>NC_081755.1:2445625-2756666 GCF_963082965.1 Carassius carassius | reverse complement strand
ATTCCACTGTGGCCAAACATTTGTCATGTGTTAGCCCTTTCAATGAATCTGAACAGTAGAAACATGTAAAAAAAAAAAAAAAAAAAGAATTGGTATGGAAGTAGCAGTGTTATAGAAAAATTTGTTGACTTAAGACATGCAGGAAGTGTTTTGTTAGTCAACACTATCAGCAATCTCCTTGTTATCTGTATTGTACTCTACATTTATAATTCTAAAGTTATTTTGATAAAATATTTAGTTTGCTTTTACAGAGTTAGTTTTACAGAGGTACCAGTTGGAATACCTTAGGAGACAACATGCAGCCAGGTCATCATGTTTAAGTGGGTGTAAGATGACAGTCATTTACCTAGGAGTGTTTTAAAAGGTACTCATGCCTCCTAACTGGAACGTTTAAAAGAAATGCGGGAAAAAACCCTGAACAAGTGTTTTTTCACTAAAATGTTTTTCACCAACCCTTACGAAAAATAACCATGGTTTTATTATAGTAAAACTGTAGTAACCCATGGTTTTTTGGCGTGTTGACTACCATTTGTATAACCACAGATTTACTACAAATACCATGGTTAAACCATGGTTAATATAGCAAAACCATGGTTAATTTGTGGTTACCATGGTTTAACTATAGTAACCATGGTTTTTTGGTTTTATTTGTAGTAAAACCATGGTTAATTTTCGTAAGGCCTTGTCCACACTAGTATGTTTTTGTTTGAAAACACATCTTTTTCTCTCCGTTTTGGCTTTCCGTCCACACTGAGACATCTTTTTAAGTCAAGTAAAACTGAGCTTTTTGAAAAAGCTCTCCAAAGTGGATACATTTTAAAACTTTGCACTTTGTACATTCTTCATATCACAGTCATACAATCCTGAGTGTGTGCAACCTGGACGCATCAGTGAATGGTGCGTTCTTTTCGTATATAAAATAATCCCGTCAGACGAACTGTATAAAAACATATCATGTCTGTGCCATGTGTATCATCTGCAGTGAGCTTTTTTGAGGCTTTGAGCACAAAGCGAATGTAACATTTTATGATGTTTTAGTGTGGATGAGACAAATTTTGCAAAATGCTTGAAAACGCTAGTGTGGACTGAGTGCGTTTTAAAAAGATTTCGGTAACACTTTATTTTGATAGTCCCCCTATAGATAGTCTATTGATTGTCTGCTGACTATAACTTACTTCACAAGTAATTATCTACTTACTCTCACCAGGGTAGTATCTGTAGATTGTCTATTGAATGTTTGTAGCAATCATTACACTGTATGTAACATGTAAACTGCTATTAAACATTCTGTCAGTAAAGTGTTACCAATGTGTTATCAATTTAGGTTGTAGATGTTCAACAGCGTATTTGTAGACATGCAACTAATCCTCAACAGGTTCTCAATAGTACTTTAAATAGTCAGCATGTAGATATTAACCAATGTATCAACAGACTTTCAGTTAACATGCAGTTGTCTATAAGTAGCAACACAACATCATTTCAAATGAACCTCAAGTATAAATCTGGTTAGTTATACTTGATCTTTTTGCTTTGGCAAGGATTTTCAGAAGTGCTCTACTAACTGTTTGTTGCATATACATTTTAGGTTGTAGATGTTCAACAGCAAATTTGCAGACATACAACAAATCCTCAACAGGTTCTTAGTACGTTAAAGTACAGCAAAGCAAGAGCTTTTAAGTAGTCAGCATGTAGATATTAACCAATGTATCAACAGACTTTCAGTTAACATGCAGTTATCTATAAGTAGCAACACAACATCATTTCAAATGAACCTTAAGTATAAATCTGGTTAGTTACACTTGATCTTTTGCTTTGGCAAGGATTTTCAGAAGTGCTCTACTGTTTGTTGCATTTAAATTACCTTTCAGTTTACTGTCATTTTACATTGAGGTAAATTCATATATTCATCTGTTGCCACATTTGGCCCATCAAAATGAAGAGAAAATCTAAGAAATGCTGTTGAATGACTCTTACAGGCCAGCATCACAGGTTAAAGTCAGTTGATTTTCAGCAGACAGTCAATAGATAGTAAGTACCGACACTCATGAGTATTTGGTTTAAGATTAAGAAAATAACAGTACCTCAGTAAAATTGCATATCTGCCAAATGGGAAATAAATACCAGAGTCATTAATTTGTTCATTAAACTGCTTTTAATGAAATGCTGTAAAAAAAAAAGTAACGAGAGATGACCAAACATGGATTCAAAAAAGATTCTGTTTTCAGTAAACTGCTTAGCCTAGAATGACAAAAAAAGCTTTTTTAACAAAAAAATGTTACCTACAGGTCACTGTAGGTAGGATCACTGCAAATAACATTTAACAAGGAAATATAAACATCCTCTCAGTGAACATAGCAAACCAAATTTTCTCTAACATTACTTATTTAGGCAAAAAGGCAAAAGTGAACCTTTTATTTTCATTGCAAGCACTTTTTTTTTTACGTCCCCACAATGTGTTCTCTGCACTTCTCCGCGAACTCGGCTAGCTTCCCTGGGGTGAAGCTTATGCTGTTGAACTGGACCCTGTCTGCAAAGTACAGCTCCGCGATAGGGGCGAGCTGAGCCACTGCATTCCGAGAGACACCTTCATTTCTGAAGGCTTTGGTCATGGTTGCTCCACGAGGGGGAAGTCGTGGCCTAATGGTTAGAGAGTCGGACTCCCAATCGAAAGATTGTGAGTTCGAGTCCCGGGCCGGCAGGAATTGTGGGTGGGGGGAGTGCATGTACAGTTCTCTCTCCACCTTCAATACCACGACTTAGGTGCCCTTGAGCAAGGCACTGAACCCCCAACTGCTCCCCGGGCGCCGCAGCATAAATGGCGGCCCACTGCTCCGGGTGTGTGTTCAAGTGTGTGTGTGTGTTCACTGCTCTGTGTGTGTGTGCGCATTTCGGATGGGTTAAATGCAGAGCACAAATTCTGAGTATGGGTCACCATACTTGGCTGAATGTCACGTCACTTTCACGTCGCGAACATTGTTGGCTGAAAAACAATCAAAACAAACAAAAGTGAATACCTCAATAAGAGAGATCCCCCTACAAAAAAAAATTGTCGAAAAGAGTTTAACCCATTTAACCTACTGTGAAAGAAATTTCATATTTAATATGTGTGTGACCATCATATGACAGTAAAAGAGCACACACAATATTATTCTAATATGGAATGGTAAAGAGTTCTGGTACGTTAGCCTCCACTCAAGGATAAAATATGAGGAACAAGTCTAAGAAGTCTAAGTTCACGCGACAACAGTGTTTTGGGTGCCTGAAAACACAAACTTTGGAAACGGGTTTCAAAGTGCACGTTTTTGAAAACGGTCTCTGTGTAAACAACAAAAATGTGAATCTCTGAAAACGATGACGTCATGTACATGTGTATTACGTGTTCTGTCTATAGTGTTTCATTGCCATCTAATGGCCTGGCAGCAGAATACAGCGTTTTTAATCGTTTTTGCAGACCTGTGTGAATGGAGATCGCTTTGACAATGGTGTTGTCTGTATACGGAAAACTAAAAAAAAAAAGTATCCGCTTTAAGCATATCGTTGTCGTGTAAACATACCCTAGAATGCTCCACCATTAGACCTAGAGAGATAACATTCTGGGAGTCAAGTCTATAAAGGAGAAAGGATGCCCTCCACTCACTGTCACACTCTGTGTGACTGTACGACTGGTGGCCTTTTATTGCAAGAAAATAAACCTCATCAAAGACATATATAGTATATTTGTCTCTTATTCAGAATTGATTATTGTTTATTTGCAACAACACCACCTTCAAATAATTTGACATGGATATTTTTCTTAAGTTTGTCTGGTTTATTTTTCCAGATAAAGTTTAAAAGTATATTATCCATTTGTAAACATATTTTTAAGGGGACTAAGCTAAGAAAAAAGTACTCAGCTGTTGAGACCTGATTAAAACTCCTCCATGTATAGAAAGATGTTTGAATATTGTTCTGAGAGGTAAAGCTGATAGGTTTTATTCATGACTTGATAAATATTTGATTGAGTACTTGTCTCCTAGATATTTTATACTGCCATTGTTTAATTAGTTTGTTTTAATATTTTTATGACCCAAGAACTTAGTCTAATTTGCTCATTAAAGAAACTGTTTTGGAGTATGATGTTGTTCTGACAGGACAACCAGTAGCCTTCATCCAATCTGGACTAGCAACTAGATTAAAGACTCACAAGGTTTTTTACTCTGCACTGAAAATTTTGAGGAATTATTTATATCGGTCCCACTTTATATTAGGTGTCTTTAAAGGGATACTCCACTTTTTTTGGAAATAGGCTCATTTTACAACTCCCCCAGAGTTAAACAGTTTTACCGTTTTCGAACCCATTCAGCCGAACTCTGGGTCTGGCGGTACCACTTTTAGCATAGCTTAGCATAGATCATTGAATCGGACAAGACCATTAGCATCTCTCTCAAAAAAATGACCAAAGAGTTTCGGTATTTTTCCTATTTAAAACTTGACTCTTCTGTAGTTACATCGTGTACATTGTTACATTTTTTTGAGAGAGATGCTAATGGTCCTATATCCGATTCAATGATCTATGCAAAGCTATGCTAAAAGTGGTACCACCAGATCCAGAGTGCAGATGAATGGATTAGAAAACGGTAAAACTCAACAGTTTAACTCTGGGGGAGTTGGAAAATGAGTCTTTTTCCAAAAAAAGTGGAGTATCCCTTTAACTAAGTACTTAAAAAATATTAATTGTTAGGTACAATGTACTTAATGAGTTTATGTTGCATTGTTAAACACTTTTGCTGCTATTGAGTTGGGACAGGGGTAATATATATATAATGTATATATGAATATAATATATATGTGTATTGTCATATGCTATTTTGTTTGTTTAAAATGGTTATTACAGTACTTGTCAGTGTAATACTGTGTAACCTAGTGAGTTTAATCACTCAAAAATTATTTGATGGTTTACTAAATTATTTAAATTACTGTCTTTTCGCACACAAATATATCACGACTAATGTAAATGACTCAAGTCCTGGATCCTTTTTGAAGCTTGGAAGCTCCAGCCCCCCTTATTTTAATTGCATGGAAATCAGCTTCCAGTAAGTAAAACAACTATCTCTATAAAAACTTTGTGTGAGCTGTGTTGACCTCGTTTTATCTCGTCATATTCGTTCTTGTCCTTCCTCTTGTTCCTCTTATGTTTCTTGCTTTTGTTTTTCTTGTTTTTGCTTTTCTTTTCTTTTCTTTTTTGACGAGTCCCTTCTGAACTTGAACTTGAAGAGGAGTCATCACAAGATTCTTCTGTGACTGATGATTCTACATCAGTTGGTGTGTTCCCATCACTAGATAGGTCAACACCGCCAGTGTCTTCATGTGCCACCGATGTTTTAGGAATCAGATCATCTGAAGGAGGAAATATAACAAATATTGCATCAAAATCAATACAAATGCAATATGCATTTTCAAGTTCCTTTTCCATTGTATGAAACATAAAAGGAAATTCAGGTGCACTATCTGAAACAGTGCTCAAAATAAATTTTAAGAATACAAATATGGAAACCACACATCTAAAATATATAATCTATACAATCCAATGTATATATTAGCATAAAGATTATAAAATGAATGTTGAGCCGTTACTTTGCTGTGCTGAAAGCTCCACTACTTGTTGCCGAAGCTCACTGTTCAGGGCTTCCAACTCATTCACTTTATTTTGTAATACTTCCACCTTGTTCTGCCACATCAGTATTTCTTGTTTTATTGGCTTCATAGTATTCACTGGAGCTAAAACAAAAACAACAAAAACACAGTGATAACACATTTATGTAGTTTACATAGTTAACAGCATAATGGAGGAGTATATAAATATATTAAGAGAAAACAGATTTCCTATACATTGAAGGCCACAAATAAAACTAAAGAAACCAGTGTATCAAGTGTAAGAACTGCTATTTGCTAAATGATTACTGTTTGACAAATGACTAACCTTCACCTTCATCCTCTAGACTTTCTACGTTGCGTTTTTTACGGGTGTTGTAATGTGACATCTAATAATCAAAGAATAAATACATTAATAAACCATGTCACATACAGTAGCATGCATCCAATCAATGTATCAATGTTCAGGGTAAGACCAGGCCGATTGCATAAACAGTCTTTATGGTAAGAACTAGTCTGACTAACTAGCAGTCAGCCAAGGGCTCTTACTTTGGTCTTAGATTTGACCCACATTTTTATGCATTGACTTAAAATAGTTATAACAAGTCTTAAAAAATAGATGACTAACTTTTAATAACTAAGCAGTTTGTGCAACAGGCCCCAGTCTTCTTGACTAATGACTAAATGACAAAGTTTATTTTTAACACTTTATCATTGTTATATTTCGGATATACTTGTGTGGTGAGGTGATGGACCGGGTAAATTACAGTTACACTTATGAGGAAAAGTATAACTAATTGAAAAGCAGACTACGCCACCCCGTTTCACTAAACGGAGAAATTTATACAAGACACGCTGGTTCGTGACCACAGAGGACAAGAGACGTGGATCAAAATACAAAAATACTCTTTTATTTTCTCAACAATAATTTAATATAAAAACTTTGAGGTAGACAAGTTTTGCACTGTTAAGTGTGCACCAGGCCAAAAACAAAGAAAAACAAAAATAACAAAACAAAAACACTTTTGGGCTGAGGCTTGCCAGCAGGGAGCTAGCTGGGCAGTGAGTGTCCTAAGGTCACCCCACTCATTAAATTCCACTCCACACAACACTCACACTCACTAGGTGAAAGACACACAGGCGCCCACGGCAAAACACTCTGTGAAGGAACCACCACCAAAAGAGGACAGACAGCTAGCTCCTCTGCAAAGGGCGGGCCTTCAGCTCCTGAAAGAAACAAAAACACAATATAATACACCTTCACAGTTGGCTGCGAGCTTATGAAGTTATAATAAAACAAATTCAACAAAGAAATCAACAGTCTGCAAATTACTGAGCACCGTAGTTAGCCTGGCTGGTAGTGACCTAGAAAGTTCACAATGTGGCCATGTTACAACAGCCAAAGGCTATGAACCAAATGAAATGAACCACACAAAGCACAATTAGACATTAAATCACAGAAATCAAAAACCAGGCTTACAAGACAAAGAAATGTTGCTCACTTCACAATCTTCGAGGAACACACAGAGCAAAGGGCTCAAGGATAACCCAAAGGCTGGTGGTTATATATTAAGTGAGGCTAAATTATACCATCACATGCAGCTACGTCATGCATGGACGGACGGCTCGGAAGCTAGCCAGTAGCCACACACTAGTACAACCAGCTTTTATAACCATATGCAGATGCAATGTGAGCTAACGAAAACAAATAATGAATCACGATGATCACAGTGATATTAAATGGCAGCAGAAAACAACAGTGCCGTCTTAGCGACGTTATCAATGGAGCATTTTTGCCTCCAGTCCACAATGATGAACCGCTCACAAGTGGTTTACTGCACTAAAAAGAGAGAACGATTAATGAATGAATTTAAGAAAAACACCCACCTCAGGTAATTCAAGTGGTTAGATTTACCCACCCCGTAGTAGATCGCTAGACCCACAGAGGATTAAGTTACTCACACGCAGTCTCGTTCACAACAGGCAACCCGCCAGCGTACAGAGATGTTACATCCGTTCAAGCACATTAGCCGCACTCGGACAGGGACAGCCTGCACCCACAAGCAACGTCGCATTAATTCGGACAGTAACCTGGCTCCCACGGAACTGCACGCGCACAACAACAAAGTCTGTGACGATGACGTATAACCGGGTAACCTGAACTCCGCCTTAAATAAGCCAGGGGTGGCTGCCGATAGGCTGTCAGCCCCGTCACTCAACACAAATCACAGGGCGGAATCTAACCCGCCTTGCCACACTTGTATGCAAAAAAACAAGAATTATGCTTTTAGGCATAAAAACTAGTTAACAAGTGATTACAACATATAACACAAATATGTACTATAGAAACAAATAAAGCCGATCACTTTACACTTAATGACATTGTAAGTCAAAAACTAAATAAAATACCTTTTTTCCACAGTTGTTAAGACGTCTGGAGCGTTACAGCGTTCGATCACACCGTGCGGGAGTTCAATTCAAATGGCTTTTCTGCCATTAAGGAAGATCCATTGGGCGGTAAAACATTTTATGTAGTGTTCCTCAAGAGGGCGTTTGGCTGCAAAGAGTGTCGAATAATCTATTCGAGTCTGTTTTATAAAACACTAAAATGTATAATCTTTTATAAACACTCACAATTTTATTTTCATTTATCAGACATACAAATCTAATAGAATAGAATAGAAAATCTGTTAATATTTATATTTAATCTATAATATTTTTTCTTTGCTACTTTTACAAAGTGTCACCCTCTTATAGTCCGTAACTACCAGAAATCATCCAATAAGTTGCAAATACTTTTTTAAATTAAAATTGATTAGTTTTAAAATATTGCTGGCCCACTGGTGTGTTAGATAAAGTGGGCCGGTGGGATTCAGGAAAAATGGGTTACCTTTAACCTTCAGTAATGACACTCAAATTCATTAAATAAATGGACATTCACTGGTTATTTTATATTTGACATGTATAATCTACTTTTTAGAAAACTGAAGTGAGTGTGCATTACCTCCATTCACCCCTAAGGGGAAGATTAAAATAATTTTATTTTTCTACATTCAAATTGACAGACATTGTTCCACAATTTAACAATATGACAATTCCAGAAAAGGTGGGTTAATGTTTCTGGTTAATTTATACAGAATTCACATTCATTGGTCATTTAAACTAAAAGTCCATGATGATGACACTAACAGAACATAATGGTGACAATGACAAGGTAGTTATCGAGCACCACAGGGCTTCTCAAACTTAAGTCAAAATAAATGAAATGAGATTATCTTGGTATCACACACATACATATATTTATTATATATTTTTTGTAAGGTTTTCAGTCTCAGTTTTTTCTGTTTCTTAATTTAATCACAGACGGACTCAATGATGGTGAGATCAGATCATACCGGCTGTTGTCAGATTCCTTGTGCATACACAAATCTCACTGGATTATTAATTTATGAATATGACTATTTAAATGAATGACAAAATTAATGTTAGGAAATGTAAACTGATATTTACCACTGAAACAATACAGCAAAAGATTAAAAAATAACTGGCTTAAAACTATTAAAAAAAAATATGCTACCGTGTTTAAGAGTTTTTTTTATATGATGAATACTTCTTATTTGCAGGCAGTGCAACCCCCAATTTCCACCAGATGCGTAACGGCTCCGCTGCGTGACAGCTCCATGTTCCGTCGTCCGTCAATACCCACCAGGTCCGTATTTGTTGCGTAACAGCTGTGGTCATGACTGACAGCTGACGTCACGAGGCCCCATGTAATCTCGCGAATTCTGGTGTGATCGCACGATATGTAGTTTCTATAAACAGAACTACCAAACCAGGAACAGTTTTCCATCCGAAGGAGTATAGGATAGAACTCTTTTCTTTTCTCTTTTCATTTCTTCATCCATCGTGTCAAAGGGGTTAAAACTTCAACAAGCCTGTCTCCGCCCATTATGACGTTTTCAAGGTGTAGTGTAGGGAAATATGAGTGCGGTGTATTTTATTTTGAAAATTAAACGGATCTTTTATTTTGTTTCTGGCGGTTCTGTTTTGTCACTCGACTTCCTGTCCTGCGTACTCTGCCCTGTAGTGCTGCGGAGCGCTCTGGCATCCGGCAAAAATAGAAGCTCTGCGTATCTGGTCCGGAGGGCTGCGGATCGCCGGAGTCGGAACACAGCTGTAACGCATTCAGTGGAAATACACTCATTGACTTTAATGGAAACCTATTGACTCCGCCGCCGTGCCGGAGCCGTAACGCAGCCGTTACGCATCTGGTGGAAATTGGGGGCAAGAAGTCATGTGGACGACACAGAAAAAGCATTAGGACCAAGTCCATTTTTTCCCATTCCCATGCAAGTCTTTATAGTTGGATGAAGTATATACAGAGGTAAGTTTATTGCCTGTGATCTCTAGTGCCTTTTCATCTATAACAGTCTGCACATTACATTTTTCATTCTGTCCTTTTACAATAATATTGCATGGCATTATGTCTAGATTTTCACAGGGTCTCCATATGCGACAGGTGGATATGATGCTAGATAACATCTCAAATAGTAGTGCGACTCTGTCCAAGATGTCCATGAAATTGCGAAGTGTATGTGTGAGAAGTATGCGGAGGCTCAGGAAAAAAAGAGGACAAAAAGTTGGTGGTCTTAATATATGTGTACACATTGACGAAAGCAAGTTTCGCCACAGACAAAAAGTAAGCCTTGACCTAAAAAAAAAACATTTATTCTCTTCACATGTGGAAGTTTACACTGTAAAAAATAAAATCTTATTAAAACGGTCAATGACAGTCAGCTACGGCTCCCAAACAAAAAACTTAAAAATAAAGTAAAATATCCTAATTTAAGCATTTTATAGAAACTTTCCTTACATGTTTTACAGAAAAACACAATTTTCCTAAATTATTTCAATAAAAAATCACTGTCAAATGACTGTTAGCAATGCTGCCATACAAAAACTGTAAAATTAAAGTCAAATTTCCTAATTTAAAGTGCAAAAGACTATTACAGAAATATTCATGAAACTTTTTAACAGAAACAGTTTTTTCACATATATTTCCTGAATTTTTACAAAAAAAAACATTCACTATAAAAAGTGAATCTCTTGCAGTGAACTACATGCATGATTTACTGTGACTATACATCACTGCATCAGAAACTACACAGTTACTGTCTGTTAAATAAAGTAACACATAGACTAAACTCAGTGTTTCTCTGCTCATCCTGGACTGAAGCTCAGGCTCTACTCTTCAACACAATGGTGACACACAAAACAGATGATACAGAAACACTTTACATCCCAACAGAACATTAAACACCAGATCTCAGGATATCTGCATCTTCACTTATTACAATCCAGACTTTATTTATTTCATACTAACATTCTTATTGAGAATTAACAGAGTTGATGTTTTATTGAAAATAATAAAGTTTGTACATATATACATATTTAATTTGTTATGGCAATGAATCCAAGAGTAACTCAGATCAGATGATGTTGGTCATTTTCAGTGATGATAGTCAACATGTAAAGGCCTGACTTACTGATACAACCTGAAGTCTAAGATCTGATTAAGTCATTAAATAATAGTTGTTAATTTTGCATGCCAATACTGGTGCAGATAATCCTGCAGTACTGTGATACTCAGATAGATTAAGTTTATGAAGTCATCATACAGAAAATGTTTTGACAGGACCATATAGACTCACTCAGACATCAAGAATCAGCATATAAATCGCAACAATGGTGACAGTGAGAAAAAAGTTCTGATAAACTCTGAACTAGTCACAATACAAACTACAAAAGTCACAAAAAGGCTCTGTTGATTGTCACCATTGGTGAGATACATACGCTGATTCTTGATGTCTCTATACTCCTAAAAATAAAAACCTAAAAGCATTTTCTCTATAATATATATATATATATATATATATATATATATATATATATCACATGATCATACACTTTGCATAAAACTAAAAGTCTCTCTATAAATTATGTAACCTCAGCTAATATATTCAGAGATTTGACTTAGACTTATATCAGTGAGTCAGATCACCACATGGTAATTATAACATCTAAAATAAGTGACTAACATCTGATGAGATTTTCACCTGCATTTATTACCATAACAAATGTGATTCAAAAACACAGTTTAAACAGCAGTGAAAATAAATGTTTAAAACTCAAGGGTCATGAGCCTAGCTAAGGCAAACACTGATCTCAATCACGGTGACATCAAATTTCTGTTAAAGTTTTTTGCACTTTATTTAAATTAGCATATGTTACTTTAATTTTATGGTTTTTGTTTGGCAGCTGCCAGTCATTTGGCCATGTTTTTACGATTTTCTTTTTGCAATGAAGGTATTTGATTATAATAATTCAGGAAATACTTGTGGAATAACAGTGTTTTTTCAGTTTATTTAAATTATTATTTTTTTTTCTAAAAAATGTGAATTACTGGAATTTGTCATTAATGTCAAAATACCTAAAATAAGAGCTGAATTTAAAATGAAAGAAAATGATCATCAAAAAAATCAGTTATTTTCTGTAAAATTATGATTTTTTTACAGTGTAAAAAACACAATAAGTGTAATAACAAGACACAATATTGTTACATTGTTCGGTTACACTTAAGCGTGCAAAGTACTGTGTAATTCAAACTAATTTAGTTTAACTTTTGGTAATTATAGCATACCTATAAGTACTTACATGTAAGTATAAGGGAACAAAATGTAATAAAGTGGTCACAACCACGAGAATTAATTATACTGTTAAGTATTTTAGAACTAAGGGGTACTTACTCTACTATTATGATACAACAACCCTATGTTTGGGAGAAATTTATCAAGAACATACACTGCGTATCTTTTTGTAATAAAAGTGTACCAATACATTAAAAAAATTACAGGGTACATATCTGTGCAATTTTATTTATTTTTTTCTAGCAAAAGTATTACAATTTAGTTTTAAATACTGGTGAAATACTCTTGTTCCATGTAGTTACAGGGTGAGTGTGATATTGTGGGCTTTAAATTAAAGTGGTGCTTGTTACCCTCTTTTTCCATGACGTTACAGGGCAAGAACAATAAAAATACATACACAATCTAATATCACTGACTGGGAAACCTTTATTTGAAAAACAACTTAATTCAAAACAGATTCACAACACTTCTTATTCATTTAAAATGCAGTACACCCAGAAATACATCCCCACAATTTACTCATATTTTACCCTCATGCCATCCGAGATGTATACGACTTTCCTTCTTCAGATTAACACAAATAAAGGTTTTTAGAAAAATGTATTATCTCTGGGAATACATATAATGCAAGCTCATGTGTTCCAAAAAGGAGCATCAAACAGCACATACTGCAATAAATATGCGCATGCATGAGAGTTGAGATCACGCTTGACGTGACGTGAGCACGTCGGAAGTCGGATGCCATCAGTTGTTGTTTTTTTTATATTGCTCACAACAAAATACAAACAATAACAGATAATAACAATGAGAAACAAACAAGACAGGAGGAAAGAGACGCCAGTTTTAGTGTGAGTTTCTCAAGCTTCACAATGTGTTTCACAACGTGCTTACATTTCCGTCAAACGTGAACTAGACTCTCATGCACACACTGGTGAGTTTGTAGGAAGCGAAAAGTAAATTATGTAAAACATTTCTGGGTGTACTACATTTTCTTTTAATATTTAATACAGAATAGCAAAATACATGGAATTCCTTCTTAAAATTCATTAGTGGAAAGGGGGAAGAGGAACAAGAGAAGGAAGAGGCCAAGCAAGAAAAATAAACCCAAGCAAGGCCAAGCAAGAAAAATTAGAAAAGGGCAAAACGTGCTTCTCTCTGTATTTGAAATAAAAATGTTATTTAAAAAAATGTTTTAGATGAATAAGAAGTGTTGCAAATGTTTTAATGTTTTGAGATGTTGTTTTCAAACAAAGGTTTCTGAATCAGTGATATTAGACTGTGTATGTATTTTTATTGTACTGTAACTACTGTACATGGAACAAGAGGTTAACAAGCACCACTACACAAGAGTATTTCCCCAGTATTTAAAAAAAAATGCAACAGTTTTAGTTTTACTTCCCTTGAAACATGTAAGCCAAATCTAAAACATCTGCACTTTTGCACTTTTACATCTGCGCTTTTTATCAACAACAAAAAAGTATAAATGCACAGACATGTACCCTGTAATTTTTAAATAGCCTTTATGTATTGGCACACTATTATTTATAAAAAGTATGCATTGTATTTATAATAATTACAGTATAATATTTTTTTCATTCTCCATGTTGTTACCCCTTTATTCCCCAAACTTTACATATTGTTTCCTTAAACTTAGATGTATGTACTTTATAGGTACACTATTATTACAGATAGTAATTAAACTATACATTTTCAGGTCAGCTGATAGGCCTACTACTAATCCAAAATGTAATTTACAGTATCTTACGTAGTACTTTCTGGGCTGTAATCTAAAGCGTTAAATGTAAGATACTGTAAATTGCATTTTGGATTAGTAGTAGGCCTATCAGCTGACCTGAAAATAGTTATTTTAAGGCTAGTGCTTTTGACTTTTAGAAAAAAGGAGTGTCTGACATTAACTTCCTTTCTAGGTGCTGATCCAGGCCACGGTGACCTCGGAACAAGAGAGAAACAGACTAATATTAGCGTAGATGCCATTCTTCTAATGATGTAGCAAGTACGTAGGGTGTTATGGGAAGTGTTTCTAGTTCCGGTTTACCTAATTAATGCAGCCTAAAAATCCTTTAACGGATTTGGATATTAAAAGCATATTAGTATGTTATGTGTAAGCCAGGTTAAAAAGATTGGTCTTTAATCTAGATTTAAACTGCAAGAGTGTGTCTGCCTCCCGAACAATGTTAGGTAGCTTATTCCAGAGTTTAGGCACCAAATAGGAAAAGGATCTGCCACCCGCATTTGATTTTGAGAACGTAGCGGACGTAGAGGATTATAATGTAAAAGGAGCTCATTCAAATACTGAGGTGCTAAACCATTCAGGGCTTTATAAGTAATAAGCAATATTTTAAAATCTATACGATGCTTGATGGGGAGCCAGTGCAGTGTTGACAGGACCGGGCTAATATGGTCATACTTCCTGGTTCTAGTAAGAACTCTTGCTGCTCCATTTTGGACTAGCTGTAGTTTGTTTACTAAGCGTGCAGAACAACCACCCAATAAAGCATTACAATAATCTAACCTTGAGGTCATAAATGCATGGATTAAAATTTCTGCATTTGACATTGAGAGCATAGGCCGTAATTTAGATATATTTTTGAGATGGAAAAATGCAGTTTTACAAATGCTAGAAACGTGGCTTTCTAAGGAAAGATTGCGATCAAATAGAACACCTAGGTTCCTAACTGATGACGAAGAATTGACAGAGCAACCATCAAGTCTTAGACAGTGTTCTAGGTTATTACAAGCGGAGTTTTTAGGTCCTATAATTAACACCTCTGTTTTTTCAGAATTTAGCAGTAAGAAATTACTCGTCATCCAGTTTTTTATATCGACTATGCAATCCATTAGTTTTTCAAATTGGTGTGTTTCACCGGGCTGCGAAGAAATATAGAGCTGAGTATCATAAGCATAACAGTGAAAGCTAACACTATGTTTCCTGATGATATCTCCCAAGGGTAACATATAAAGCGTGAAGAGTAGCGGCCCTAGTACTGAGCCTTGAGGTACTTTATACTGCACTTGTGATCGATATGATACATCTTCATTCACTGCTACGAACTGATGGCAGACACAGATGATATCAGTCAGTTCTATCACTGAAATGACTAAATGAAAAACTAAATGTTTTTCTTTCTTTTTTTGTTGTTGCTTAAATTCATGTTTATAACCCTAAAAAGGTTTTATGTTAACTTGTTAATACAAATATGTCATGTTTTTGTTTTTTTAATTTACAGCATTTCATTAAAAGCAGTTTAATGAACAAATTAATGACTCTGGTATTTATTTCCCATTTGGCAGATATGTCATTTTACTGAGGTACTGTTATTTCCTTAATCTTAAACCAAATACTCATCAGTGTCGGTACTTACTATCTATTGACTTTCTGCTGAAAATCAACTGACTTTAACCTGTGATGCTGGCCTGTAAGAGTCATTCAACAGCATTTCTTAGATTTTCTCTTCATTTTGATGGGCCAAATGTGGCAACAGATGAATATTTGAATTTACCTCAATGTAAAATGACAGTAAACTGAAAGGTAATTTAAATGCAACAAACAGTAGAGCACTTCTGAAAATCCTTGCCAAAGCAAAAGATCAAGTGTAACTAACCAGATTTATACTTAAGGTTCATTTGAAATGATGTTGTGTTGCTACTTATAGATAACTGCATGTTAACTGAAAGTCTGTTGATACATTGGTTAATATCTACATGCTGACTACTTAAAAGTACTATTGAGAACCTGTTGAGGATTAGTTGCATGTCTACAAATACGCTGTTGAACATCTACAACCTAAATTGATAACACATTGGTAACACTTTACTGACAGAATGTTTAATATGGAGGTAAATCAGTAGCTAAACTTGAGAGGTTGAAGATCTGAATGTGAGAACTTGTCATATTAATATTTGTATTTGTAAGTTAAAATTTACACTCACAGCTCTGATGTGAAGAGTTGAATCTTTCAATTTGCACACACAGACAATGATCAAAACACCCGTGTTTTGAATTGGAAGTTGTAGATTAATAGTTACAAATGTGTAGAATGACATTCACACAAAGAAAATGACATATACACGTTTACGACATATTTACTTTTGCACTTTACTTCAGTTTCGCTGCACATCGTCAAGTCGGCACTTACAACCTGTCAGATCTGGAAGTACAAGTTCAAATCCTAGCGCTCTGACTTTTGCTACTCTTTTTGCGGTATTCTGTTGCAAAACTCACTTGTGCACTTGTATATGCAGATGTGAGAGAGCAGAGCTGGGGGCGGGGCTTTGGTGCGAATGAGAACATTTTATTGGTCGATGCCCGACCAATGAACAACGCCAATTGTTTTCACTGAATATCCTTAGCTTTGACAGGATTTTAAGACATTGCATTCATTTTGCCATTCAGGTATTATCTAGTAGACAAATAATGCAACATATTTTATATGTATATCCCACTGCATATTGCAGAGTAAACTCGCTGTACCAAAGCATGCTTTGATCTCACCGCCACGCGGTCACGTGGTTCATGGAGCTATCAATAGTACTAAACAAAACGTTTTGTCAATATGCTTGAAATGTATTAATTGGGACAGACAGCAGTTTTATTATATTTGCAGCGATTTCTAGTAATTTGTAACACTAAAAGTGCATTGATTATGCATGGATAACTGCGTTGACTAATGACTATGCGTTATAATAGCAATTTATACTAGAAAATGGAACAGCATTATGTTCTCATACTCCTCCTTGGCAGTTAAATGTGACTAAACAATTAAGTGTAACTTTTAACCAATAAAATAACTGTACTGAATGTTAACTCAGTCATGTTTAGTTAATTTGAAGAGATCATGGTACTAAATAATATGCGCAATAATTATGATTCATGAATGACCATTTGAAATATAACATTTTCTAATATGGTTATTATTTAAACTACAATAACTGTAATATTTAGGTTTAAATTCCAGTGCAAAGAGGCACGCTTTAAATTAGAGGCATTTGGTGGCCAGAAAGCTAATATTCATATGCAATTCCATTGCTTAAACACTAGATGGCCTTGTTGATGTTTAATAAATACATGTATTTAGCTCTACTAGTTGCTCAAAACAGTATTTCTGGTCATAAGTGCTTATTTTTTAGGTTTTGATGTTTAATGTACATTTAGACACTCGATTTTATAAAAAAAAAAATAATAATAATAATGTTGCATTTAAAAAGGTTCATTACTGACAAGCAAATTAGGAATTTAACCCAATGAAGATGTTAAAATTATTTTTACAAAACATAAAAATAATAAAAACAGCATTATATTGCAACTCTGGTAGAGTGATATGCAGTGGGATTTACATATAAAATATGTTGCATTATTTGACTACCAGATAATACCTGAATGGCAAAATGAATGCAGTGTCTTAAAATCCTGTCAAAGCTAAGGATATTCAGTGAAAACAATTGGCGTTGTTCATTGGTCGGGCATCGACCAATAAATTGTTCTCATTCGCACCAAAGCCCCGCCCCCAGCTCTGCTCTCTCACATCTGCATATACAAGTGCACAAGTGAGTTTTGCAACAGAATACCGCAAAAAGAGTAGCAAAAGTCAGAGCGCTAGGATTTGAACTTGTACTTCCAGATCTGACAGGTTGTAAGTGCCGACTTGACGTTGTGCAGCGAAACTGAAGTAAAGTGCAAAAGTAAATATGTCGTAAACGTGTGTATGTCATTTTCTTTGTGTGAATGTCATTCTACACATTTGTAACTATTAATCTACAACTTCCAATTCAAAACACGGGTGTTTTGATCATTGTCTGTGTGTGCAAATTGAAAGATTCAACTCTTCACATCAGAGCTGTGAGTGTAAATTTTAACTTACAAATACAAATATTAATATGACAAGTTCTCACATTCAGATCTTCAACCTCTCGAGTTTTGCTACTGATTTACCTTTATAGTTTAATAGCAGTTTACATGTTACATACAGTGTAATGATTGCTACAAACATTCAATAGACAATCTACAGATACTACCCTGGTGAGAGTAAGTAGATAAGTACTTGTGAAGTAAGTTATAGTCAGCAGACAATCAATAGACTATCTATAGGGGGACCATCAAAATAAAGTGTTACCAAGATTTCAATCTTGCCTTTCTCTTTGAAGTGTTACAAGCTTAATGTTTGTGTGTGTGTGTGTGTGTGTGTGTAAGATTCTTGATTGTTGGTGGTTTTTCCTGATGTGGAAGAATCTGTCAAATTTGTTATTTATACTGTTGATCACTAAGTGGGACCATTAACCCTTTAGATAGGCCTGTGCAAAAAAAGGCTTAGTTTCTGGCTTCTTGAGTGTACAGAATGCTGTAGGAGATATGTAGTAATAACAAAGAACGTTAGCACTAAAATCACTTTAATCAAGTCAAGTCACCTTTATTTATATAGAGCTTTAAACAAAATACATTGCGTCAAAGCACCTGAACAACATTCATTAGGAAAACAGTGTCAATAATGCAAAATGACAGTTAAAGGCAGTTCATCATTGAATTCAGTTATGTCATTTCTGTTCAGTTAAATAGTGTCTGTGATGCAATCAAGTCAACGATATCGCTGTAGATGAAGTGACCCCAACTAAGCAAGCCAGAGGTGGTCTCCATTAAGCATTTATCCACAAATGACTTAAGCTGTTAACTTTTTTAACGTGACTGACACTCCCTCTGAGTCAGAATAAACCAATATCCCAGAGTAATTAATTTACTCAAACAGTACACTGACTGAACTGCTGTGAAGAGAGAACTGAAGATGAACACCAAGCCGAGCCAGATGAAAAACGAACGGTTTTCGTTCTCGAGTCAAGAACCAGTTGCATCGGTTTTCGGATCAGCAGTACACTGAATCGAGAACGGTTTCTTTTGTTCGCATCCCATTTGAGAACCGATGAACTGATGATACTGTGCATGCGTGTGGTTTTCCAAGAGAGTTTTCATAACTTAATTAAAGTCTTATCACTGTTTGATCATGTGATTGAATATGGTGGAGCAAGAGAAACATTTTTAAAGTATTTATTTAAAATATAAATGTATCTGTGTGTCTTAAAGGACTTTGCGTAAGCTATTAAATTGAGGATTCTATTAAAGAGTTTTTTATGATCTCGGTTAGGTGTTGGACCATAATAATTGAGACGCTATGTTTAACATGAAACGGGATGATTTATGAAATACCTGTAGGCCTACTGTCATTATAGTTAATGATGAAGCATTCATAAATTGAGTTTGTATTACAACCCGAATTCCGGAAAAGTTGGGACGTTTTTTAAATTTTAATAAAATGAAAACTAAAAGACTTTCAAATCACATGAGCCAATATTTTATTCACAATAGAACATAGATAACATAGCAAATGTTTAAACTGAGAAAGTTTACAATTTTATGCACAAAATGAGCTCATTTCAATTTTGATTTCTGCTACAGGTCTCAAAATAGTTGGGACGGGGCATGTTTACCATGGTGTAGCATCTCCTTTTCTTTTCAAAACAGTTTGAAGACGTCTGGGCATTGAGGCTATGAGTTGCTGGAGTTTTGCTGTTGGAATTTGGTCCCATTCTTGCCTTATATAGATTTCCAGCTGCTGAAGAGTTTGTGGTCGTCTTTGACGTATTTTTCGTTTAATGATGCGCCAAATGTTCTCTATAGGTGAAAGATCTGGACTGCAGGCAGGCCAGGTTAGCACCCGGACTCTTCTACGACGAAGCCATGCTGTTGTTATAGCTGCAGTATGTGGTTTTGCATTGTCCTGCTGAAATAAACAAGGCCTTCCCTGAAATAGACGTTGTTTGGAGGGAAGCATATGTTGCTCTAAAACCTTTATATACCTTTCAGCATTCACAGAGCCTTCCAAAACATGCAAGCTGCCCATACCGTATGCACTTATGCACCCCCATACCATCAGAGATGCTGGCTTTTGAACTGAACGCTGATAACATGCTGGAAGGTCTCCCTCCTCTTTAGCCCGGAGGACACGGCGTCCGTGATTTCCAACAAGAATGTCAAATTTGGACTCGTCTGACCATAAAACACTATTCCACTTTGAAATAGTCCATTTTAAATGAGCCTTGGCCCACAGGACACGACGGCGCTTCTGGACCATGTTCACATATGGCTTCCTTTTTGCATGATAGAGCTTTAGTTGGCATCTGCTGATGGCACGGCGGATTGTGTTTACCGACAGTGGTTTCTGAAAGTATTCCTGGGCCCATTTAGTAATGTCATTGACACAATCATGCCGATGAGTGATGCAGTGTCGTCTGAGAGCCCGAAGACCACGGGCATCCAATAAAGGTCTCCGGCCTTGTCCCTTACGCACAGAGATTTCTCCAGTTTCTCTGAATCTTTTGATGATGTTATGCACTGTAGATGTGGAGATTTGCAAAGCCTTTGCAATTTGACGTTGAGGAACATTGTTTTTAAAGTTTTCCACAATTTTTTATGCAGTCTTTCACAGATTGGAGAGCCTCTGCCCATCTTTACTTCTGAGAGACTCTGCTTCTCTAAGACAAAGCTTTTATAACTAATCATGTTAAAGACCTGATATCAATTAACTTAATTAATCACTAGATGTTCTCCCAGCTGAATCTTTTCAAAACTGCTTGCTTTTTTAGCCATTTGTTGCCCCCGTGCCAACTTTTTTGAGACCTGTAGCAGGCATTAAATTTTAAATGAGCTAATTAAGTTTAAAACAAACTCTCAGTTTAAACATTTGCTACGTTATCTATGTTCTATTGTGAATAAAATATTGGCTCATGTGATTTGAAATTCCTTTAGTTTTCATTTTATTAAAATTTAAAAAACGTCCCAACTTTTCCGGAATTCGGGTTGTAAAAACATGGTACATTTTCTTTATTTTCTTAAATATAAGATTTTATTTTGACTGAAATTAATTACTCATTGATCACTATCAAGTAAATTGTTGAATCATGTGCATTTTATACACTCCTAAAATCTACTCGGTCAACAACAAAATATTTAAGCCACAAATATTATTTTGAGCTGTAACACTGAAGAAAGACATTCAATGTGAATTTAGTAATGTTTATTGAAACATTTATATTTAATTGGAATTTGCACACTGCCAATTTTTACATCATTATTGCAACAAAGGACATGGCATTGAGTCATAGTATTGACTGTGCAGAGAGCAATGAATTTTACTGCAAACTTACATAACATATACTGCACATGCTCACTCTCATCAAATTGTAATATCTAATACAATTTAAAACTTTTTTAATACTAAAAAAATCCCACTAAACATTTAGGATCACTCTGTCTTTTTTAAGGTTAATACAGCACCTTCACCAAATCAAAGCTTGAAAAAGGAACTAGAGAAACGTAAGCAGTGAACAGTGAATCAAGGTGAAGTGTCTTCACATACATGGTTGTGTAACCAGAGCATAGAAACTTCCATCCCGGGTATATGAGTCAAGGGGAAAATGGCACAGAAAGCCATGCCGCGTGTTGAAAAGCTTCCCTACATAGCCATTTCTCTTCAAACTATTGGGCAAAAAAAAAGAACATTAGAACACAGACATGACATGATTTTAATCTCAATAAAACCTTTTTGAGTTGGATTAAATTATTTTTCAGTTAAAGTCTGCAAACATAAACATTTTATAAAGGTTTACTTCTTTTTATTTCCCCCCAAAATGAGAATTTATAATAACTGTAGTGTAATAAAGTACTTACAAATCATTTAAAAACTATCATAATTAATATTTGATCAACTTTAATACATTACTAGACAAATTTTGAGTTCTTCATTCATTGTCACTGTAATTAACAAACCATTATTGTTTAACCAGCTCATATAAAGAGTTAGACAATGCTTTTTTAACAACTTATTAACAGTAAATAGTTCTCACTTTACATCAGGTCATGGAAAATTGGAAAATGATTAAGTGCTTTAAACCCAACCTTTATTAGACATTAATTGCATTCATATTCGGGGTTCCTTTTTTATATATATATATATATAAATACATTAAGCACATACTCACATACACATTGGGTTTCCATGTTTAATAGGCTTTCCATGACATTACGGACTTCCGGGTGAACGCTGGCGCTGTTAGCTGCCGCTGCTCAGGGAGGGAATTTTAAAACTTTGAAACTTTTAGCGCTTCAAAATCGTCCTGCACTTATGAATGCATGGATGCATCTATGAACTGTTTTTATATCATTTTAAGGAGTCTGACCTCTGTATCCACGCTGATTTGGCGGGCTTGTACGCTGGTTGATCTACCTGCGTACATATGACTGCTGATGCTCTGTGCAGTTGCCGATTAACTGCCGGCTACTAATTGTTCTTTGCGGTACCTCTGGCACGCGGTTCAACTATGAAGATCACTGAGCTACTGGTGCGGATTAACTACATCTGGGTCGTTCTTTCTGCAGTATACCACTCGGTAGCATGGGCGATACTCCAGTATTCGGCGGCGGAACTTACTCAGCTCCGTTTGCATCATTTTAATCTTCTGTCAGCTCCACATCTTCCCTTGGATATTGTGTACATTCCACGTCGGAAATATATACATCGCGGGTCTCGGCGGAGTTATAACACCGATGGCTCATGTCAAATACGGTCCTTTTGGTCATCTAAACCACGCCCACCTAGGAGGCTTACACGGACTTGCAGTGTCAATCGCAGTGTACTAATCAACCCGGCCAGATCGGTTGGCAACGATTCTGGTAAAAACAATTTTTTCTTTGGATTACTTAATATACGATCGCTTTCCACTAAAGGACCCCTGGTGTACGATCTACTGTCTGACCGTGAGTTTGACTTTCTCTGTCTAACTGAGACATGGCAGAAACCAGACGACTTTTTCCATCTAAACGAGTGTGTTCCCCCAGGATATAGTTATGTTTGTAAATCTCGTGATACGGGAAGGGGAGGGGGGCTAGCAATACTCTATAAAAAGAAATTGAAAGTATCTCAGTTAGCTTTGTCTACATATTCTTCTTTTGAGTCAATTGCCATAAAATCAATGGTGCGATTCCAACCATCCTCATAACTATCTACCGCCCTCCCAAGAGCAATAATGCCTTTTTAACTGAATTATCTGAACTCTTAACTTACCTATGTTCCATATCTTCAAATGTTATCCTTCTGGGTGATTTTAACATTCATACAGATAATGTCAGTAATGCATTTACAAGCGAATTTCTATCATGTTTGGATTGCTTTGGTATACAACAATTTAACACACTTCCCACTCATACTAAGGGGCATACTCTTGATCTTGTTTGTTGCTCTGGTATAACACCTTTTAATTGTACTGTTTCTGATCTATCCATATCAGATCACTTTCTGGTCTCATTTTGTGCCAAACTGGCCATTTTTAAGGTAAACCTGTGTCGCCCGATTACATTTCGGAATATTAAGAACATTTATTTGCCTACTCTTGCTGATGAACTTGCCATCTTTTCCAGTAAATCTGATTTCACTACTGTTGATGAACTGGTAAAATATTACAATGATGGACTGAACATGCTTTTAGATGAATTCGCACCCGTGAAAACTCGAAGGGTTTCGTTTGTGCATTCAGCTCCTTGGTTTACACCTGAACTGCGTGAACTTAAAACTAAAGGCCGTAGGTTAGAGCGGCTGTACGTCAGGTCTGGCCTTACTGTTCATAAAGACATGTATGCTGAACATATTCAAAATTATAAAAATGCACTGGCTACAGCTAAATACGATTACTACTCCAATGTAATTGGAGTTAGCAATGGGAACTCTAGGTCTCTTTTCTTGGTGGTAAACAATATTCTGAAACCACCTGATTCTTTGCCATCTGATATGTATTCCACTGACTTATGTGATCGCTTTTTGACTTTTTTTACATCTAAGGTTGAAAATGTACATCGGCAATTACTTACTGGTACTCTTCACAATGACTCCTGTCAGTCTATCACTCACATATCCCCCCACTCTGTCTTCTCTAACTTTACACTACCAACTATTTCAGAGATAGTGGGTCTGATAGGTAAATCTAAATCTTCGACTTGTCAATTAGACCCTCTACCAACTCCTTTAGTAAAAGCTTGTTTACCA
Organism: Carassius carassius; assembly: GCF_963082965.1. NCBI lineage: Eukaryota > Metazoa > Chordata > Actinopteri > Cypriniformes > Cyprinidae > Carassius > Carassius carassius. The sequence goes on along the minus strand of NC_081755.1, from coordinate 2,732,227 downwards.
GCCCTTTTGCCGTTGATTACTAAAATTGTTCATGCTTCACTTGGTTCTGGTTTTGTATCTCCATCGCTTAAATCTGCTATTATTACACCCATACTTAAGAAACCAGGGGGTGATCCATTTGATTTTGAAAATTTTCGTCCAATTTCCAATTTACCATTCATCTCTAAGGTAGTTGAAAAGTGTATTGCAATTCAAATTCATGAACATCTGTCCAATAATAACTTGTATGAACAATTCCAATCTGGTTTTCGTCCCCACCATAGCACTGAGACTGCTCTTGTCAGAATAACCAATGATCTACTGTTGGCAGCTGACTCTGGGCTTTTAACTATACTTGTCCTTCTTGACCTGAGCGCTGCCTTTGATACTGTCTCACATAACATACTTCTTGACAGATTAGTTTCCATTGGTATTACTGGCACTGCTCTGTCTTGGTTTAGTTCATATCTATCTGGACGCAGTCAGCGTATTCAATTAAAAGGTTTTAGTTCAAGACTATCTACAGTCACCGCTGGTGTTCCCCAGGGTTCTGTTTTGGGCCCGCTTCTCTTCATTATATATATGCTCCCTCTTGGTGATATTTTAAGGAAATATGGTATTAATTTTCACTGTTATGCGGATGACACCCAACTTTACCTGTCCGCCAAACCTACCGGTTCTTTTCCTCCACCATCTTTGTCAAGCTGTTTAGCTGAAATTAAAGACTGGCTTTCAGCGAACTTCTTGAAATTAAATGGCAATAAAACTGAGGCTCTACTTGTTGGCACTAGATCTGCTGTGTCTAAATCTAATTGTTTCTCTTTACACATTGATAATACTGCAATCTGTCCTTCCTCTCAGGTTAAAAGTTTGGGTGTCATCATGGATAGCACACTATCTTTTAAAGCTCAGATTAATAATATCACACGGATTGCATACTTCCATTTGCGCAATATTAATCGTCTACGTCCATTTCTTTCAAATAATAATACTGCAGTTCTCATTCATGCACTAGTCACCTCACGTATAGACTACTGCAATGCTCTTCTTACAGGTATTCCCTCCAAATTGCTGCATAAGCTTCAATTGGTTTTCAGAATTCTGCAGCTCGTGTTCTCTCTAGAACACCTTATACTGATCACATTTCTCCAGTTCTCCAGCAATTGCACTGGCTTCCAGTAAAATATAGAGTTGAATTCAAAATCTTGCTACTCACTTATAAGGCACTTCATAATCTTGCACCACAATACCTTACTCAACTTCTCCAGGTTTATACTCCTTCACGTGCACTTAGATCTTCATCTTTAATTTCTCTTGCGGTACCTCGGATTCGACTTACTACTATGGGTGCCAGATCTTTTAGTTATGTTGCCCCCCGCCTATGGAACTCTCTTCCCCTCGATGTTCGCAATAGCGATTGCTTGTTGACTTTTACAAAGCGTCTTAAGACATATCTTTTTATACAGGCTTTTTTATAATATTTTTATTGAGACTTAAATCCACTTTTTATTTATATGCTGTTTGTTTTGTTGTTTGTTTTGTCTTATGCAGTGACCTGTATATTGCTTGTAAGGTGACCTTGGGTGTTCTGAAAGGCGCCATGAAATAAAATGCATTATTATTATTATTATTTCCATAGAAATTAATTTGATACTGTACAATCTATATATTCTTTTCAATAAACCTACATTTGATGCTTGATGCATTTTAACACATTTGTATGTAATTCACATCGACAGCGCAGTTAATAATAATAAAGGTTGGTTTTATGTAGTTTTTAAAATTTTCTGTGACCCAATCTAATTTGAGAACTGATCACAATAAGCTGGCAGCCATATCCCCCTGGAGCCCAAGACCGGTTTCCCACTGAAGCTAAGCAGGGCTGAGCCTGGTCAGTACCTGGATGGGAGACCTCCTGAGAAAACTAGGTTGCTTCTGGAAGAGGTGCTAGTGAGGCCAGCAGGGGGTGCTCACCCTGTGGTCTGTGTGGGTGCTAGCGCCCCAGTGTAGTGATGGGGACCGTCCTTCGGATGAGACGTTAAACCGAGGTCCTGACTCTCTGTGGTCATTAAAAATCCCAGGAAGTCTTTCGAAAAGAGTAGAGGTGTGACCTCTGCATCCTGGCTAAATTCGCTCAATAGCCTCTGACCATCATGCCCTCCTAACAATCCCCATATCTACTGATTGGCTTCATCACTCTGTCTCGTCTCCACCAGTAAGCTGTGTGTGGTGGGTGTTCTGGCACAATATGGCTGCCGTCGCATCATCCAGGTGGATGCTGCACACTGGTGGTGGATGAGGAGATACCCCCTGACAATGTAATATATATAATATGATAAAACTTTAGTGGCATTTCTCTAAATGTGTGTTTGGACTATGCAAATAAGTTCCACAGGAGGAAAGAAGGGTGGATTCCATCCACTCTAATGGAAACAGCCAAACACAGCCTGGAAATGGGGAAGCGCCAGATTGCATCGGAAAGAGATTGCTATCACCTCCTCATCCAAGAGACATAAAGCTTAGCTTTCCAAAAGACACTCCTTGTTCTGAGTCTGAGTCCTGTCAGGGGGAAGGACACTAAAAGAGCAAGTCTCCGTCCGGCCTGTGAAGTTGAGACTGCAAATGATCAACAAGTTCTGAGTCTCCAGACTTTTGCGGGGAAGACACTGCAGCATGAGCTCTTGAAGCTCCGCCCTCTTATGTGAAAGGGGACCAGGAGCAGCAGCTCATTTGCATTTAAAGGGACACACAAAAAGTGTTGATTTTAGCATGTTAAAAAAATGTCGTTATTTTGAGTTAAAAGTTAATGTACACACTCTGGGGACATCAGAGACTTATTTTACATCTTGTATAAAGGGGCATAATAGGTGCTCTTTAATTTTTGTGATATCACAAGCCAACAATTTCCTGTTCTGTCTCCTCCTCTTTATTTTTCTGCATTGTTAAAGGGATAGTTCACTTTCAAATTAAATTTTGATATGTTTGAGCTTACCTCAAGGACATCCAAGATGTAGGTTTCTTTGTTTCCTCAGTATTTCCCATTTTGATATTTTTAGGTCCAACCGTTCTTGTCTGTGACTCACATAATGGATGTCTATGGTCACCACCTCAAAGAGCATGCACAGAGGAGTCCAAATTAAACAATTCCCCATCATAAGTACACATTGATGACCTAATACAAGAAAAGAGCAGTTTGTGTAAGAAAACGAACAGTATTTATATATTTTTTACTTTTTGTACACAACCACGTCCAACTGATCTGAGTTCGCGAGTGCTTCCTGATATGACGTGCGTGCGCGCTCTGGCTTTAGTCTGTGCAAGCGCGGAAAGCCCCGGATGTGATGTCTCGCGCATGCACAACACTCATTGTTTACCACATGCTACGCTTTCAATCTGCACTGTCTGAAATATAATGCAGTAATTGTAATAAATTAATGTTTATAATGCACCCTATAATCATTGCGTTTATAATAAAAATACAACACATTACTCACTCTATTGACAGCGTGCCATTGGGTCACTCTGGCATTGGACGCCGCCTCCAGTTTATACGTGGCAAACTAAACACAACGTGCAAAATGCTGCGTCTCAACAGTGGAGAAAAATCAGGATCTTCAGTCAGGCAGGCGTGTGATGTGATACTGTCAATGTCCTCTCGTCATCTTGTAGTTGTTCCATTCGTGACAACATATGCTCTCCACTTCTGTTGGCATCTCACAACACTTGCTACTAAAACACCACCAATTTTGAAGAGATCTCTGTCTCTGAGGCTTGAAGACGTGCTGCTGCAGCGGATCGCTCCTGAGTACTTGGTCTGCGTATTCTGTTTCAAATAAATATGGTTGTGAAAATAATTCAATGTTGTCTATGGATATATTGAAATCGTCTTCCATTGCAATTTCCTGTACGTCTAAATATGTTTAGATCTTCACAGTGTAAGGTAATACTTCCGAAATCTGTGTAAACCATAAGCAGTAAGTGTAAACAATGAGTGATGTGCATGCGCGAGAGATCGCTTCCGGCACTTTCCGCACTTGCGCAGACTAAAGCCAGAGCGCGCGCGCGAACGTCACAACGGGAAGCAACCGCGCACTCAGATCAGTTGGACGTGGTTGTGTACAAGAGGTAAAAACGATATAAATACTGTTCGTTTTCTTACACAATCCGCTCGTTTCGTGTCTTAGGTCATCAATGTGTACTTACGATGGGGAATTGTTTAATTTTGACTCCTCTGTGCATGCTCTTTGAGGTGGTGACCATAGTCATCCATTATGTGAATCACAGACAAGAACGGTTGGACCTAAAAATATCAAAATGGGAAATACTGAGGAAACAGAGAAACCTACATCTTGGATGTCCTTGAGGTAAGCTAAAACATACCAAAATTTAATTTAAAAAATGAACTATCCCTTTAACTGCATGGAAGAGCGAACATTAAGGACGATTCACACTTGTTTAATTGTCTTTTAAATCAGGAATAAAGAGATACAGCGAAACTGCTGCCTGCTGTCCTGTGTCTAAATCTACAAAACACAGAAAAAAGTCGCTGGCCCTACATCACACTGGGCATTGTGAGCCACCAGTTACATATAGTCCATTAGTGTATTAAACACAGTTTGAAAATGTATAAATTAACTATTTGCAAAAGATTTTTAAGTACTTTATTATACTATAGTTATTATAAAGTGTTTCGAGTAATATGTATTGTATTTGTATTGGCACTAACCTACACACGTAGTAATGAACTCCTGGAAACCTCCTCGAGTCGTCATATGTGTACATGTTTTCTTGTGCCCCCTCCACCCATTTCCAGCCACGTCCTCCACAAGGATCAACCAGAACCTGCAGATTATTAATAGTCATTTAAGTTCTCAAGATATAGGAGAGGCAACATATTCTTGTATTTGTTATCTGTAGTGTTTTAAACATAACTGTTATGTACTGCACTGAAGTACCTCATAGCTCTCGGCTTTATGAGTTTCCCAGTCTTTTTCATAATAGCAATGTTGATCCCTCACAAATCCACTGTGCCACCCACCGTCAGGTCCGATGGCTCTGCACACCTCAAGGTCAGTTTTAGAACGAACAGCATCTTTAACTGACAAGGATTTAAGGGTTAATCAAGCTCAATGATGTGCGAGGAGCTTTTTCTAGCTTGAAGATACAATGCTGTTGTCTTATATGAGCAAAGAGATGAACTCCACAACTAGGGTTAGGTATTGTTTGAATTTAACCCCTTACCAGTCACCCCCCATTTTTTTGGCATGGAGACAGAAATTACATACCCAAAATAAAAATGATTTATCTTTCTGACTAGATAAATAATCAACATTTATTCACAAAGCTGACACTTCAAAGTTTACTGTTCAGGAATCAGAATCACTCAGACTGTTATGATAATAGAGATATATAAGCTCAAACATAAAAACAAAAATAAAAATATTAAAAACATATTTTTTAAATGTATTTTAAAAATTGTTGATGTAGGATATGATTTTAGAAACACAGTGTAGCTAAAGCCACAAGTCTTCCAAAACTTCATTAGAAATGTCATAATCGAATCTGTAAAACTGTAAATTTTATGAAATATTTTCTAAGGCCATGTCATGTGTGTTTTTAGAGAAGGCTAATCAGATTGATTTATGGCACTTGTCATCTCTGTAAGATCTCACATGTAAACACTCCTGTGTGTTTTGTATGTGTGTTGGCTTTGAAAACTCCTCGTTTCATGATTCTATTGTTCTCACCAAACGAGTCTTTCACACCTCCGCCAGGTAAGACACATTATCCGCATTATTCTTTTACTTTTATTACACCTTTATTAGCCTTTGTTGTGGTTATTTCAAGCTTTACAGAGCCACCAAGCTGCTATCTCACTTCAGTCTCAGTATGCATTTAGCCCTTATTTATCAAAAGTCTTACTATAAAAATACAACCAAAACATTTTCTTACGCATTATGAAGAAGAAATGCACCTGCTATTAGTATCATTAGCTAACGTTAGCATCAAGCTACATCAGACAATTTATGAAATTATTAGTACACTTTTACTCAAAACTCACTTTAAACCCCGATCAAGTGTTTATGATAACTTACTTTAGCGATCAGGGGTGGAATTCGGTCGTTTACCATTGTAAAATATGCTATTTATATTTTTATTCATCGCTGCACAAGTTAGCATTTCCGTTGCATGTACATTTTTTATATTTTTTATAAAAATGCCCCAGATCTCAAGAAAATCTCATACCAAGCTTTACTATCGTAATCGCGGGTTTATTATTCGAATATTTCATGTGTACAGAGGTGTTTCAGTGTTGTTATGTGCAGATAACTTCCAGGAAGTGTACAGGAAGCATGTGACACGATGTGGCGGTGTCCGGTTATGACACTCTAAGATTGACCAGGGGAAGGAACAATCGGAGTCTGACTGACACACACGAGCTCCCAGCTCTGCACACACACACAGAGATCGCTGGGAGAGGCTGTTTATCATCAGATCGCGTAAATCATTGGAAAATAAATAGAAATTATGATTCTGTCTGAAGAAATATGAAGTAAACATCAGTAAATATATCCATATATCTCCGCAGATATGCATCTTTGGTCTATAAATCCTTATTGTCGCTGTTCAGTGAGTCTATGTGAACACAAATAAACCGCTGCGGACGTGACTGAATATGACTGTGTGGGGAATTTCTATTCAAAATGTGGCATAATACGGATTTATTATTTTGCACTCCTGACATAAATTACTAAATAACTGTCACTGCAACAATGTTTTATCAAAACATTGGTCAACTATCGAAGCTAGAGTCTTTAAACTTACAACTGATGCACAGTTTGTCCAGATCAATAAGAGAGTGATGTTTAACATGCTGTGAAAGTGAAACAATAATAATCTGGGAATGTCACCGATCCTACAATTTTAAATGAGCCAACACCACACACACGGTGTGTCCCAATTCGCATACTCTCTGTCCTAAATCGTATTTAGAAATGGAAATAGTACATCCAAAATCCTAGAATGTTGAAAAGAGTGTTCTGTAGGTTACTTTTGGCCATTAACATTTAAATCCATCATTATATTCAATCACAATATTCACATTAAGGAAGTCTCCTCATGAAAGACACTTGACTGTTAGACCACTGCTGCATTTCTTTAAGAAATGGTAGAAAATTAAATTAATTTGGTTGTGGATTGTTTTAACTGTGTAGAGATCAATCATCTCAGGGCAGTTTATAGTGACAGGATGGGACAGACCTGTCCGTTTATGATGATGAAGTAGTCTCCTCTTACTGCTACACACTCACAAGAGTACATACTTTTAGGTTGTAGTACAAGTAAGCGAATTGGTACACAGCAACAGACATCGTCTGGTCCCATCACTTACTAAGACTGCTATATTATCTATGTTTACAACTTGGACTACTCGTACTGCTAAATGCTACTTACCTTTTTTCCAAACCACTCCATACTCAGAGTGTTCATCTTTGTATAGAACAATATGTTCAAAAGCTGCAAGGATAAGAGACATTATTATTATTTATAACAACAGCAATTCAAATGTGAGTGTGGTGCCATTATCTTCTTGTGCGTGAATGGTATAATCATCTTTTTCTGTGAGTGTGCTAAGGCTATGTGTGAAGCACAGAAAACAGCGTGCGGCTCTTGTGCATAAATGCTTTTAAATGCACACAGAAGAATCAGTACGCAGATTTTGGTGCTTCATTTCAGTGCCTCTTAAATGCCTGCGCGATCGATTGAAATATTTGTCCTGTTTCTCCAAAATGAACACAAGAAGCACGGGCGTCACTAGGCTTTTTTTGCAGGGGGTATAGCATTTAGCTCCATAAACTATACACAAATTTCACCATCATTGAATCTGTGTGTTATAACACGAAGAAACAGATGAAATAGAGACAAACTAAATCCAGAAGAACTGTGGTTATATCAAGACACTTAAAGAAACCTTCCTGCAAAGCTACTTGAGAAAAAAATGTGTAAGTACTGATGTTCCTAAGACTTTTGCACAGTACTGTACTTTAAAAACGACATTGTTGCTACTTTATTAAGAATGACCATACAGTCATTCACATAACTATTTAAAAAGCACTCATTTTAACTAAATATCAGTTATACAGTAGAAACATTATGTGTGGTTTTGTATTAAACAATGACCCAGATCGTGAAATACATTTATTAGTCTTCTTATTAGTAAGTGAAGCACAACTTGGGAAATGAGAGCACCCAAGGAGCATGTGAATGCTATGGATTTATTTGAAATATTTTTTATGTTCTTTAATTTAATCAATAGTTTTTTGTGGCTCTTTTTAAGTATAGGTTCAGGCAAGGCTGAGTGGCTATATTTCTTTTTGTTTCTTTATTAACTTGAAGAAATGAAAATAAATTAAGCCACTTTGTCATAAAAAAAACCTAAACTGAACTATTTAAATGGCTCCAACAGCAGCTGTGCAATGGGGAAGAGAGAGAAAAAAGACCCAGGCTCCCGTCGGAGTTGGGCTAAGAATTCTGATAAGCTGTCGGACAAGGGTTCGGGGCAGGGCTCTTTTTGTTCCCTAGTTTCAATTAAAATTTCCCTTCTCAACTCGGAGGGCCCCCAATCTGCCCATGCTCTTTTGCACCTGCATACCCAGATGCTATGCCCCTGCTGTACATTCATTTGAAAGCATGGACTTAAGCACATTCAAAGTAGGAATTAGCCTAGTCTCATGTGAGTATATGTGAAGTAGAAGGGTTTTCTTACTGCCGGGTGCATCATCGGGATTTAACCACTTGAGGTCCTGACTCTTGCATCCCTGGTATGGGTCTCCTTTCCACGGACTCACACACATGCAGTACCTATCGTGATTATAGGTGTAGCAGTTGGTGTTCACTCCGCAGGGATTCACCAGGCATGCATCACGACATGTGCCGAGGAAGCCAGTGCAGGCCTCATCGTACTTACAAACGCTCTTTTGTGTGCAGTTGTTACACTTGTGAGGTATGAAGGAAGGACAGGGTAGCTGTGAGCATTTGTACTCTGCTGGCCAAGGGTGTGTGGCAGAGCCCCAGCCAGTCGAGCATAAGGCCTTGCAGTCAGTGGCTCCACCTTCAGATTTGCACTCAACTTGCCCGTTTACCTGCTCGGCGTAACACACAGGTAGGGCACTCCACTTCCCTCCAGAACACACTACGATCTCGGGGAAGGGCTTGTATAATCCAGCACATTTAATTTTCACCTGCTGCTGGGCTGTGCTGTGGTAGAGCTTCTCACACTGGTTGTTCTGAAGATCCCCAGCCTTTAGCGGGCCACATCCATTTTTATTGAAGAGTTTCCACTGCTGTGAGACGTAGTCCTGAAAAAACGTCTTAACAAAAGCAGTGTTCTCTGATTTTCCAGTGACCAGTAAATATTTAGACCAAGCTAAAACCGCTTCCTTTTCCAGGGCAAATAGGTAGCGAACAAAATAATCAATCTGGTCACTGTAGCCTTTTGTGCATTCTACTGGTTCACCAGAATGACTTTGTGAGTCCTGGATCAGAGACTCGCGAAAAATATCCAGGATGTTGTGTTTGTCTCCAAATCCAGTGCCCATCATCATGTGATGAAATTCTTTGAGGTAAAACTGAAAAGAGTGTCCTCCTGTGAACAGAGCTCCAACTTCAGAAACATAGTAGTCTTGGGTTATTGTACTGTTTTTAAGATGTGAAAATGATGTAGAGATGTAGCGAAACCTCTGAATTACATTGCTGTATTTCACAAAGACTTGTGTCCACTGTATGTCATTCCGGACAGACTCAATCATTTCTTTAGTGAAGTCCATCAGCTCCTTGACACTAAAATAAATCGCTGTCAGATCGGGGACCGGTTGATAGTTTATACAATTGATTTCATCTTCAAGATCTTCATAGTGAATCATATTTTGGATGCTTTCCTCACAATCTGGACCAAAAAACATCTTATGGCACTTGCAGAATCCTTGTGTGGTGTTCTTGATGGGTTTACATTCTCCATGTTTACAATTCACGTCTGAGCAGGGAGGCTGAACAATATTTGCTTTGAGGAAGATACTAAAGTCTCTTAAGGAGAAAGGTACTGGTTCACACCTCATCTCAATATCTGCCATATCGGTTTGTGCATAATCTGATGGTTTTTTAACAGCATGAAGAAACCGTATGTGGCTGGTAACTTTAGCACCAAACCTGTGGAGTAGCTCTTCCTTCATTGTTAAACACTGCATGGTAATCTTCGAATCTATAATTACTTTTTCAAAACTGGATTGAATGCTGTCCTTTGTGTTTTGATCAACAGCAGACCCCTTTTCTTGATGAATAAGGTGAATTGATGTCTTTTCTTGAGCATCAAAGTTAATTGAATGTCCAAAGGTAAACTCATCTGTGTTTGAGTGGGCAATTACTATCCATTTGAACCAGTGGAACTTGCTCTCCAAGTGTTTCTTAATATCTGTAGCTAGCTTTTCAGTACTTGAGAATCGTTGATTGCTAAGTTTCAAAGCATCCTTATGAGCCCATGTCTCAAAGCCATCAGCACACTCAATCAAGGCATCTTGTATGGCTGATAAAGTGTTGGACAGTTGTGTGACTGCTTCTTGTGCCTTTGTGTCAGCATCATAGCCCTTTAGTTTGTAATAAAACACATTTAGCTTTAGTCCTGAAACCATCAGAGTGGTGAAGTAGGTGGTGTATTGGACCAGGACATCAAAATCTCCGTTGGATTTCTCAATGATGAGCTGTAAGAGATTCTTATTCAAGCTGACAGGATTGTTCTCATTAATGTATCTGTAGAAGTTAGCAACACTGTTCTCTGTGCCAGTGTTTTCATAGAAAGTGGTGAACCTCTCAGCCAGTCTGGTCTTCTGTTCCTGTGTGGAGGCAACAGGAGCGGTCTTTATGAATTCTGTCAACTTGGCCCAAGAGTTTCTGATCACATTCTCATCTTTGCCATAGCTGCTAGCATAGTTGGTCCACTCCATTTCTGTTTGCAGGGTTGAAATTTGAAGAGAGAGAGAGTCGAGTTTACGGTTGATCTCGGCAAATTGCTCCTTCATGAATTCAAACATTGGGTTTGATTGTGGAATGAAGGCAAAGATGAAGCTAATTAATGCCCCAATAAAGCCAAAACTTGCTGCAACTTTGCCAAGAGAACTAAAGACTTTGAGGACTTTGAGTAGTGAGTCACGAGCTGTGTCTTCCTTTTTGTTTAAAACAAATTCAGCCAAATCATTGACACGTTGGAGTAATTCTTTAGACAATGTCATGCCCTTCTCTACCCGGCTGACTTGTGAGACTTTAATTCCAGCTGTGCCGAAACAGCTGTAAACAAGCAGATAAAGGATAGTGAAGAAAGTTTTCCCATTATCCATGCTCAGACAGCAGACAGCTTAACCTGTTAAAAAAGAATGCATAATGTGTAATTAGAAGCATTGAAATTCATTGGCCTGGCATGGTGTCACTCCATTCACAATCTGCAATTCACAATAATGCCACACAGTTTTGTTTGTCAATTGTTTGCTATTCAAGCTACACTACAGAGGATTTCTTATTTTATTGAGCCAGTAAATGTTAGGGCTGACCTCGACTAAAGATTTTTCTAGTTGACTAGTGGTCATTCATTTAAGCCACCAGTCAACTAATCATTCATTTATATTGCCATAAATCATAGTAATGAATATATGTTGTGAAAAAAAGGAGTAGACTAAGTATATGCCGAGTTTCGGTTCATTTTTGTGCCGTGCTCAAGTTCACTGAGACAGATGTGGCAGAAAGCATATCCTGATAGTTTCATTATTTTACAAAAGCAATAGAACTAAACTAATATTTTTAAAGTTAAATGCAAGTGATCGTGTCAGCACCTGTATATAATTCTGAAACGCGCACTCGCCACAAACATGGATATGCCTAAGGTCTAATAATAGCACATTTATCTAGGTCAATATAAGTGCAATCCGATTTTAAAGTTGCTACCACTTGTCTTTCAAGTGATAAGCCATATCTGAGGTTGATGAATGATAGGCAAATGTTTGGATTTCCTGCTGTTAATGATCTGTCAATCGCAGCCTGCGTGATTTTGCCACTTCCTGTGGAGTGTTTTACAACTAACCAACTAATACAGTTTTGGTCGACCAAACTTCCTTGTTTGAATAGATATTGAGTTCTTGCCTTGGTGAGTTATATTTCACACATTCTTGATGTTTTTTGCAAGAAAACTGTTGCAAACTCGATAGCAAAGTGAAATGAGTTGTTTAATGTGGGATGCATGCCAAGTCAAGTCGAGTCTGCTTTATTGTCAATTTTTTCGCATGTACAGTACATACATACAGAGAATCGAAATTGCGTTACTCTCAGACCCCTAGTGCATACAGATAACATTAACAGTAGAGCCAAAAAATCTAGATCAAATATAAAATATAAGATACAACTATACAATATGCGAATGTAAAAAGGACATAGAATAAAATTAAAAATAAAGTTAAATGAAGCAACGCAAGGCACATGGCAGATAGAGTGCAAAGTAGTGAAGTGAACAAACAGTGTAGATAAAAAGATAAAAAAAAGCTTATTCAGTCTGATTAAAGTGACAAAGGGCTCAAGAGCAGTTATTTTATTTAACTGACTGATGAGGTGGTAGAATGACAGCAGTTCCATTGAATGAGGTAGTGAGCAGACCATACAAGACCAATGCTGCACAAAGTGACTGGTGCATTCCATCGTATATTAGTGGGGGGGGATTTGGAAGGACCTGGGGATGTGGGATCTGGGGGGGGGGGGGGGGGTTCATAGTTCAGTGGTGCCTGGAGCATACCACACAGTGATGCAGCTCGACAGGATGCTCTCGATGGTGCCTCTGTAAAAGGTGCACATGATGGGGGCTGGGGCTCTGGCTCTTCTCAGTTTGCAGAGGAAGTAGTGACGCTGCTGTGATTTTTTTGGTCAGTGCTGCGGTGTTGTCGGTCCAGGAGAGGTCCTCTGTGATGTGCACACCCAGGAACTTGGTGCTGCTCACTCTCTCCACAGTCGCACCGTTGATGCGAGACACGAGCTAAAACTATCTACAGGTAAAAATGGTAATAAGTTACTGAAAAGGGTTTTATGCCATAAATGTGTTGATGTGTTTAAATTATGGGTTAATTTGTTATTTTGAGGGTTTATTTGTGATTTGGTGATGTGAACATGAACTGATCAAAAGGAATTAATAGTCAGTCAAACTGAATCTGTCACAATCTCTAGCCGGAGTGCCCGTGAGCTTCACTAGAGGGCACTCCATTCTAGACTCTTGCCACTTTACCCAGGCCTCAATTTTTCATAATTATTTGCCCGGACTGTTCAGCACTCATTACCAGGTCACAGCTGCCTCATATTAGTAGGACTATAAGAATAGCACACATGCATATCCTGCGTCTCAATGTTCTAAATAATATGTGAGATTAGAAGTGTGTCCCAAAGCATAGTATGATTAAAAAAGTATGCTAAAAGTCCCCGGATGTTCTACTATTTCAGGTAATTTTTTGAAGTGTGGATCTGTGCACATTCTAATGGCTAAAATTGCCCACAATCCATTGCGCTTTGGTGAAAGATTTGGTCCAGAACTACAAACACAAATAAAATGTGTTAGAAAAACTACAGAAGTGGCGGATGCGCGATCAACGGTTAGGTAGAGCTGTTTACAAAAACATTTAATCTGGTAAAAAATATTTATTTATTGTTATCCGTGTTGTATTTCATCTGCAACAGCAATGTGAACTTTTATAAACATCCATTTGGACATTAACTTTTAAATGCATCATTATGCAGAAATTACGAACAGAGTTCTCCGCATGAAAGACCCATCCGTGACTGGCAGATCAATGAGCTACCAGTACGGTAGGAAGCTTAATTAAATAAAAGGTGGAGGATGCTAACTGTTACAAGATGACTGACAGGCCAGTTTACAGTGACAGGGTGCACGTAACAGGTGCGACAGAGCGTTTAAAGACGTGTGACATGATAGTATGTCCCAAAGCTTGCCAACTCTTCTACTACACACTCAAGTGTGTACTACTTCTTCACCAAAAGGGTACATACTTTAAGGGCCTAGTATATGTATGAACATTGAGACGAGCCTCTCATTTTTTGTGACCGCTAGGACAAGTACATGCGGTCAGTAGTCTACAAAAGCACTAACTGTGCATGCACAGGTTGTGTACAGAAGCCCATTGCCACTCAAACCTGTACAAGCTCTTTTATTCCTTCGTAGGAATAAATTAAGAATTAATAATTGGGTTAATTAAAAAAAGGCCATAAAAAGAGTCATCTAGTGAAGGGTGTGACTAAAGAATGCTGGGAGCATGGAAGCAAAAATATTAAAAGGTTTGGATGGGTTGCTAAAAGGGAAGCACAAGTTTTTGGTATTGAAGACTGTGATGTTAGCTCTACTGTGATTTTATCCAGTATATCCACCGTGGATTTTTCCTATGCCAATAGTCGATTTTCAAATACAAATTAAGATTGAGAAAGACGCCCCTGAAAACATTCTTGCACAGCAGTATTTAGATCAGACTTATCCATCATTGTTACATACATTATTATATACACACACTGATGGTTCTAAAGACCCAATCTCTGGCAGAACAGCTGCTGCAGTATTTATTCATTTAGCATTAACAAAAGAATAACTGATCATGTATCCATGTATACATCAGAATTAATTGCCATGGTGGTAGCACTCCAAGAGGAGTAAAATCATCAAGGCAAGACATTTATATATGGAATTGTTGCAAGCTTGTTAAAGGGTTATTTAACCCAAAAATGAAAACTATGTCATAAATGACATAATTATGTCATAAATTACATAATCATGTCGTTCCAAACCTGTGAGACCTTCATTTATCTTCGGAACACAGTTTAAGATATTTTAGATTTAGTCCGAGAGCTCTCAGTCCCTCCATTGAAGCTGTGTGTACAGTATACTGTCCATGTCCAGAAAGGTAAGAAAAACATCATCAAAGTAGTCCATGTGACATCAGAGGGTCAGTTAGAATATTTTGAACCATCAAAAATACATTTTGATCCAAAAATAACAAAAACAATGACTTTATTCAGCATCGTCTTCTCTTCCTGGTCTGTTGTGAGCACATTCACTGCGGTGTAGTGATGTCTGTTTCGCGAACTAATCATTCGATTTAACTGGCTCTTAAGTTATTCAGGAGCATCATCTGAGATCAATTAGTTGGACCTGACCATAAAGCATAACATTTTAAGCTCCTGCTGTTTAATATTTTAATAATAGAAGTTGTTCCTACTAAATGAACTAAGTTTAGACATTTATAATGTTGACTTCTACAATTGAAAGTTCAGTCAACCTTTAAAATTTAAATATTTTAGAAAATTGGAAACTGGATTTTTTTTTTAAACCGGGACATTTACCTGTTGAGACAAGAATGGCTTTTCTTTTGGTGGAGCTTCTTGAAGGTTTTCTTGAACTTAATTTGCTTCTTGAATAAGCTGAAATTAATCCTCTTCCTCACTAGATGGTGTTATGTCTAGTACAGCTTTAAGCTGTTTATTTTTTATAATAAAGCTTTGAGTTTTCCAACCACTGTCTTCTTTTCTTTTCGTGTTGCTTCTTAGTCAGCTCTTCAGTTTTCTTTAATTTACCAATTTGTTTTCATGTTTGATACCTGGAAGCGGAAAGAGAGCATGACATTAAATTAGCATGTCTCATACAGCACATTGAAAAATTATAACAAAAATATTAACAATTTAAACGACTGAAGTTTGTTTTTAATAAAAATTAATGACAGAGTGTAGCAAAGTTATTAACCTGCTGTCACTTTAAGAGTCACACAACCTTAGTGTGGCGGGGACTCCAATACAGCACCAAAGTCCTGTTATAGTAGTGGATAAAGGGTTTTGTATGTGTGTGTGTGTGTGTGTGTGTGTGTGTGTGTGTGTGTGTGTGTGTGTGTGTGTGCACTCTCATGTACATTTTCTATTTTTCATTTTTTTTAAAATTACTCCTGCTTTAACATCTCCAAGCATAAGCTTCTTTACTCCTTGAGCAGTTCTGGGTGTCTGTACAATTTTTCCCTGAACTTTGTCACCCTGGCCTTTGCTAAAGCTTTTTTTTTCCTCACTTGCTGATTGTCTACAATTAAACAAATCATGAAACAAAATATCAAATAAGTAAATTTTAAATTAATATTAAATTCATAAGGTATATTTAAAAGTCATACACAATATGCATAGATTCTCATTCCAGAAACATAAGTTCTCTTTACCGCAACTGGCCTTAAATGGTTGTGGTATATGAGAATGGTGTGGTACTAAATTGCCTCAGTATGTTTTGCTAACAACAGAGAAGCCATAATGGCTTTGCTAATTTTTTCTCAGTGCATATAATTAGACCTTAATAAAGTTCATTTAAAAAAAAATTTGTAAATTCAACAATTTTTGAAATGTAGAAAACATCCTGTTTCGGTAATAATAATAAAAATGTAGTGTTTAAAAAATGTAATATTTAACTGGAGAGATATAAAGAGATTATCTTACCTGGTAGCCATCTTGAAGTAACTGGCCCATGTGCTTCTCCACTGAAAATCAAACTTTATTTAAATTCTGTATGTGTGTTTAAACGGTCCTTACAAATGTTGCGGAGGATGAGAGCATCAGGCATGGACACACCATTTTCCTTTTTTTTCTCTCATTATTATTATACATGAATATTTAGTAAATTATTTCCCCTGTTATGTAAAATAATCTAGTAGAACATCCATTTATTTTTTAAGTTAATTTGTTTAAATTACAAACATTTGAACACACCCGGATGCATTGCGGTAATGAGAATTTCAACAGATAATGTAGTAAAATAGAAAAATAATTAATTCTCAAATAGAAAATACACATTGTGCAAGGTAGAGAACAGTATTGTCTTTATTCTGATGCTTTTTTATATTACTAAATTACACATTTTATATTTAAAATCCTTAGTGACGTGTTGTTTTAATGGTTTCGTGAGAATCACCCAGTTAACTTGGGATGAGAAGGCAAAAATTTGAAAGATTTCTTTCTATTGAACTTAATTGTCTAAAACTCTCATTAATTTACAAAGGGTTCCATTGATTGTACTACTAAACAGCTTGAGGCCACTTTGAAGTCATAATTAGTGAACTTGGCACAGTTACTGAATGGATGTGCATCAACACTAAACAGACTTCAGCTGAACAATGACACTATTTTCTTGTTAGTGCTCTGTTGAAGCATTGAACTCTGTGTGCCATAGTGATTTAAGTGAATGTCATGTAACGATAAGTGTTTTCAGATACACAGCTAGTTTATACTTTACAGTCACATGTATATGTGACCCTGGACCACAAAACCAGTCATAATGGCAAATAAGAGTTTTTTGAATTATAATTTATATATCATCTGCTGAATAAATAAGCTTTCAATTGATGTATGGTTTGTTAGGATAGGGCAATATTTGGCTGAGATACAACTCTTTGAGGGTGCAATCAAATCTAAATACTGAGAAAATCGCCTTTAAAGTTGTCCAAAAAAGTTTTTATATATTTATATGGAATTTATAATATCTATATGGAACATAATCCTTATTATTCTAATGATTATTGGCATAAAAGAAAAATAGATCATTTTGACCCATACAATGTTTTTTTGGCTTTTGCAAAAAAATATACCCAAGCGACTTAAGACAGGTTTTGTGGTCCAGGGTCACATATGTGTCCTTAAAAGTGCTACAATTATAATTATTCCCTGGCTCGTTCACTCACGCCGCACTCTTAAAGAAGATGAAATGTCACATGGAGCGCGTTGCATTGTGAGAATCAATATCCTATACAAAGTCCTCTGTAAGTGTAGTACAATAGTATGCCATTTCAAACACAGCCTGTCTTTTTTTGTTCTGGTTTACATTGCATCTCTTAATGCATTCAATACTTAATGTCTATAAAAATCACATACATTCAAAATAACTAGATGTAAAAACAGATTGCTGCAACAAACATGGTGCTGAAAAGCTTTGAGTAATTGATCATTTTAGGAAAAGGGAATGATGTAGCGGTACAAGAGAAAAACCAGCAAACTCCAGAATAACTCACCGGATAACACGATCATACAGCTACAAATGCAGACAGACTGGAAACAACACTGAGCTATTTATACAAAAGCTAATGAATAACATTACAACGATAAGAAGGAGGCATGGTTTAAAAAAAAAAAAAAAAGACCACTTCATAATACAGTCCATGAAAACATGAAACAGACACAATGAACCCTAGTGGTCATCTAGAATTCAAACAACTTGTTTTGTTGTCAATTTAAAAAATAAATTTAATTACATGTGTTGTAATGTTTTTATCAGACAGTATATATGCCTCAGTCTATCATGATATTTAACATTATCACACATTAATCTACTGAGAAAGAACTCGCTAATCAAGTATTACTTAGACAAACATGATGAACTATTAACTATATCTATAAGGAAATTTGGGGGGGGGGTTATTACTCTCAAAATAAGACATCTGCAATCAATGATCTTCTTCTTCAACTTTATATATGTCCCTTTGCTTTATGGCAAGCCATATAGACAGACAACTGTAAAATAGAAAAATTACAAATCATAAATACATACAAGTTAGAAATATAATTGGATGTTTATAAATAAAAATGTATGAAAAGTATGCACCTTTAAGGGGTGGATGTTATGATGGTATATAACATTGATATAATTGATCACCCATATTTAGACCTACCTAAAGCGTTAAAAGGCACATTAGCTTTATGTATTTCCCCGGTTTGCATACACAAATGTCACCCAGCTAACCAAAAATGGTCCCAAGGACATCCCCTAAATGGCCTCTGCAAACGTCCCTCGGACGTCAGCATGTAGGGTCCGCTTTACGACGAGTGGACGTTCGCGAAAACATCCTCCGGACATTCACAGGACTTGCAGTGGCCATTCGGGGCGTTTAGAGGACTGTCACTTTACATCCTCTGAACGTCATTTTATTGTACTTTTAGGCTAATCAAAGACAACAGACACGCTGTATGAAGCAAAATACGTTTATTTTAACTGAACAATCGTAAAGTTGCAGTGCTCTTTTCGTGTGTGTGTGTATGTGTGTGTGTATGTGTGTGTGTGTGTGTGTGTGCGCATGTCTGGTTGTCAGCTGTGGTTAGTCGATGGCATTTCTTCCCATTGTCTTCTAACCTAAAACAACAAAATGAACACATTCAGTAGTGTTATGACTTTATATGTCTAGGACTATTGTTTATCCATTGACAAATGATTTGTAAAGACTTTTGACAGTTTGGATTTAGGCCAAGCGGTCCGAAATTTAGCGGACATATGACTTTTTCCGCATATAGGTGTCTCAATGTGTATTTTTACCATATGGAAATTCAATATTTAAGTTCAATATCTGTCAATATTACATACATTTAATCACTTCAGCTTTACAAGCTAACATTAGCTTAGAAAGTGTTCACATAGCCTAACGTCAGCAGCCGTGCGGGACAACTTCAGCAAAGGTTTAAAAAGGTAAACTTCATCAAATGTAAGCATTAGGAGATAAGCAGTAGTTACGGTAGCTATAATGTCAGTTCTCTCTTCACAGCAGTTCAGTCAGTGTACTGTTTGAGTAAATGAATTACTCCGGGATCTTAAACTGTGTTCCGAAGATAAACGGAGGTCTTACGGGTTTGGAACGACATGAGGGGAAGTTATTAATGACATAATTTTGCTATTTGGGTGAACTATCCCTTTAAGTTTTATTTTATTTTTAATTCTTTCGCAAAGTACCAACAGCTACATATACACTGCAGGTTTCAGGAAAGGCAATCACATTTTACAGTAAAGCCTTTGAGTAGCCTATGTTCTTTTCATTAATGAAGAATTATAAGCGTGTGTTTGATGTGGTTTATGCTCATTTGTTCAAAATAGCCTGGCAGATTGTTCACAAAATGTATGCAAAAGTTTTTTTTTGTTTGCAGATAGGATGCACATTCTCATTTCCTTTTAATTGCAATGTTGCTATGCCTGTATTTTTAGTCAAAACACCAACTTGGAGGGCTTAAAGGGAAGTTGTCTGATTAAAATTTTGCTGTCAACAGTAGGGAAAAGTGTTGCAGAGAAAAAAATAAATTGTAGCCTATTTGTTATTTTTATTAATCTTGTCAACATACAAAATTAATTTAATCATTTTTAAAATGCATCAATTATATATTAACCAATATAAACTTACATTAGATTTGTGTTGTTTAACCATTCTGTTTTTTACTACCAAGACGCAGTTTCTGACCGTGAGTTATTCCATAACGGACACAAACAGTTCTGTCGCTGAAGAAATGAAACGTAAACAAAGGAATTATGATCCATATTACAACGTTATTGCTTTGTTGGACTAAACGTGCTCCATGAGATGTCGTTCAGTGGACCCTTACCTTCCTAACTAAACCGGGATTTACAGCTGTGGATGTGTTTATGACTCGTTATTACGACGGATCTGGTATGTACTGCATTTCCATTATTCATGTTTTTATGTGTACTGCTTACACAAATGTAGCAAATACAGTCTTTATAAACTTTACAATGAAAAAACAGTGATCTGTCGTCAATGCTTGAGCTTTATTTTCTGCTGCAACTCTGATCACTTTTTATATTCTTTATCCTGGTTGAAGCACATTTGTTTCAATCTATGAGAATAATCAGCCTACACTACCAGTCAAAAGTTTTCGTACAGTAATTTTTAAGGTTTTTTTTTTTTTTTTTAATATCTTCTGCTCACTGAGCCTGCATTAATTTGATTCAAAAACAGCAAAAGCACTAATATTGTGAAATAATTTTAGATTTCAGCAGTGATTTTGCTACGCACTCTCGCAGCACTGTGACTAATCTTCATATATACATTTTATTTCAGCAGTGATTTCTCCTCCAATGAAAGTTCTACTTTACATCTCTGCCACAGCAGTGTTTTCTCTCTCCTTGTCACAGTGTCTGGGTTGTGTCCCTGGGTTTCCACTAGATGTCCTCCTTTCTCACGGTGTCTGTCACCTTATCACTTCCTGTCTCCTTATTTGGTCACCTTCCTCCTTGTTTAGGTAATTGATTGTTCCCCACCTGTCTCCTGTTTCCCCATCATCCTTTTGTGTATTTATACCCGGTCTGTCTGAGTCTGTGTCACGGAGTCCTTGTGTATGTTTCATGCTTTCCGTAGTCTTGCCCTTGCCGTGTGTTATTGTCTGTTTTCATGTTGTTTGGATATTCTGGTTTTGACCCTGCCTGGACTGTTTATGCTTTTTGGATTGCCCCTAAATAAACCGCATACCTGCATTTGGATCTCTCCGTGTTTCTTGAATCCCCTTCGTGACAGAAGGACTCCGTCGCACTGAGATCCAGCGGTATGTCTTTTTCCCGCTCCCCAGCCAAGATGGCGGAGCGGAGAGCTAAGTATCTCCGGCTGATCGCCCTCCGCCAAGAGGGCAATGAGGTGGGTGCCCTGGCACAGGTGTTCTGGTCCCTGGCCGAGGGTATGGGATACAACGATGCGGCCTTGAAGGACTACTTCAACGGCGGGCTGGATGATCCAGTGTCTCAGGAGGAGATGGTACATTTAGAGACACTGGAATACTGGGAGTTTGTGTACTATGTGCAGCATCGGCTTCTGTGGAATGCCCCAGCCACTCCGGTCTCTTCCGGTGGGGCGGTCCCCAGCCCAGCACCACAGCTCAAGATGGCCGCCAATCCAGGGCCACAGCACAAGATGGCTGCCAGCCCAGAGCCACAGCACAAGATGGCCGCCAGCCCAGCGCCACAGCACAAGATGGCCGCCAGCCCAGCGCCACAGCACAAGGTGGCCGCCAGCCCAGCGCCACAGCACAAGGTGGCCGCCAGCTTGGGGCCACAGCACAAGATGGCCGACTCAACGCCTGAGTCTCCAGATAAGGTGTCACCGGCTCGCCAACATAGAGGGCGGAGGAGGAGGAGACAGGCGTCTACCGTTCCTCAAGGCCCAGAGGACGTTCCCGAGGCGGTGCCCGATGCTGTGCCGGAGGCCGAGGCGGTGCCCGATGCTGTGCCGGAGGCCGAGGCGGTGGCCGATGCTGTTCCGGAGGCCGAGGCGGTGCCCGAAGCCGAGGCGGTGCCCGATGCTGTTCCGGAGGCAGAGGCGGTGCCCGATGCCGAGGCGGTGCCCGATGCCGAGGCGGTGCCCGATGCCGAGGCGGTGCCCGATGCTGTTCCGGAGGCTGAGGCGGTGCCCGATGCCGAGGCGGTGCCCGATGCTGTTCCGGAGGCCGAGGCGGTGCCCGAAGCCGAGGCGGTGCCCGATGCCGTTCCGGAGGCCGAGGCGGTGCCCGATGCCGAGGCGGTGCCCGATGCCGTTCCGGAGGCCGAGGCGGTGCCCGATGCTGTTCCGGAGGCCGAGGCGGTGCCCGATGCTGTTCCGGAGGCCGAGGCGGTGCCCGATGCCGAGGCGGTGCCCGATGCTGTTCCGGAGGCCGAGGCGGTGCCCGATGCTGTTCCGGAGGCCGAGGCGGTGCCCGATGCAGAGGCGGTGCCCGATGCTGTTCCGGAGGCCGAGGCGGTGCCCGATGCCGAGGCGGTGCCCGATGCCGAGGCGGTGCCCGATGCTGTTCCGGAGGCCGAGGCGGTGCCCGATGCCGAGGCGGTGCCCGATGCTGTTCCGGAGGCCGAGGCGGTGCCCGATGCCGAGGCGGTGCCCGATGCCGAGGCGGTGCCCGATGCCGAGGCTGTTCCGGAGGCCGAGGCGGTGCCCGATGCCGATGCTGTTCCGGAGGCCGAGGCGGTGCCCGAGGCCGATGCTGTTCCGGAGGGCGATGCGGTTCCGGAGGGCGAGGCGGTGCCCGATGCTGTTCCGGAGGCCGAGGCGGTGCCCGATGCCGTTCCCGAGGCCGAGGCGGTGCCCGATGCCGTTCCCGATTCAGTGCCCAAGACCGGTCTAGAGTCAGGGCTAGTTCCTGTTGACCGTCCAGAGTCGAGTCAGGTCCCAGTGGACTCTCCAGAGTCAGGGCCAGTCACTGATGACCTTCCAGAGTCAGGGCGGGTCACCGTTGGACGTTCAGAGTCAAGTCACTGGGTGGGCTGCTGCTCGGGCCTGTTGGACTCCGGCATCGACCACAGGGGGGTGGTGGTCATCCGCTCCGCCCTGGGGGACTCTGGCGTCGACCACGAGGACGTGGTGGTCCTCCGCTCCGCCCTGGGGGGCTTCCGCTCTGACCACGAGGACATGGTGGTCCTCTGCTCCGCCCTGGGGGGCTTCCGTTCTGACCACACGGACGTGGTGGTCTTCCATTCCGCCCTGGGGGGCGTCCGCTCTGACCACGAGGACGTGGTGGTCTTCTGCTCCGCCCTGGGGGGCTTCTGCTCTGACCACACGGACATGGTGGTCTTCTGCTCCGCCCTGGGGGGCGCTTGCCCTGACTACACGGTTGTGGTGGTCTTCTGCCCCGCCCTGGAGGACTCTGGCCTCGACCACAAGGACGTGGTGGTCTTCTGCCCCGCCCTGGGGGGCTTCATGTTGTTTTTTGTTTGTTGTTTTTGTATTTACTCCTGTCCCTGTTCCTCTCTGTAGTCTGGCCCTCCATCCCTCCCCCTGAACCTCCTCCAGTCCTCCTCCCTCCTGGTCTTCCTGTTTTGTGGTTACTTTCTGGTGCCTGTTTCCAATGTCTTTCTTTTCTGGCCCTCCATCCCTCCCCCTGAGCCTCCACCTGTCCGCCTCCCTCCTGGTCTGTTTTGTGTCTGTCGTGGAGCGTCTGGGAGCCGCTCCGTAGAGGGGGGGTTCTGTCACAGTGTCTGGGTTGTGTCCCTGGGTTTCCACTAGATGTCCTCCTTTCTCACGGTGTCTGTCACCTTATCACTTCCTGTCTCCTTATTTGGTCACCTTCCTCCTTGTTTAGGTAATTGATTGTTCCCCACCTGTCTCCTGTTTCCCCATCATCCTTTTGTGTATTTATACCCGGTCTGTCTGAGTCTGTGTCATGGAGTCCTTGTGTATGTTTCATGCTTTCCGTAGTCTTGCCCTTGCCGTGTGTTATTGTCTGTTTTCATGTTGTTTGGATATTCTGGTTTTGACCCTGCCTGGACTGTTTATGCTTTTTGGATTGCCCCTAAATAAACCGCATACCTGCATTTGGATCTCTCCGTGTTTCTTGAATCCCCTTCGTGACACTCCTCTCTTACATAAGAAGCCCTCTCGTTCTTTAGCCCCCCACCTGCCTTATATTGCCGCAACAGTGAAACATATTCTGCACATACTTGGGGGGAGAGGGATTGAATCCATTACAGTTTTCTCTACTCGTATCACCAAAACTACTCGCAGTTGATTGCCATTGGGGACAGCAAGCCAAGTTTGTTTACCATTAACCATCAGGACTCGAAAATTCAATTATTGATATCAATTCAATTATTGATATCAAGAATAGACATTTGCACTAGTAACCACATGATTACTGATTTAAAAAAATTAATGCTTTTACTAGTAAGAATCCTATATCTGATATGTGAAATTGGAATTTTAACTAGTAAGATATCAATTCTTGATTTCAACAATTGAATTTGAATGGCAGACTAGTGAAAATACAATTACAGAGATCAGGAATTACTTTTTTTATTAGTTGAAATTAAATTTCATCAAGAATTAGCATTTCAACTAGTGAATATTGAATTGTTGATATCCATAATTTATTTCTTACTAGTAGAAATGTAATTTCTGATATCAAAAATTAGCATTTTAACTAGTGAAAATTGAATTGTTGATATCAAGAATTAATATCCTGCAACTGAATAAAAACAAATCTGCTTGCCAAACATTCCATACTTTGGGTTTTGCACTCACCGGCATTTTCCCGCTCATTCCCCTCCTTCCTCCTCTTCCTTCAGTTTGTGGCAGTTTATTGAACATATGGACATTTACATTCTGATTTTTTAAAAAGACAACTCCGTCATTTCCGATCAACTGTACTGTGCCGTAAGGGGAGTGCCCTTTGCTAAGTTTCTCTACATAATACATTCACAATTTGGAGAAAAGTTTTGTTTGTCTAAGATGACCAAACGTCCACGTATACCATTTCAGGAATGACAAATACAAATGTTAAATGTACAGGAGGGAATCCATTAACCCCCTGGAGTCTAAGGGTATTTTTGGGGCCTGGAGAAGTTTTGTCATGCCCTGACATTTTGTGCTTTTTTCAGTTTCTTATAAATATCTAAATGGGTAAAGTCTAATCTCACTGTAATCAGCACAAACTGGGCTATAATAATATGTGAAATGCATGTATGTACATGATTGTGTTTTTGAGAAAAAAAAATGTATGCATGGTTAGTGAAAAACTAAAAATGTTAAATCAATAGAATAATCATACAACAATCATACAATGATTGACAGTGAGGTCCCACTTCATACTGAATCCCTAATACCTGTGTACTTACATAGTAACCACATTGTAAGTACACATTGGTACATAGTATTTACAGCTGTAATAAAACTGGAACTTCACACATCTAACAATACTTAGGATGGTTTGTGTACAAACGTGTAACAGGACATTGGTAACAACGCTTTTTGTGCTTGTCAACGAACAACGTCACTTCCTGTTTGTTGTTGGCGGCTGTACTGCGTTTGAGCTCCGTCACTATATTCTTTTCATTGACTATTTTTAACTTAAAAATCAATTTTATACATCATCGTTTCCGTTTATATAACGTGTGAATATATCCTCTATTGTATTCTACAACAAAAACAATCAGAGCGCCTCGCTATTACTAGTTTTATTTTGATCTCCCGGGTCCGCTATTAGCTTTTAGCCCGTTATCATCAGCAAGCGTGGTTGCTGCTAACTGCGCTTACATTGCTAATACTCTTTTCACACACATTACCACTGCTGTACTCACTGTTACTTGCTTTAATGGCGGATGAATGTCTCCACTCTGTGCAGCTCGAGCTCGAGGCCGTGGGGAAGCAGATTCGCGACCTGGAGGAAAGGCAGGCCCAGCTGAGAGAGCGGAGTGCCGCGCTGGAATCATCCCGGGCTGACGCTCACAAGTCCGGGGTAAGTATACAGCGTGCTGCTAACAGTCCCACCACGTCTACTCCGTGTGTTTCTCTGCACAGGCCCGGTGCACCCAGGACGCGATCTTCCCAGATGTCCTTCACTGCGACGCCAGGACACCACGGACCCTGGGTGCATCCACAGCGGAGGACGCGAGCCGGGTCCCGGGCGACGACTTCTCCCCCTCCTGCCTTCGACATCTCCATCCAGAACCGATTCGCTCCCCTCCGCGAGACAGGACGTGATGCTGTGATCATCGGAGACTCCATCGTCCGACACGTAAGTGCTACGTTAGCCGAAGGTAAAGTGCACACTCATTGTTTGCCTGGTGCTCGTGTTATCGATGTTTCTGCGCAGATACCGGCGATCCTGAAGGCCGAGGAGAGCCCCAGAGCGGTCGTGCTTCACGCCGGGGTTAACGACACCACGCTGCGGCAGACAGAGACGCTGAAGAGGGACTTCAGGAGCCTGATCGAGACGGTTCGCAGCACGAAGCCCGCGGCGACGATCATCGTGTCAGGACCACTGCCCACGTATCGACGAGGACACGAAAGGTTCAGTAGACTTTTTGCTTTAAATGAATGGTTGTTGTCATGGTGTAAATAACAGAAACTGGTATTTGTTAATAACTGGAATCTTTTCTGGGAGCGTCCTAGGCTGTTTCGCGCTGATGGCTTACACCCCAGCAGAGTCGGAGCGGAGCTGCTCTCTGACAACATCTCCAGGACACTTCGCTCCATGTGACTAGTAAGACAATTCTCAAATAACTATTATTATGACTTTTGTTCCACCCGCTTAAATGATAAAAGTACTTGCGCTGTAAAAACTATTAAGACTGTGTCTGTTCCCCGAATAGTGAGGTCAAAATATAATGTAGGATCTAGAAAAAATCTTATCGTAATTAAACCAGAAAAATGTAAAGTAAATGAACAAAAACAATTTTTAAAGTTTGGGCTCATAAATATTAGATCACTCACACCCAAAGCAGTTATTGTAAATGAAATGATCACAGATAATAGTTTTGATGTACTCTGCTTCACTGAAACCTGGCTAAAACCAAATGATTATTTTGGTCTAAATGAGTCTACTCCACCAAACTACTGTTATAAGCATGAGCCCCGTCAGACTGGTCGTGGCGGAGGTGTTGCAACAATATATAGTGATATTCTCAATGTTACCCAGAAAACAGGATACAGGTTTGACTCTTTTGAAATACTTCTGCTAAATGTTACACTGTCAGACATGCAAAAGAAATCTAATGTCTCTCTTGCTCTGGCTACTGTGTATAGACCACCAGGGCCGTATACAGAATTCCTAAAAGAATTTGCAGATTTCCTCTCAGACCTTCTAGTTACAGTTGATAAGGCACTAATCATGGGAGATTTTAATATTCACGTTGATAATGCAAATGATACATTAGGACTTGCGTTTACTGACCTAATAAACTCCTTTGGAGTCAAGCAAAATGTCACCGGGCCCACTCATCGTTTTAATCATACACTAGATTTAATTATATCACATGGAATTGATCTTACTGCTATAGATATTGTACCCCAAAGTGATGATATTGTCACGGAGTGACTTTGTAAGGGCGGAACTAAAAGAACGGAGATTGGTTCCGCCCGGACCATAATCATCAAACACCGGTTACTTCCGGGAACTCCGGGGAAGGAAATTAGGGTTTCATTGATCGCAGGTGGCTAGATGAACGGGGCGATCGCGGATTGGGCAGTGTGGAGAGAGGGAGGAGTATAAAGAGGGCCTCAGAAACTGCAGAGAGAGTTTTTTTTATTCCAGCCGATACGGCGAGTGAGTTGGAGTGTTTGGGCAAGGGCAGCAGAAAGAAGGCGGAGGAATATTGTTGGCTGGGCGAAGACGGAGACAAGGGTTTGGCAGAAACAGAAACCGGGCTGAGTATATTGGGATGTCTATCTAACTGTGAAATGCTCTATGGACATGTGTAACGAATTCTGAGTGGTTGAGAACAGGAAGACTCACCGGAAATATCGCTGAAGGAGGCCCTTTTTGGACAGATCACGTGGCAGCAGGAGAAGTATCCAGGAGCTGGAAAGAAGAGGGAAAAGAGACCTCGTGTTAGTAACGGTGTGAGTACTCCAAACCATCGTACAGCAGCATAATTATCTGGAGTGAACTATCTGTGAGCCTTTTTGTGAGGTTTTGGCATAGTAAGTGAGTGGCCCCACCGTGGAGTAGGATTGTGGGTGAGCCGGGACCAGGAGTGAGAAAAGACGTTGGGGTGTCGTGGCGGCGACGTTCAAATCTGAATATTCTTTGCATCAGTGTTCTCACGATTTCCAGGACGAGTCTTTGGTCAGATGGGGGGTTTGACCCTAAATTCACCAAGAGTGTGTGGAGTGCAGTGGGTGAGCCTTTGTCCTTTGCTGTGAGTGTATACACTTGAAAATTGCAGTGTTGTGCTGTATTTGTGTCGTCAAAAACCACCCTTTCAGGCCCGACGAAATCCTGTGGAGGAAGTAAGTACTGAGGCGGGCGAAGAAAACAACATCTCTAATTAGATGCCGTCGATGACATCCTGACCCTTCTACCCCACGTAACGGAGGTGGGAAACAAATTCAAGTAAGAACAGTGTGGATATAGTGGGAAGTATTAATGGTGAGGAGTTTGCTGCTGGAGGAGGAAATCAGCTGTGCGTGTATTACCTGCTGTGGAGTTCTTCAAAGGTTCGCCCCTGTCTAGAAGACTCACCCTGTTGGTTGGCAGAAAGGAGAGGGAAGCGTCCGACCCACCCAGTGTAGCACACCCTGGGTGAAACAACTTGCCTGTGTGTGACATCAGCGGAGGCCGTGTTCGGCCCAACGCAGCAGCAGCTTTCGACCCGCATCTCTATCAGCAGTTGGTAAACCGCAGAAAAGGAACGCCTGACGTCCATTTCCCCAAAAGGTGTGAGTAACATCCCTTTCTGCTTCCCTGTATATTCACCGTAAGCTCTTGCCTAAAGCTAAAGCCAGCATATTGTGTTGTACACTCGCCTGAATGCCCAGAGTGAAGTCCCAGCTACCTTTGATGTACTTCCCTTATGCCCAAAGCTAAAGCCAGCATTTTGTGTTGTACACTCGCCTGAATGCCCAGGGTGAAGTCCCAGCTACCTTTGATGTACTTCCCTTATGCCCAAAGCTAAAGCCAGCATATTGTGTTGTACATTCGCCTGTATGCCCAGAGTGAAGTCCCAGCTACCTTTGATGTACTTACCTTATGCCCAAAGCTAAAGCCAGCATATCGTGTTGTACGTTTGCCTGTATGCCCAAGTGAAGCCTCGGTTGTCTTTCCTACAGACTTACCTGTGCCCCGAGCGAAGAGCCAGTGGCCCCTCTGTCCACCGTCCATGTCCAGTCCTGTCATACTGACTTGTATGTTCTTGTGCAGATCTAGCAGGTCCCTTTGAAGTGTCTACCTGCACGTCGACCCGTTACTCAGGATACAGAAACCGCAAACGCCTCCCGTACACTTACCAGTATGGTCTCAGTCGGCTCCCGACAGCCATTGTGCAGCTCCACCAGCATCCGGACGACTGGGAGTCCAACCCGCTGGGCCGCCTTGGAGTTCGCCACGGGAAGCAGCAGGTATCCACCGTGCATTCAAACTCTAAATACTTACCACTTGTATCTGATACGTCCAGGAAAAGGAGAGGGCCCCGGGCAGCTGTCCTGCAAGCTAGAACAAAGGGGCACTTGTGAATAAGCTGATTGTCGTCACATAGCCAGAAGGAAAGAGGAGTTAAGGACTTACCGAGATCTCCCGTGACTGAGTCTAAGAGACTCGAGACTGATACTCCCCCAATTGGAGAGTTGGATTTTAGCCTCCCTCCCCCTCCCTTCCCTATACCTTTTTTAGTAATTTAATAAAGCTGTTTTAATACTTACTCTCTCTCTCTCTCTCTCTCTCTCTCTCTCTCTCTCTCTCTCTCTCTCTCTCTCTCTCTCTCTCTCGTGTGTTTGGTCATTGGGGTGTTCTTGGGACCTCCTCGAGGTGGAAACTAGGGAGGGGCGTGACTCACGACATCTGTGGTCCGCTCCGACCTGTGACAATATTACAGACCATTTTCTTGTATCGTGCATGCTGCGTATAACTGATATTAACTATATGTCTCAGCGATACCGTCTGGGCAGAACTATTGTTCCAGCCAAAGAAAGTTTCGCAAATAACCTGCCTGATCTATCTCAACTGCTATTTGTACCCAAAAATACACATGAATTAGACGAAATTACTGACAACATGAGCACTATTTTCTCTAATACATTAGAAGCTGTTGCCCCCATCAAATTGAAAAAGGTTAGAGAAAAACGTACTGTGCCATGGTATAACAGTAATACTCACTCTCTCAAGAAAGTAACTCGTAGTCTTGAACGCAAATGGAGAAAAACTAACTTGGAAGTTTTTAGAATTGCATGGAAAAACAGTATGTCCAGCTATAGACAGGATCTAAAAACTGCTAGGGCAGAGCATATACACAAACTCATTGAAAATAACCAAAACAATCCAAGGTTTTTATTTAGCACAGTGGCTAAGTTCACCTGATTCAAATATTCCACCAACGT
Source organism: Carassius carassius (assembly GCF_963082965.1). Classification (NCBI taxonomy): domain Eukaryota; kingdom Metazoa; phylum Chordata; class Actinopteri; order Cypriniformes; family Cyprinidae; genus Carassius; species Carassius carassius. The sequence goes on along the minus strand of NC_081755.1, from coordinate 2,701,586 downwards.
TAAATAGTAATGACTTTATGAATTTCTTCACTGATAAAATAGATAACATTAGAAATACAATAGCGAATGTAGATTCTACAGCGTCTAACACTTCAGTTTCATCCATCGCACGCAAAGATAAACTGCAGTGCTTTACAACTATAGGACAGGAAGAGCTAAATAAACTTATCACTGTATCTAAACCAACAACATGTTTATTAGATCCTGTACCCACTAAATTACTAAAAGAGCTGTTACCTGTAGCCGAAGAACCACTTCTCAATATCATTAACTCGTCGTTATCTTTAGGTCACGTCCCAAACCATTCAAGCTGGCGGTTATCAAGCCTCTTATTAAGAAACCAAAACTAGATCCTAGTGTACTGGCAAATTATAGGCCTATTTCAAATCTTCCATTTATGTCTAAAATTTTAGAAAAAGTTGTGTCTGCTCAATTGAGCACCTTCCTGCATAAAAATGATCTGTATGAAGAATTTCAGTCGGGTTTTAGGCCCCACTATAGCACAGAAACTGCACTTGTTAAAATTACAAATGACCTGCTACTTGCGTCAGATCAAGGCTGCATCTCATTTTCTAGTCTTACTTGATATTAGTGCTGCGTTCGACACCATAGATCATGACATACTCATACATCGATTACAAAACTATACAGGTATTCAAGGGCAGGCTCTAAGATGGTTTAGATCCTACCTGTCCGATCGCTACCATTTTGTTTACTTAAATGGGGTGTCATCTCATTTATCATCAGTAAAATATGGAGTGCCACAAGGATCCGTCCTAGGTCCCCTTCTATTTTCAATATACATGTTGCCCCTTGGTAATATTATTAGAAAATACGGAATTAGCTTCCACTGTTATGCTGATGATACTCAGCTATATATCTCAACGAGACCAGATGAAACTTTCCAATTATCTAAGCTAACAGAGTGTGTTAAAAATGTAAAAGATTGGATGACAAATAATTTTCTCCAATTAAATTCGGATAAGACAGAGATATTAATTATTGGACCAAAAAACACTACACAGAATCTTGTAGATTACAATCTGCAACTAGACGGATGTACTGTTACTTCCTCTACAGTCAGAAATCTGGGTGTTATATTAGAAAGCAATTTGTCTTTTGAAAATCATATTTCCAATGTTACAAAAACTGCATTCTTCCATCTTAGAAACATTGCCAAGCTACGAAGCATGTTATCTGTTTCTGATGCAGAAAAGCTAGTTCATGCATTCATGACCTCTAGACTGGACTATTGTAATGCACTTCTAGGTGGTTGTCCTGCATCTTCAATGAACAAGCTACAGGTAGTCCAAAATGCAGCAGCTAGAGTCCTTACGAGGTCAAGAAAATATGATCATATTACCCCAATTTTACAGTCTCTGCACTGGCTACCTATTAAGCTCCGAATCAGTTACAAATTATCATTACTTACCTATAAGGCCCTAAATGGTCTAGCTCCTGCGTACCTAACTAGCCTTCTACCACGCTACAACCCATCACGCACCCTAAGGTCACAAAACGCTGGACTTTTGGTAGTTCCTAGGATAGCAAAGTCCACTAAAGGAGGTAGAGCTTTCTCACATTTGGCTCCCAAACTCTGGAATAGCCTTCCTGATAATGTTCGGGGTTCAGACACACTCTCTCTGTTTAAATCTAGATTAAAAACACATCTCTTTCGCCAAGCATACGAATAATGTATCTTTTAAATTGTGAGTGTAGTTGCATCTGATCAAATGTGCATTTTTATTCTTTAGCTTGGGTTAAACTAATTTTACTTTGTTGGAACATCAGCTATGCTAATGATGTCTCTATTTTGTTTCTATGTTTTGCCACGGGATTTACATCCCGTAAATGCATACAAATGCAAATAAGATATACACTGCTATTTTTACTATACTATAAATGTTAACCGAGCCAGTGGATTTGAATCTTGTGTATGTTTGGGTCTGGTGAATGAATTAAATACACTAATGTTCACTACTGTTCACGAAATGAAAATTGAACTCATGGTGTTTACACACAGCTACATAATGTATTTTTATCTTACCAATTATGTAAATGTACAAATCACTTATTTCTCGAAAATGTTTGTATTACATTGATTATTTTTAAATGAAATATTTACCTCGTGAGACGTGGGCTGCGATTTATCTTCAGAAGTATCCATTTCTCATTTGTGCACATACATCAGTCTGTTTCATCATTATTTTCACAACATATTTTATTATTTTACACAGTAAACTAATACATGACATTTTAATATCCGTTTTATCTGATAATTTATGCGAAAGAATAACAACATGCGCTGCTCATAGACAGATAATGATTTATGCTGCAGATCTTTCACAAAACAAATAAACACTGATAAAAACACATGAATGCCAACATCAATCTTTTAATTAATGCAACCCTACTATAATTACATTACGTTTAATTGTACAGTTAGCTATAAATTATGTTATCAAATAAAGTTAATAAAACATGCTTTATCAGAAATCTCTGTGCATCTTGTTTGACAGTCAGAAACCTTGATCTTATATAACAGAACAAAACCAGCTCTTCGAAAATGTAAAGTATTGCATATTTGAGTGGTTTGTGTTTGAAAAAAGAAATCCCTGTGGACTGATTAACCTGACGCTGAATCACATAATCAACAGAAGAATAAAGCGATCTCGGTGTTGTATCTTGATTAATTGCCACACAGAGGTGCACAAAAATGTAGGGAGGATGTTTCCCCATGTCTTTGATATACCACTATCCTCTGTTAAATTTGAAAATCATTAATTGTATACATCTAGCCATGTTTCGCAAGTTTCCGTGACAGTTAATGTCACAAGCGAATGTCACAAGACCAGAAGTAAGTATGCACACACTCGCATCGCTGAAGCTCACCGGCGCCATCTCAGTGTACTTCCATGGTAACTCCTCAGGAACCGTCCACTTAATATACAGGGATGTGATTTTTCTGCTTAAAAAGAAAAAGGCAACAATTTAATGAGAATAATGATTATTTTAGGCTAGCTACAGTAACATTTATTAATTTAACTGACACTTTAGTCCAAAGCGACTTACACATAGTTTAAGTACTAACATTGAAGTTACAAAGCTGCACAGTTAACAGAAAACAATACCAACTAGTGAACACTAGCAGTTAAGTAAATCAGTAAAACATCCTGGGGTGCGTTCTCCGAAACTACCTTAACGCTACGTCGTTCTTAAGTTGTACCTTAAGAAGTACCTTATCGTTAATACGTGGTTTCCGAAACCTTCTTAGTTAAGTATACCTTCTGTAAGTCATGCGTTCGTAAGGTTGGTCTGGAGCGCTCTTAGCTATACCTTATCGCTGCTTACGGTTCATACCGCTAGTGGCCACCACTACGCAAAAAGATTTTTTACATCGCAGTTTAATTACACATAGAAAATTTTATATGGACTTTTAATATAAAATCTGATTTAGAATTAAAATTACATTTTTACTTTACTCTAAAATTATACACATAAAATACTTAAGTTGTTATAGCCTACACCCAGTGTATGGAAGTGTTTTCATTAATAAAGTTTCCATACACTAATGGTTGTTAGCTTTTTTAATTACTATCCTAAGGCACATCAGCTGGCGAACCATTTGACAGAAAAGGCTTAGGAGTCTATATAAAGAAAGATGAGTTTACACAAACTTTATAGCTATGGCAGCGAGACAGCGAGTACTTGTTTTAAATCAAAGACGGCGGCGTCCGCGGAGCCAGTTAGTGTATGTCAACTACTTTATAAGAGAACATTTTAGTCCACTGACTACCATGTCAGAAGAGACCATTGTAAAAAAAATTTGCCTGCCACGGGAGCAAATTCTGCAGCTCTTGCATCTTGTTGGCCCAGATTTGTCAAGACAAACTCGACGGAGCTACCCCCTCAGCCCCGAAATTCAGCTGCTGGCGGCTCTTCGTTTTTATGCTGTGGGGAGTTTTCTGGAGGCTGTTGGGGATGGATATGGGCTGAGTAAGACCTCAGTGTGGCTGGGCGATCTCTTTTTGCGGACTTTTTTCCCCGACATAGTGAATGTCGGTATGTCTCTCATGTTTGCGCTTTTATTGAGGAAATCATCCAATTACACAAATGAGCGATTTACGCCAATAATGTGATACGGCTGGTGGATAATCAGCATACGTTGTGGAGAACATTAACACACTTAAGGCCGTGAGGGTTTGGGATTGTACACTTGCTAAATTATAAACACATACTCATATTTATTTCTGCATGTACGTATTTCAATAAGCCCCGATAAATGCAGTTTGTACTATTTCTAAAACGCTTCTTTATAAAGAACATTGTTTTCTCAATACTTTACCTATACCGCTGTGAAGGAAAGAGCGCAAAATCGATCATCGAGGCGTCGATATCAACCTATTCAGCGCCTCCACCATGGACAGCAACTGCTAAGGTCGAACTTAAGAAGGTTTACCTTAAGCTACATCCTAAGGTATAGTTCAGAGAACACACGTAGCAAAGGTATACCTGTAGTTAAGGTGTACCTTTTGAGTATTCGTAGCGCGCTAAGAGACAACGTTATCGGAGAACGCACCCCTGAGCTATTACTAGTAATGACAAGAGGACGCCAAGTGCAGAACATAATATACTGAGCAGAGAATTAAAGTGCATAAGTTAAAGTACCACCCAGGAGAGCGGTCAAGGGATAGTAGTGCAAGGCTAGCTAGTGTTTGTTAGCCCCACAAAATCCACACCACATTTCAAGGTCAAACTTGAAATCATCAGAAACCATTTTAAACACGTTAGCTAGCCAAGTTACATTAAAAAGAACATACCGGATATGAAGTGATCTCTGCACAAGCAAAATCCATTGCTTTATGGCTCCCATCGCTCTGTTCTGCTGCGTTGGTTAATGCGTTTTATTGCAGTGAACCATTTAAGTCATCTATCGGGATCCTTTGGAATAAGATAAAATGATTTCCCCTTTGCTTCCCCCTGCCTGTTCTGGCAACCTGGTGCACAGCAGCTGCCCACCATGTTATAGTAAGTAAGGTTTGTAATGTCTAAACCGTTTTAAATTATTGTCTGACCACTGTCGATACTAATGCTAAGTTAAAGCCACTCTAGCGCTCTCCTGATGGCCTGCCAAAATGGTGAAGTTTAGATTGCGTGACGTCAACGGCCGGAGCTCTACAAAGGCACAGATCCTAAACAGGGCCATATCTTCAAATGAAACTTTTTTTATAAGCATTTTTTAAATTTGAACTAACACCTAATGACTGCACCATACGAAAAACTGCAAAAGACACAGACGCAAGTGGAATGTAAAATACATGGTGACATTAGTTTTTAAGTAAATATAATGGGCAACAGGGACGGACTGGGACTAAAAAATGGCCCTGGACTTGGACTAGGCCCGGCCCAAGGCAATCGGCGCATGGAAACTCGATGTTGTGTTAAAAGCATATTATTCTAGATTAACTTGAATACTCGCATAGAAAGGCATGGAGGTCTCAGCACACTGCAGTCCCTCTGGCTGAACCAATACAAAACAGGTATCTGAAACACAACACATAGTGCTGTATGAGTTGTATGATAAATCACAGTAAAGAGGTTCTAATATACAGTTTAACTTGAATACTCACATAGAAATGTAGGTTGAATACTCACCTAAAAAAAAAAAAACAATCCAGCAATGGCATTTTACTCAATGTTGAGGGATAAGGATATTCTTCAACGGGTCGCTTTTTTCTGCAACTCTGTCTATGACCAACTCATTATCAAGGGACATGAGGATGTCTTTCTCTGTGGTCATAAGCATGAATGCTTCCGGGTGTTCTTGTGACTGTGTGCTTCTTATTTGACTTTTGATGTGTTTGAGAACAGAGAAACTTCTCTCACAGGCTACCTGTGTCACAGGCAGAGTAAGTAGGTACCTGTATCCACAGCCAAGGCATCTGTGAAGAGGTTGTAACGTTTCAGAATTTGACAGCAACAGACTGGGCATTCCTTACAAGATTTGCACGGTTTTGTTTAGTACATCTAAACAAACAGTTTAAGCTCTGTTTGCATCTGTGAGAGTCTCATCACTTGTTGTCATTTCCCCAGCCATCATCTTCCTTTTCCTCTTCCTTTTCTGTGGAAGTTCTGCCTCCAATTCAAGCTCACAGTCCTCTTCCACCGTGAGTTGTGCATTTGCCCACTGGACAAAGGTATCAGCAGCTTGGTTAACTGACTTAAAATCTCTTGCCATGTTCTTATGGGTATCTTGAGTTGCCATTACCCAGGAAAAGCCCAGCAGTTAACACTGTGTCATACCTCATCAAAGCCTCTAAGAATTCTCTAGCTTTGACACGCACCGCAGTTTTTAAATTGGCCTGACCTTGAAAGATGCTGAGTGTCATGAGGACATCAATGTATAAAGCCTGGTCTGGTTTTCCAAATGACCCAAAGATCCTCTTCAAGGCTACAACTTTGGCCCACCACCTTGTCTCTACGATAGTAGAGAGACGTCCGTGTCGAGTATCCTTGCTTCTTTGCTCCCACACATTCATTCTTTGATATGATTCACGAATGAACACAGCAATGTCATTCATGAGGGAGAAGAGGGACCCACTGGATATGGCCATTTCAGCTGTGTCAGCCAGAACGATGTTCAGCACATGTGCATAGCACCAAACACGTACCTGATTTGGTGCTTTGGATGACAGGAGTGTGGAGAAGCCTCTGTACTGGCCTTCCATGTTTGATGCCCCATCTGTAGCATTACTGACACAGTTACTGATGTCCAGATTAAAACGTTCCATCACATCTATCAGCATCTGGACAAAATATTGACCAGTGGATGCCTCACACTTAACCACTGCAAGAAGACTTTCCTGAATTGCATCTGTAACATATCTCAGAATTACAGAGCATTTCTCATTTGACGTAATGTCTAGGGTTGTATCTATCTGCACAGAGAATATCACACTTTCAGATACCTCTTTTGCAATTGTCTCCTGAATTAGACACTTCACTGTAGAAATTACAGTGTTCACAGTGGTTGGATAAAAATGTTACAGCAGCACCGCAACCCCTAGCCTGTGACTGGTGCATCTTTTTACTTTTTTCTATGCACTCAGTGAGATGTACCTCTAAATGAAAATACACCATTACAAATGTAGCTTCTGTATTCAAAATCTTCAATATTTCTTAATATTAGCTACTGCATGTGGCATTTTACAGCTAAAATGTTTAAGTTAACTACTGTAATCATTAAAAATGTAGCAACCTGAATATCACTTCCTAATATCATCCCTAGCAAGTAACTCTCTTTCTCCTCTCATGTTCCATACTTACTTGCCCTGGATCTGCCTCTGGAACCAGCTCATCTTTCTGTCCCTCATCATCATCACTGATGGCATGTTGCTGCATAGCTGTCTGGCTCACTTCTCCGCTGTTGCTAATATTTAACTGCGAGGTGCTGCTGCTGATTTTTTTCTCTCGCCTTCTCAGCCCCACCCTTTTCTTTCAGTTTGTGTCAATGCTACCTCTATCTAACGTCTTTGCTGTTGGTTTCTTTCCACTCTTCAACTTCTTCTTCTCCTTACTTGGTGGCCATGCAGCTGGCATCTAACTTTAAGGTGCATTGCTGCCACCGACAGTACTGGAGTGTGAAACAGATTAGTGGGGGAAAAAACAGGTGATGACTGCGTGCGTGGCGGGTGGTGGGCAGGCCCCCCGGCCGTCCTGGAGTACCGGCCATTCTGTGATTCTCCAGATCACACAGATGGCAAGTCCGCCCCTGCCGTCGGCACAACTCAGTCAACACTGTTACTACTTCCAGCAGAAGTTATACCCATAACTGTTTTTACAACAGCGCTATGTATGTAATTTAACATTATTTTCACCTCTTAAATTACTACACTACTAGTGTAGTCACATTCTATAATGGCACAATTTACTCAGGCCCATGACATTTTTTGTATGACATTCAAATAAATGTTTGAATATTTGTGCATAAATAGGTCAATCAAAACAAATGTGATTTTATTTCTGGGAACTTTTAACTGCAGGCAGACATACAGTCATGGCCAAAAGTTTTGAGAATGACATAAATATTAGTTTTCAAAAAGTTTGCTGCTAAACTGCTTTTAGATCTTTGTTTCAGTTGTTTCTGTGATGTTGGAAAATGCATTGTTCTTCACCAAACTGTTGTTGGATTGTTGGAAGAAGTTGCTGTTGGAGGGTGTTTTGGTACCATTCTTTATTCATGGCTGTGTTTTTGGGCAGAATTGTGAGTGAGCCCACTCCCTTGGATGAGAAGCAACCCCACACATGAATGGTGTCAGGATGCTTTACTGTTGGCATGACACAGGAGTGATGGTAGCGCTCAACATTTCTTCTCCGGACAAGCCTTTTTCCAGATGCCCCAAACAATCGGAAAGGGGCTTCATCGGAGAATATGACTTTGCCCCAGTCCTCAGCAGTCCATTCACTATACTTTCTGCAGAAGATCAATCTGTCCCTGATGTTTTTTTTAGAGAAGTGGGTTCTTTGCTGCCCTTCTTGACACCAGGCTATCTTCCAAAAGTCTTGTCCTCACTGTGCGTGCAGATGCGCTCACACCTGCCTGCTGCCATTCCTGAGCAAGCTCTGCACTGGTGGCACTCCGATCCCGCAGCTGAATCCTCTTTAGGAGACGATCCTGGCGCTTGCTGGACTTTCTTGGACGCCCTGAAGCCTTCTTTACAAGAATTAAACCTCTTTCATTGAAGTTCTTGATGATCCTATAAATTGTTGATTTAGGTGCAATCTTAGTAGCCACAATATCCTTGCCTGTGAAGCCATTTTTATGCAACGCAATGATGGCTGCACGCGTTTCTTTGCAGGTCACCATGGTTAACAATGGAAGAACAATGATTTCAAGCATCACCCTCCTTTTAACATGTCAAGTCTGCCATTCTAACCCAATCAGCCTGACATAATGATCTCCAGCCTTGTGCTCGTCAACATTCTCAACTGAGTTAACAAGACGATTACTGAAATGATCTCAGCAGGTCCTTTAATGACAGCAATGAAATGCAGTGGAAAGGGTTTTTTGAGATTAAGTTAATTTTCATGGCAAAGAAGGACTATGCAATTCATCTGATTACTCTTCATAATATTCTGGAGTATATGTAAATTGCTATTATAAAAACTTAAGCAGCAACTTTTCCAATTTCCAATATTTATGTAATTCTCAAAACTTTTGGCCACTACTGTACATTATGGTATAGTACAAATATTTGGAGTGTCCCTTATTTCCTTAAAAAAAAAAAATAGTACAATTGCCCCTTATTTTTCATTTTTAAAGTTAAGATTGTTTACATCAAAACGAAAGATACTAGAAAAATACAAATGAATTACAAGGCTGTAGAGAACAGTGCAATATTGCAGACTTATATACTGTCATTTTAATTACTTAATTTTAATAGTCAGTCATGAACTAAAGTGGACTGGTCTAAGGTATTAAAGTCCAGGGCTAAAAATGAGTTGATGACACCGTCTTAAATTTTGCAAACCCCTGCTTCTAAAGAATCAGCAGTCGGCATTTGAGAAAATGCACCTCAAGGCTCAGGAAGAAAGTCTTACAGGGATAGTTCACCCAAAAATGAAAATCCTGTCATCATTTTACACCCTTCACTAGTTCAAAACTTGTACGAGTATCTTTCTTTGGCTCAGCACAAAAGAAGATATTTTTAAAATGTGTGTAATCTAACAGTTGGTAGTTAGGGGTGTGTGATATGACAACTTTTGATCGTGAAAATATCTCCACGATCTGCTTTTGAAGAAATAGCGTAGTATCGAGTGCACATTCTATCAGCTGCAGTTCTGGCGCCTCCGTCTCTACATCAAATCTTAAATGGTTACTCCACCCCAAAATTTAAATTTCTTCAATAATCACTTACCCTCATGTCTTTCCAAACCCGTAAAAGCTTCATTCGCCCCCGGAATGTCTTTCCAAACCCCGTCTCTGTTTCTGTTTTTATTTTCTAGGACCTTGACACTGTTATTAATTTGGCAGTCTATGGGACAGTCTCAAGCCTCCAGGTTTTCATTCAAAATATCTTAAAACGATATTCCGAAGACGAACGAAGCTTTTACAGGTTTGGAACGACATGGGGGTAAGTGATTAATGACAAAATATTCATTTTGGGATGGAGTATCCCTTTAAGCAATAGCCCGTCTACAGATTGTGGTGGATAGTTTTTTAATCCTATTGTAACAAACACATAACCCACCCATAATTAAACGTAATTTCATTATATTTGCATTATATTAGCAGTCTTTAAAATCGAAAATTTACATACACTTTTTACAGTTCACTAGTTTATTAGCTATTAGAGGCAAAATACACCTCCACGTATGTAATGAAGAACACAAGAAGTCAAGCTTGTCCTTCATTAATTAAATAAATCTGTAATCACTCCAGATGCGCTCAATGGTGACATAAGTTTCGGTTTGTTGTAAAATTCACCAATTCAGAACTATTATTTCAAAGTGTCTTTAAACCCGCCAGTAGAATTTATGGCTTTCCTTCAGTTTTGTTAGACCGTTAAGAAATTTGACATGTTACCTGAGAAATATTGTGCTAAGCTCTTGAGTTACTGCCAGGCTTTCTAGAAATCACATCTCATGCTTATTAGGGACAGATTTAAATCACCCTTTTACTTTATACACATCTAAAGGAAGTGTAGGAATGGTCTGGGCTTCTGTATGCTTGACAATCTCCCTTGAATCAAGCCTTGTGCTGATCTACAATCTTGTCTCTGACATCCCTTGACAGCTCTTTGGTCTTGCTCATGGTGCTGGGAGAGGTTAGAATGGAAGATACAGATTGTGTGGACAGGTGTCTTATACACGTAACGTGCTGACATTAGGAGTAACTTCTTAAAGTGACGTCTAATCTGTGTTCCACATGAACACATAACCAATCTGTGGGTGCCAGAATTATTGCTGGATGGTAGGGGATCAAATACTTATTTCACTCACTGAAATGCAAATCAATCTCTAACCTTTATATAATGTGTTTTTTTCTGGATTTTTTGGTTGGTATTCTGTCTCTATCCGTTAAAATAAACCTACCATAAAAATTACGTGTGTGTTTGTGTGTGTGTGTGTGAAAGAGAGAAAACTGGATATTATTGTTACTATTAGTATTATTTAATACAGATGTATTTATTATTACTATTTTTTTGATATTCTTTATAGCCTTTTAATATATGACAGTAGAGTACATTCTATATGTATACATATATTTCTCTTTAGTTTTGGTATATTTCTTTTGGTTGTAGTTTTTAGTGTTTTTACTGTTTTTCTATATTTTCTGTCAAAATAAACATAAAGCAACCTGTTTGACGTATGTATCATGTTAACATTTTTAAACTTAACATTGCCGTTGATTATATTATTTATCACCTTAAATTATCTTACCGGGGATACCAGGAATTAATTTATATGACATATATGACTACAGAGAGGAAAGTTTCTCCAAATGTTAGCTACAAATATACAGTCTATGGATAAAAGGCGGACTTCTAAATCCATCTTAAGTGGGGTTAAGCTAACGTAATGTTCCTCTTTGTATGTTCAGGCTCCTGCTTCGTCCAAATTTGCGCACTTGTTATTTAAATGACCACATCCGCTCTTGGAATATAAAAGATGGGCCTTTTTTGTTTCTGTTTTCAAGGCATTGATGTTTGCCTACAAAACTACCACTGGCTCTGCACCCATTTACCTAAATTCATTACTTCAGACTTATGTGCCCTCTAGAAGCTTGCGTTCTGCAAGTGAATGTCGCTTGATTGTGCCATCCCAAAGAAGCACAAAGTCACTTTTACGGACTTTTAAATTAAATGTTCCTCCTGGTGGAATGACCTCCCCAACTCAATCTGAGCTGCTGAGTCCTTAGCCATCTTCAAGAATCGGCTTAAAACGCATCTCTTCCATCTTTATTTGACCCTCTAACTTTAACACTCACTATTCTAATTCTATTCTTAAAAAAAAAATCTAACTGCCTTTCTAATCGTTTTGTATTATAGTCTATTTTCTTTTATTATGCAATTGTGTGTGTGTGTGTGTGTGTATATATATATATATATATATATATATATATATATATATATATATATATATATATATATATGTATATATGTATGTATGTATGTGTGTGTGTATGTGTGTGTGTAAAGACATCTAACACTAGCTTGCTCTATTCTTTTTTTATTCTATCTGTTTTCTATTTATGTATTATATTATTTAAAAGCCCTTGCTACGTGTACTGTGTTAAGCTAACTGAGACTTGTTATAGCACTTATATATCATTGCTCTTTTTGTTGTTTTTGATTGCTTCCACTGTCTTCATCTGTAAGTCGCTTTGGATAAAAGCGTCTGCTAAATCAATAAATATAAATGTTTTCTTATGAATTTATTTTTTGTTATCTGAAATATAAAATGAAAATCGGTCCGTGTAACACTTCACCATTACATTTTCAGAACATATGGAACAAATGCATAAATTCAGCTACTTCATAAATGAACAATTGCCATTTTCTTTAATTGTTTCAATTTGACTTTTGTTCAATTGTGACTTTAGAAATGTTAATTTGAATAAATAAAAACAATTTTTTTCTCTTTTTTATCGTACAATTTGCGCTTTGGGCTCTACCATTAGTACTGGGGTGTGCCACAGACTGTTTCACAAATGCTTAACGTGGCTTAATGTATCCTGCTAAAACAGTGACACTGGAGGACACACCTTATTAATAATGAACATATAGGCTACTATTAGCAGAATAGCCCAGAACATGAAAGCAAATTGCGCAAAAATGCGCGTTTAATGTTTTGTGCGCCACGGAAAACCTAAAGAATATACCTGGTTCAATGGACGAAGACGGTGGTATACATTAAAAAGCCCAAACTCTGTATATTTATTAATACAATGTATTAATAAAGCATAGGTTACTAAGTACAGGAAAGCAGATGAGAATATGAACTCTACACGCTAAACTGTTATCCTCCCTAGGCTTAATGGAAGAAGACGTTGTAAAAGTATGGCCAAATTCGGTATACACCTTATTAATGTTGCCTACTGGGAAGCAGACACGCAAAGTCTCAAGTGTCTTCGCATTTATTTGAAAATGCTTAACATGGCTTAATACATTAAAACAGTTATTAAAAAAGCAAAGCATGCACCTTATTAATAAAGCATAGCCTATTATTTACACACAAGCAGAAGAGCCCAGAATATGAACGCAACACGCAAGTTTCATGTGAAGCGATTTCCTTTCTTTCAATGTGAATTTGTACATGAATTTTGGCTTTCATTTCAAAGTTGGATACAATCTAAAGACATATTGCCGCATCTTTTAAATGTGACCTCAATTAAAGTTTGAGTGTTTATAAATGATACAAATGTTGAATTTTAGATAAATAACCTGATTGTGTTAGGCAAACACTTTATCCACAGATTTAAGTATTTAAAGGTTAAACCCCATTTCAATGGATGGAAGAATGATGCTAAATCCCTTCAATGGATAGAAATGCTATGAAACCTCTTTCTGCTTTGGACTTATGTTGTCTCAGCTTTTCTTTCTTTCTTTTTTCTTTCTATGTGTTGTTCTGTTTTTCTTTAAATGCTGTATCAAAACAGGGGAAAAACAGATTTATAATTGTTTGAATATGTTTCAAATGTTTGTATTTGAATAATGTTTATTAAAAAAATACATCTACCGCTGACCTTACGTCAACGCTCGCGCGATCCGTTTAATCCTCTTCAAGTCTGCTGAAGTCATCAACAGCTCACGCTACATCTCTTAACTGTTTACATGGTTTAAGCAACATTTTACGGTTCTCGTCGATAGGGTTCTGTGCTGTTTTTGTGTTCGCTAACTAAAACCGGTTTTATGATTTTTCTGTTTCTCTTCAAACACAGAACGGTAAGATGTTAGCTGACTGAAGTTACTAGAGAACCAAACTAACGTTATATTAAGATTCATATGGACCTTAGCATCTACTATTTTTCTGTAACACTTGAGTAATAATAGTAGTTATTAGAGCACTTTTATAGGCTTTCAGCACATATTCTGACTCAAATAATCTGTTTCTGGCAGCAAAACACTCAGATTAAGGTTAGATGATCTGCTGATGATCCTGAATGGTTTGTTTTAAGAGTGATAGTCTGAGGCTCATCACTATTAACAGAGCTGCTGAAAACACTCATTGCATGTCAACAGTTACTGTTTTCACCTCGTTCATTATGCTGATGTCTTCAGATCAGTAAATTGCCACATTAAGAAAGCTCTTATTGGTGACAACAGACTTAAGCAAATGACACTACCAGATGTTGAGACATCTAACGTTACAAGATATAGTAAAGTTTCATAATGGTGTTTATTTCAAGAGAACACAATTGGATCAAATTAAAAATAGGTAAACCAAAATGGTACATTTTAAAGTGCACCACATGCGATGATTGTGGCAAACCGGATTATATGACAAAATGTAGAAAAACTTGACCTGAAAAATTAAAGTTACTTGTAAGTTTATATGAGCAGTATCACTCTCATGGTCGTGTAAAATGGCCCTATATCTATGTATTTGACTGCCAAAATGAAGTCTCAAAATCCAAATGAACTGAACAAGATCGACTCGAACTAGACGTCAGTTAATGCACGCGTGTCACACGATCCACATATGCATGGATTCCTTTTTGCATGAGCAATTTATGATATATTAAAGCAGATCAGAACACTTTTATTCCCAAACATGTCTGTATATGTATAAATCGCTGCACAATCATTTAATCCCGAATCAAATTGAAAGGCATTTGTTTGTGGTTCGTAAGATACATGTATAAAATTGATGTAGTACATTGATATTTTTGCGTGCATCTATTAAATATTTTGAGTCTAATTTCATCCCATATATATCTGTTATAGATGGGCTGCAGCGTTAATTTTGTGTGAAAATATTTTTTTTTATCAAAACTATAAAATAACAGTTTTCAAGTAACTTTTCAAAAATATGGTTGTTTTCAATGATTTAACAGGATTTATAGTTTTGAATAGTCAAATTCAAGTATTTAAAGCACATTGGGCACCTTGTAAACAATTTGTTTCTTGATAAGTTTTATTCTTTCATTTTTATTCTTACATTGTTTACATTCGGTATCTTTTAATTGTACTTCTAGATTTATTTGTCCAGTATGCTAATGAGAGGTGAGATAAACAAATTGGCAATAAAGGATGTGAATGGAATTCTTAAACAATAAAAAGAGTGAATTTGTGAATTGAAACAAAACTTCATCTAGCTAGTTACTTTACTATCTAGATGGAGATGTGAACATAAATACATAAAATGTGTGAATTAGTACAAATACAAACTCTGTAATTGATTTATTCTTGATTTTGTCAGATCTGCTCCTCCCCCTTCAGTGAAGCTGCAATTCACCAATAAATGCCGTGAAGACCAGCAACAAACCATCAGAGCTGAAAGACAGAGTTTAGTGATGGACAGTGCGAACCCAGAGCCCTGCAGAATCAAACACACTGAAGAACAAACAGGTCGGTGTTTACTCCTAATTCTTCATTCGTTCAAAATAAATAGACTTAAATGGGTTACAGATTTGGCATAAATTAAGCAAACACAAATTATATCTTAATCAAATAATGTTTTTTTTTTAAAAGATTCATTGTTAAAGTAACTTTCTTAAAATATGTACATGGATTGGTTTTATTTTGTTTTTCCTGTATTATTTAAAATATTCACAAACATGTTCACTATATTGTGAAATATCTGATATTCTGATTCTGAAATCAGTGCAATCTATTTGGTAGTTTAAACACTTTTATATCGACCGTGTTAGTTGATCTATACCAGGTGATGGGTGCCAGTATGTTAGTTCATGCTGAATCCGAGCTGTGGGATTTACAACACGCAAATCTCCGGTAAACTGGGAGAAGAGCAGAGTACACTTTATAGTTACCCACAGAATCTGTATATGATATTGTAAGGTCCATGCACTTGGCCCAAGGAAGGTATCCAGTTCTGGCTGAAGGTTTCTTGCATGTTCGGTCTTTTCAGCATGCAAGGTTGTAAAATTTAGGTTTAACTCAAATCTGACTGCTTTTTATTATTTAATGGCATTTGATTATTCTATTTATTCTTTAATATTATTGTACTCTTTCATTTGGGTGCTCATGTCGCTTAAAGATATCGCTTTGGCCTTAGCGTATCTAACGGTCACATTCTCGTCAGTCTTGGTTATTAGACAGAGGTAATTGGCTAATACTTCAGACGGCCGCTCCTATGCTTGCTCATTCTTATAGCACTTTTAATCAGCTCCCATAGATTTGTACACACTTGAATAAAGCAACATTATTTCTAGTCAGAGGTCAGGACCACTACTATAGATATAAACCGACCAACATTACTTTTCCTGATAGTAGTTTTGGTTTGGTCATGTCATGGTTTCCCCTTGTACACTTAGCTAGAGTAATATTACAATAAACAAAGGTTAGGCTCACCCTATTTAGGTTGGTCTAATAACATCCAGTTGACCTTTACAATCTAAGTCTAACTTGAACTAATACCAAGTGTTAGCTGGATCTCTAAAGATACAGTTGGTGTGATTGTTCTCAACTGAATTTTAGTTCGTTACTAACCTGACGCAGGAAATGCGGTAACAAGGATAGAGCGTGATCTACTAGAGTCAATAATTACAGAGTAAAACAGAATAGAATCAAATGTAACAATTTATTATCAGTCAGGTAAATATGTATAATGCCAATTACATATCC
Organism: Carassius carassius; assembly: GCF_963082965.1. Taxonomy (NCBI): domain Eukaryota; kingdom Metazoa; phylum Chordata; class Actinopteri; order Cypriniformes; family Cyprinidae; genus Carassius; species Carassius carassius. The sequence goes on along the minus strand of NC_081755.1, from coordinate 2,684,778 downwards.
AATTCAAAGATATCAAATCAATACAAAACATCAAATTCTCAAATATGAAACTAAGAGTAAAATGGATACCTGAGTTTTAGTAAAATATATAGCATGAAGTGTGTGAACACATCATGCTAAGGGTTCATTCTGGCTACAGAAGGCCCTGATCCTTTTGCAACATTTCATTAAGTGCCTCAGACCAAGGCAAACATCCCCCGAGGTATAGACAGGAACTAACAATTGGGATTTGCATTGATCATGTAGACTTATCACCTCTCGAGACAAAAGGCATGAAAGACACTGGGAAATGGCACACCCTCTACAGTGAGCAAAATATCTCTTAGGATCTGTATCACCTTTTAGAATACTTCTTGTAAAATTGAGACCATTTTACCATGGTTATGTAAATATCACTTGCATTCATGAAGACCATTACATTCTGCTATTGACAATTCTGAGTGAGCTGGGTGAAGGAAGGGGATGAGGAGGTACCAGTGCATATGTGAAAGGTGTTTTCCCACATTTTCTCTCAGTGAGATGTGGGAACAGATGTCTGTATGTTAATGCAATGTGTGTATATTGTATGTCTCAGAAGATCAAAGTGTCTGAAGTTCTGTAATTCTTACAATATCAAAAAAAGTTGTTATATTATATTTGTAATAATCATTATTGCCATTCCCATAGACATATTTTACAAACTGTAAATGTATGGTTTTGCTAGTACTTGTGTCTGAAACCTAAAATAAGCATTATATGATTGAAAACACTGAATATTTGTTGATATGACAAGCGCTCAGTGCATCCGATCTGGCTCCGCGCGACCAAAGCATGAAAGCGGATTTAAATTCAGCAGTTAATGACGTGACTCACTGAAAGCTCTAACCACACCGTTGTGATCGTCCGCTTCAGGGACCAGCCAAGATTGATCATACCGGTGTGATCGTATGCGTTAAAGGGTTAATACCATGTGCAAACAGAGTCTAACTAGCTCTGGCTCTCTGTCTGAGATTTGCCTTACTGGTCAACTGGGTTAAAGGCATTTGACCAGACTCTTTCTCTCTATTCCTTTATGAACTTAAACGCTCTCTCTCAGGTAAAATTTTAAATATGGAATGGTAAAATTCACTGTAAATGTTTTATCTTTCAAATGTACTTGGTCCCCATGTCAAATGTAATTATAAGTAAATACTGTTATTAGACTCTTAAGTTTTGATTCAGTATTAATTATGAAGTGCTACCTATTTGAACACAATATAGTCCAAATTTAGCAATGCTTTCCTAAATGTGGAAAACGTGAAGTGCTGTGTATGCTTTGCAGATGCACTGTACGCATTGAAATATTAATTTTCTTTACATCATGGTGTTCTTTTATTATGGTCTCTAGTTCCTTGATGTATCCCCTTCACGGAAAATTCCAGGGACATAATGGATCAAAATGATCATAATCTTGTATAACAGTTATTTGCACACAACTCAATACTTGCCTCAGGGTGTTATATATTACTTTACTAAAAAAAAATTCTCTTTGATTGATTTACTGATTTACTTTTAAACTCTAATTTCAGACCTAATGGATGAGAATGAAGTGGAGAAAGAGAAAATGTCTAAAAAATCTCATATCACTTGCCGTCAGTGTAGAAAGAGTTTCACACGCAAACAGAGTCTTGAGATTCACATGAGGATCCATACTGGAGAGAAACCGTTCACATGTGATCAGTGTGGAAAGAGTTTCACATGCAAACAGAGCCTTGAGATTCACATGAGGATCCACACTGGAGAGAAACCGTACACATGTGATCAGTGTGGGAAGTGTTTCAAGCGAAAAGACCACCTTAAGTATCACATGAACGTCCACACTGGAGAGAAACCGTTCACATGTGATCAGTGTGGGAAGAGTTTTACACAACATGCTAACCTTTGGACACACATGAACATCCACACTGGAGAGAAACCATTCACATGTGATCAGTGTGGGAAGAGTTTTACACAACATGCTCACCTTAAGACACACATGAACGTTCACACTGGAGAGAAACCGTTCACATGTGATCAGTGTGGAAAGAGATTCACACAACAAAGAAACCTTAAAATGCACATGATTATTCACACTGGAAAGAAACTACATGGATGTGATCAGTGTGGCAAAACATTTTTGTTGGCTTCAACCCTGAAGATTCACCTGAATGTTCATTCAAAGGATAAACCACATTCATGTTCTTCATGTGGAAAGAGATTTTCACTTCTTCGATATTTAAGATTACATCAGAAAACACATGCTGGTGTGAAAAATCATATGTGCTTTGAGTGTGACCGTACCTTTGCTAGAGCTCTATATTTGAAACGGCACCAGAGGATCCACACTGGAGAGAAACCTTACATGTGTTCACACTGCCACAAGACATTCACTGATTCAGGAGACCTGAAAAAACACGAGAGGATCCACACTGGAGAGAAACCTTACACGTGTTTACACTGTGAAAAGACATTCACTGATTCAGGAGACCTGAAAAAACACGAGAGGATCCACACTGGAGAGAAACCTTACACGTGTTTACACTGTGAAAAGACATTCAGGCGTTCAGGACATCTGAAAGTACATGAGAGGATTCACACCGGAGAGAAACCTTATCACTGCACTGCATGTGGGAAGACTTTCAGTGGATCATCAACTCTACGCAAGCATGCCAAAACTCACATTAAGTAGCTTATCTTTAGTCCCAGAACTTTAAAGTGCGAAGCCACATCTCTTCCACATTAGTCTGACCTAATCATCGACGAGACAAAGAATAATCTAAATTAGTCAGTGAGTAAAGTTCAATTTTAAGATGAAGTTCAAGGATGTTCATCCCCCAAGAACAGTATCTATTTTATATCATGTTGCTCAATAATATAATTTATATCAATTAGCTTTATGATTAGTTTCATTTAATGTTCAATTATTTGTAGTTTGTTTATACTTTTATAATGGAATTTTTTTTTTTTTTTTTTTTACAAACTGTTCTTGTTCAAGAAGCAGAAGATGCTGATTTATTTTAAACTATGTTGTTATCAAATCAAATACGTATTCATCCACTTTGTGTATTTTAAAAAAGCAGATGCAAGATTTAATGTCATGTAGCTTTGCAACTGGCTTTCTTCACCTTTATTCTCTTTAGATGCTTTGCTAACTTGTCAATCAGTAAAAAAGGAGACGTCTCATTCGTTTCTAATTCGACTTATTGTATTTTCTACAACATATTAAACTTGTATTGTTCATTTTTATTGTTTGCGCCTTCTTGCATCAAGAATAAATAAGTTTATAATTTTTTTTTTACATCTAAAATTATGACTTTCATTTTTAACCAAAAATGTGCACGCTGCTTTTCTGATGTTCACTGAAGTTTTCCATGTCTTTTTCCCACATCACTTGAAATGTGTCCATTTTGAATCATTGTTACCAAAGGCAAGACACGTGAGAAAAAATAAACAATCAATTGTGGGACTATATTCTGTCATAAATAACACACCATTCATTGCTGAACTTTCTATAGACTGTTACTGGAAATTAAATTAAATTACTGGCTGATACGACCCAATCTCAAAAAAGTTTCTCCACGCTTTTGGTCTGTGAATCAGATCTCATTTATAATGCAACCTTGTCCATGGAGGTTGGCCAGGACCTGTTCCAGAATAAAATCAACATATTTTATGTTACGTCCATTGCAAATCACTGCTATTCTGAGAGTGAACAGCGGGTGTAGTTCTCTTGAGCTCATTTTGCTGACGCAGGACTAGTGCTGCAGCTAACGTGTGAGACGCGCCCAGCTTCAAATTCTTTTGTGACCGTTACCCATAGGAGCATACACCGCCAGTCTCTGTGTCGCAATAGGCTAGCATGTTCGGCTGTTAACCGAAAGGATGGTTAAGTGATTGTTTGTGTCAGCTCAAGTTTGCTGTAGAGTGTTCGTGTTTTGTTTCCCGGGTGGTGGAGGCCTGTGTGGTCCAGGGAGGTCCTGCTCAAAACTCCCTCTAGGAGCGCCACAAAATGCCACCAAATTGGCTTTCCAATCATATGCTGTCGGAGTTTGCAAACTGTATTCACACAGCGAGACAGAACTCCATACCGGGAACCTTTGATGAGTTGGCTGAACTAATGGCCTTTCAGGCTGTTGGACAAGAGCTCTGCTCGTTCAATCTGTATTCCCCAGCAAATGGCTAAAACAAACAGAGAAGAGTCTAAGCCAGGGGTGTCCAAACTCTGTCCTGGAGGGCCCCGGTCAGGTAGAGTTTCTCTCCAGCCAGCTCCATCAGACGTGCCTGGAAGTTTCTAATCTCCGTGGTGAGACTGGGATCAGCAGCTTCAGGTGTTTTTCTTTATGCTTGGAGCCAAGCTCGGCAGGACAAGGAACCTCCAGGATCGAGTTGGGACGCCCCTGCTCTAAACCTACCGCTAGGCTTAACCCCAACCTTACCCGCGAGTTGTTTTGTCAAGCCTGTGCGAAAAGCTTGGCTCCGTTTTGTGCATAAAATGTTTGGCAGTTCTCAAAACAGCGGTCAGCCTTGAGCAGTCGACCACTGCTGCCCGGCTAGCTCTCATAGCAACTTGTCAGACGAGCTTATTTCTGGTAGTGACATCCGCAAATGAGCCAATCACTGTTTGTAGCGCTTCGGGAATTCTACCGAGAATTGACCAATGAGAGGAATGCCTGTCATACGTCTTTGGCCAATCAAATGAAAGACTGTAATTAAGGCCCGCGCTGCTTTGTTGACCAATCAGATGAAGGCTCAGGCAGCGATTTTGACCAATCGGGTCATTTTGTGGGTAAGTTATTACAGAAAGTTTGTTAACGTTACCTGTCACTGTAAATATTTTTTGTCTAAGTTTTTTTTTCTGCAAATGTACAGTTCTCGATCTACAGTTCGAAACATTTGTCAACGCCGTCGAAACTGAGGTAAGTGTATATAAATTTATGTCATGTTTCTTTTATTAAAAGGTCTTTACGTTATTTCTTATTTTATGTCTTTTACTTTATTTATTTATTTCATGTGTTTGGTTCTGTGTGTCATGTGCTTGCTGTTTATTATTAAAAAAAGTATACTGTTATTCGTGTGTTACAGTGTTTGCGTTAATCTTATATATATATATATATATATAGTTACCCAAGTTACCCATTACATTCCATGCCTTCTTCTCAGGTATTAATTATTTTGCTTATCAGGAAAGTTAAGAACAAGCTTATAAATGACTTAAAGACCTGAAAACATGTATCATGTGTTGACACTATATCCTCAGTGAATTGTAAACATAGGTCTTTAATACTTTTATAAGAGTCACGATGTAAAAAAAAATGTCAATAAAAAAATACGATTTTTCAAGATAAACACTAAACATCAAGACTGGAGTGTTCAAAATATACAAAAACACTAGGCAATACATTAAGCATATTTTGATGTTTATTATATATATATATATATATATATATATATATATATATATATATATATATATATATATATATATATATATTGTTATTCTCTTTTTTTTCTATAGAATGAAGCCTGCATTTAAGAAGAAACCAGAAGGAGGTCTGAACATGTGCGACTCCTTGGTCGCTCTTAAAGGAACACTCCGACTTTTTGGGACTTTAGCTTATTCACAGTATCCCCCAGAGTTAGATAAGTCCATACATACCTTTTTTATTTCTGTGCGTTCTGTAAGTGTTATTTGACGCACGCACCGCTAGCCTAGCTTAGCACAAAGACTGGATGTAAATGGATACTGGTAGCATAGTAATCCCAATAAGTGACAAAATAATGCAAACATTTTCCTATTTACATTTTGTGATCTGTATAGTCACAGCGTGTACAAATAACAAGGCTATATGAGACAGAGAGCATTTTTAATCGTATAAATACTGGGAACTATATTCTCACTAGGCGTAGGAGCACAGCTAACGTTACTTGGGCGGAGTGATTAGCGCAGCACCCGAGACGCGCCGTGGTGAGGAGAAGAGAGTTCGCTCAGAGTTGGAGTAATAGAGTCAGCAATTACTAGATAGTAGATTTATAGTGTACAATCATGGATGATCGCTGTATTGTAAAGAACTGCGACAATAAACTGGGGAGACCAGGTATTACTATGATGTTTCATAGAATTCCAACCACAAACGCTGACCTGATAAATCGATGGCTACTTGCTCTGGAAATAGATCCAAACACACCTGTAAACACCATCACAAAGTATTTCGTTTGCTCTGAACATTTTACTGTAGACGACTATTTTGAAAAAATGCAAGTTGCCACACGGACCATGAAACGTGTGCTAAAGGATACAGCCATCCCATCGATAATAAAGACAGGACAAATTGGATCACCTGTTACTGCGGTAAGTGTTCCGTTATGTTTTGAGATGACTAACATTAGCCATACTGTAACAGTGCCATGCTAATGTAATATAACCTTACTAGTGACACTATTACGTGAATAGGGGATCCGTGTATCCCCTTTATTGTTATTATTGTGACACACTGTATGCAATGGCTATACTACAATTTCATTGAACTATGAATGATCATTATAACAAAATCACTTACTTGGTGGACAGCTGACCATTAGGTTCACTCGGCATGGGGCGTTTCTTCCAGTTGATCTTGTCACAATGGGGAAAAAAGACAACTGCCGGGTGTATTAGGGCAGAGAAATCTTCTGTGGTAGTGACGCAAATATTTTGATTGTTATCAAGCCTTGACATTGATGGCAATACCCGGTCCCATTCATTACAACAAAGGCACTCGGTTTCTGTATGCATAGGTTGTCATGTTCCACATTTACACCACCAGTCCGTGTTCGTTCTGATTCTCCCTTCGTCTTACAGCTTCCAAAGTTTGTAACTCCTCGTCTGTGTATTCTGGCTCAAAACTATATGGTTCTGGATCTTGGTTTGATACACAGTAAAATTCCTCTGAGTCTGCCAATTCCTCAAAGTAAGCCATGATCACGAGTCACGTCTAGCTAGTTAGTCACGATTGTTTTGTTTACGGTCTCGTGTGCTGCGCTAATCACTCCGCCCAAGTAGCCACTCCGCCCAAGTAACGTTAGCTGTGCTCCTACGCCTAGTGAGAATATAGTTCCCAGTATTTATATGATTAAAAATGCTCTCTGTCTCATATAGCCTTGTTATTTGTACACGCTGTGACTATACAGATCGCAACATGTAAATAGGAAAATGTTTGCATTATTTTGTCACTTATTGGGATTACTATGCTAGCAGTATCCATTTACATCCAGTCTTTGTGCTAAGCTAGGCTAGTGGTGGGTGCGTCAAATAACACTTACAGAACGCACAGAAATAAAAAAGGTATGTATGGACTTATCTAACTCTGGGGGATACTGTGAATAAGCTAAAGTCCCAAAAAGTTGGAGTGTTCCTTTAAGAAGAAGGAGGAAAATAAGAAAAAACCTTGGTCTCGGGCTTTCCCCAGATAAGGTGTTGGAGGCTGCTAGATAAGCTGTATTGCGCTAGGGTGAAGACCCGAGCAATAAAAAATATGTTCTGGGGCTACATGAAATGCAGTTTGGTGTGTTCAAAGGCCAGACATTTAAGTGGGTTGCTGAAAATGCCCTCGGTTATGCTGGATATTTGGTGGCAAGTATGAGGAGGGAATCAGCTGATATTAAAGACTCCAAAAATCACCATGCTAATAAAGCAGCCTTTACAGAGTACATAGGACTTTTCCCAGAGGGTCGTGAGTCCATTCGTATCAAAACTGAAAACATGGGTTGCCCAAGCTCCCAGCATATGTCCCAGCAGAAGTCTCTCAGTACCCCACAGTCCTTACCTTCAGTCTCCTCTGTTCGTTCGCTTCTGATTGGCAAAACACGACATCCACAGAGCATTGACAAAGCAGTCAAAAAAAGGGTAATGCCGCCAGTAGCCAAACCTGGTAAGCAGTCTTTATAAATATTAATGCATTTTTCTTGATCTGACTGTTCTTATAGACAGTTATTATTATTATAGTAAAGTAAAATTAAAAGTAATGTAAAATTTGTCTGGGTTTTTTTTTTTGCAGCAAGGCAGCCTTTATTTTATTTAAAACATAGTAAAACAGTTATATTGTGAAATACTTTCACAACTTAAAAGAACGTTTTTCTGTTCATCTGAAAGTTTTTTTATATATATGACACAGTGCCTACAGTGAATATCAGTACTGAGTAAAGTGCAGCAAGATTTGTGTAGTTTGTGTAATTTCTTGTATCTGTATTCTTCAGCTTTGACTGGAAGATTTGCAAAGACACCGCAGCCTACTGTGCCAGTGCCTGTAGAATCTCCTAGTATGGCCTCATTTTGGCCATCTGAGCAGGATGACCATGAACTTGTTGGTCAGGCAGACTTGCTGGAATCTCAGGTGTCCAGTTAGTCCCTGAACATCTAAAAGTATTTTTTTGGTTTATTTTGTAAGGTTATGTATGACATTTTCTTTTCTGTTCATTTTGTAAAGGAAAACAAATTTGCTTTCCTGTAGGCTGGACTCACACATTGCGACCTGCTGATCAGCTCTGGATATCAAAGGTTTTGTTTAAGTAATCACCCCACGCAGGGCCGGCCCTGACCAATTTGCTGCCCTAGGCAAGATTTTACCTGGCGCCCCATGCATCACAGCCCATTTCACCCTGTCATTGTGTTCATGATTTAGCACACACACACACACACATACATATATATATATATATATATATATATATATATACACACACACACACACACATTACAGCAGAACTGTTTCCAATGCTCATAATAAATCAGAATATTAGAATGATTTCTAAATGATCATGTGATAGACCGGATGTCACATGTGACACTGAAGAATGGAGTAATGATGCTGAAAATCACAGAAATAATTGGTAATTTAAATTATAACAAATTATTTTAAATTGTAATAATATATCACAATATTACATTTTTCTGTATTTTTGATCAAATAAATGCAGGCTTGATGAGCAGAAGAAACTTATTTCAAAAACATTAAAAATAGTAATGTTTCCAAACTTTTGGCCTGTACTGTATCCCCCCAAAACTGCACAACTGTAGAGTAAAACATTAATAAAAAGGTGATAATAAAAAATGCGTCTTAAAACATGACATGATTGTACAAAATCACAGTCTGGGGACTCAGAACTCAGAACAACTGCTAACATTAAGTTTAAGGTAAAAACAACTGCCATGAAATTATAGTATCTTACTCCTATGCAATAAATTGTTCTTTCACTACATCTCTTTACCTCTGTCTTTATCCTCTTCTCTTCTTTTTGCCACTGCATCTATCGCAGACTATGCTCATTTATAATGTGTCATGTAAATTCGGCCTTCCGTCACAATCAGGAAACTTTCACCGTGTCTAGAACTGGCGCGAGCTGCCAGGCCCGTTTCTACGAGCTGTGTGTTAACAAAAGCAGTGCTGTCTACATTGGATGGGGCGTCGGGCACGCTACACAACAAATTACCAACAACTGATCGTGCGCGCACTGTTTCTGACGCACTTCAAGCACTCGATGGGCGGGGGAAGATTGAAGAGCTGGACTTTTTTTTTTTTTTTTTTTTGCATTATTTGGTAGTATTTCAAATTAATGGTTTTTAAATTAAAAAATTTAAAAAAAATTCACTCGTTCACTCATTCTGGCGCACCTATTGATGAGTGGCGCCCTTAGCATTTGCCTATACCGCCTATGCCGCGGGCCGGCCCTGACCCCATGACCAGCCAGGAATGGACTTCACCAGAGTGGACAGAATGTGGTGGTACCCCCCCACAGCCCCCTTTTGCAGTTGCAGGAGTACTAGGGACAGAGCGCTATTTTGGCCATCCCTTCTTTCTCTGGATGCCAAGAAAGCTATGGAGAGTCAAGTTAACCTGTCCACATCCAGACTGTGTAAAGGAGGAACTCACATCGACAGGACTGCATCAGAAAATCAGACAGGTAGTTGATGTTAAAACATCTTACTTCATGGCGTCTGAGTATCTGTCATGCAGGAAATGCAAAAGGAAGGTGATCAGCTAGAGCTTTGACATCGTATCACAGCTTGACATTAGTCATAGGCTTCAATTTCCCTGCATTCTTACCTCAAAACTGGCATGTGACATGGCAGTGGTCCGTCTTCAACGTCAGAGAGGCCTGGGAAACAGCAGCAGTCAAGTGCAGAAGCAGCTAGAGGAGCAGCATTCTGAGAACTGGATGTCGAAGGTCGTGCAGTATCTGACAGAATGCCAGAGCTTTCGCAGAGCGGTCACTGCAGGTCTTGTGATGCCCATGTCTTTTGAAAAACCACCTGCAATGCCCCCTGTACCCAAGCATCGGTGGCTGATGCAGGTGTATGCTCAGGATGTCCTTCAAAGACTGGATGAGATCAAAGCAAGTATAACCTCATGGTTTGGACGAGTGCTGAAAATGGATTCCACCAAGAAGGTTGCACGCAAGCTTGCGGGTCACAGTGCTGGAACAGCCACCTGGGTCACAAATGTTGGAAATGAACATGGTCAGGTCATCATGACGGTTCTTACAGCAAGTGAAGGCTTTGCATTGGCACCCATGGTTGGTGGCATCATTAAAAGGTACAAGGATGCAGCAGTACCTCCACCTGAACTGCTGTATGTCGACAGAGACTGTTGTGGGGGTACTTACCTCAAAAAAATATTTGAGGAATGGAAGGACATGGAAATCAGACTGGACATCTGGCATTTCATGCGAAGAATTTCTGTAGGATGCACAACAGATTCTCATCAGCTCTATTCTACATTCATGGCCCACCTCAGCCGCTGTATTTTCTCCTGGGATCAGGAGGACGTGGACAGGCTTATAAGGGCAAAGCGTGCAGAGTTGGAGGCTCAGCTGATGCAACCTTCAGATGCTGATGTTTTGTGTCGCCTTAGTAAGAGTGAACTGGCCCTACACTGTAAAAGAACAACACGTGGCACAAGGGAGACTGTAGATCTCATCTCCCAGCTGATCGATTCCTTTGAAGGGGAGAGGGGACGTGACACTTTGGGTGTGCCTCTCATCAATTCTGCTCGAATGGCTTAGATATTGAAGTTTCAGAGGAAGCATGTAGCCTGCATTCAGGATCCCTCTGGTGTACAGCTCTACGTGCAGACAGGAACACTGACAAAGGGAGGGCACACTCTGCCAACATATAGGTGTGCAAGAGGTTCAACTTCTTTAGAATCATTCCACCTACATCTAAACAGGTTCATTCCAGGTAAAGTAACTGTCCTGTAAGTCTTTTAGATTAAATGTATTATGTTTGTAACATAAGTGTTCTATCATTTAAATTTTAGGGACGCTGGCCAGTGATACATTTTTCCAGGCCTACCTGTTGGATGGATTGGCCAGGTGGAATGAAGACAGAGCAAAAGCTGCAACCTTTCAGGGCAAGCAGGGGCACCATTCATACAGTGGCCTCCTTCGTCATGCTACTAATGTGCTTGGAGAAGATGTTCTTGGACAGAAGCTGGTGCCATTTATTACTCCACATCAGTATACTGGTACATTCATTTGGTTGTCTGTCAAAGTTAACTGAGCATTAGTCTTTATTATACTGTATTATGAAAGTTGTGAAAATTTGTGAACTGTAAATTTGTGGTTTACTGCTGACAAATCATTTTTTTCTTTTGTTGTGTGTTAGGTGAACTGATCGGAGTAGAATATCTTTACCAGCAGACCGGTGAGGTTGCAAAGGTCTACATGTCTGCAATTCAGGAACTTGAGACTGCTGATGTGTGTGTTGCAGAAGATTAGAGCTATGTGGAACCCGTGGACTTTGATGACTTAACTCTCTCTACATTTGAGGAAGAAAAGCCTCCCCGTGTGTTGTCCTCTCCTCCATCTACAGTGCCCTCAGAGAATCCATAGGTGTTGTCCTCCTCACCATTAGTGGTTACCCGTGTGTTGTCCTCTCCTCCGACTACAGTGCCCTCAGAGAATCCATAGGTGTTGTCCTCCTCACCATTAGTGGTTCCCCGTGTGTTGTCCTCTCCTCCATCTACAGTGCCCTCAGAGAATCCACAGGTGTTGTCCTCCTCACCATTAGTGGTTCCCCGTGTGTTGTCCTCTCCTCCATCTACAGTGCCCTCAGAGAATCCACAGGTGTTGTCCTCCTCACCATTAGTGGTTCCCCGTGTGTTGTCCTCTCCTCCATCTACAGTGCCCTCAGAGAATCCACAGGTGTTGTCCTCCTCACCATTAGTGGTTCCCCGTGTGTTGTCCTCTCCTCCATCTACAGTGCCCTCAGAGAATCCACAGGTGTTGTCCTCCTCACCATTAGTGGTTCCCCATGTGTTGTCCTCTCCTCCATCTACAGTGCCCTCAGAGAATCCACAGGTGTTGTCCTCCTCACCATTAGTGGTTCCCCGTGTGTTGTCCTCTCCTCCGACTACAGTGCCCTCAGAGAATCCATAGGTGTTGTCCTCCTCACCATTAGTGGTTCCCCGTGTGTTGTCCTCTCCTCAGACTACAGTGCCCTCAGAGAATCCATAGGTGTTGTCCTCCTCACCATTAGTGGTTCCCCGTGTGTTGTCCTCTCCTCCATCTACAGTGCCCTCAGAGAATCCACAGGTGTTGTCCTCCTCACCATTAGTGGTTCCCCGTGTGTTGTCCTCTCCTCCATCTACAGTGCCCTCAGAGAATCCATAGGTGTTGTCCTCCTCACCATTAGTGGTTCCCCGTGTGTTGTCCTCTCCTCCATCTACAGTGCCCTCAGAGAATCCATAGGTGTTGTCCTCCTCACCATTAGTGGTTCCCCGTGTGTTGTCCTCTCCTCAGACTACAGTGCCCTCAGAGAATCCATAGGTGTTGTCCTCCTCATCATTAGTGGTTCCCCGTGTGTTGTCCTCTCCTCCATCTACAGTGCCCTCAGAGAATCCACAGGTGTTGTCCTCCTCACCATTAGTGGTTCCCCGTGTGTTGTCCTCTCCTCAGACTACAGTGCCCTCAGAGAATCCATAGGTGTTGTCCTCCTCACCATTAGTGGTTCCCCGTGTGTTGTCCTCTCCTCCATCTACAGTGCCCTCAGAGAATCCACAGGTGTTGTCCTCCTCACCATTAGTGGTTCCCCGTGTGTTGTCCTCTCCTCCATCTACAGTGCCCTCAGAGAATCCACAGGTGTTGTCCTCTGCACCATCAGTGGTTCCCCGTGTGTTGTCCTCTGCAATGCAATCTGCTTTTCCTGATGTAAGAATCCATGTTTTTCATACATTATATGTAGGTACTGGATTGTTTAAACAGGAATAGAATTGTCTGTTTGATTTTTTTGTTATAATTTCTCTTTACTTTTTTATTTATCAATTCCATGTATATACATTGTTTGTCTATATACACTGGTGGTCAAAAAAAATGTAAAGAAAAGAAACCCTTATGCTTAATAAACCTGGACTTATTTAGAAATGGTAATATTATGATTTTTACCATTTTAAATAACATATTATACATATTTTTAAGATAAGATTTTAGATTTTAAAGTAATTAATTCCTGGGTTGACAAAATTGTAATTTTCTACAGTCTTCTGTGTCACATGATTCACATGATCTTACATTTTTATTTTATTTCATTTTATTTAGGATTCTGTTGGACCTGACAACATTAAAGGCTTTAGTGCAGTCCAGAAGTTAGCTGAGACATTGGTTGGACTCAGGGACCACAGCCTTGCCTTGACAAGAGAGGAATCTGCACAAGTTATTAGTTTGTGGCAAGGGTTGGCAGATTATGACAAAGAAAGGATTGCTTACTCAGCACGCCATCAGTCCTCCCTCAACAAAGGGGCGGTTTAGGGCAACCAAAAAAATTGTGGCACCAGGAGTAGAGAGTACCAGAAGGTAAGAACTTTTTTATCATATTTCTTCATGTCTTCAATTGTTGAATGTTATCTGTTTCTTGAATAGTATGATTACAATTGTGCTCATGAATTTACATATCCCTTGCAGAATGTGCAAAATATTAATAATAAAAAAAAGAGGAATAATGAAAATTGCATGTTATTTTTTATGTAGTAAACTATTTCACATAACTGATGTTTGTATATAACCCACAAGACAAAATAATAGCTGAATTTATAAAAATGACCCCGTTCAAAATTTTACATACCCTTGAATCTTAATACTGTGTGTTGTTTCTTAGATGGTACATTACTGTTTTTATGTTTTGTCATAGTTGTTCATGAATCTGCAATCTGTTTTCATTCTTTCATATTTTTAGATGTTTTGTTGGAGCAAACAGTCCTGCACAGTGGCCTGACTGCAACAGAATTGTTGACGCAGTTTTTGTAAAACTCTGCGCTCTCTATCCTAACCCTGTACGTCAAGGGGGGTTAAAATCTCACGATTTAACGTCATTGTACGTGCCTACAAGCATATCAGAGAGTGCATTCTGAGTAATGCTGAAGTGATGCAGCAGAACACCCTCCAATTACCTGAGGTCAATGCAGCCACACTTACACAATGGTGAGTGATTTCTGTACTTAAAAATCATCCATATGGGCAGAGGTGGAAAGTAACGAATTACATTTACTCGCGTTACTGTAATTGAGTAGCTTTTTTGTGTACTAATACTTTTTAAAGTATTTTTTTTAATCTGTAATTTTACTTTTACTTAAGTATATTTTGTTGGAAGTATTGTACTTCGCTACATTTTAAAACACATTAATTACTGAGTAAAAAAAATAAAAATAAAAAAAATAAATGCTCCATGGAAACTGCGGCAGTAAATAATGGGCAGGATAGCAAACTGGCGCTTAAATCACAAGAAAGATGCAGACGGACAAAACAGGCGTTAGTGGTGCAGACACCGCTGAAAACGAAACCCCGTCATATTCTGAAGTTGAACTCGAAGGAAATGAAGTGAACCCATGGCCATATGTATGCTCTATTATGCAGTGTAAGCTGTACTTGCTTAGGAAGACCAAACTAGCAGCTTATAAAATCTCGACAAGACATCAACCCTTCGCAAGAATGTAGAGGTAAGCTAAATAATTGCATCGTTGCATTGGTGGTTAAAATGAAGCTTTGACATTTTAGCAAGAGGTTTTGCACAAATTAGCCAAAAAGACAGTGGTGAGGAGTGTGCTATTTTTGTTTTAATGATGTGCACGCGCATTTATAGTGCGTTCTTTCACTGTGTGATTCAGTCTCCTAAAATGCATTTAGAATGATCACAAAATGTAAGATATAGGGGCAGAAAATTCACATATTTATATAATTTCATATATTAAATCAAAATCACACAAAGAATGCCATCTTTTCCTCCAAAAATCCATTAATATATATACATACATATATATAACAGTTCAGTAAACAAGTTAATTAAGAGACTTACGTTTTAGACACCATATTGCCTTTTTTAGCTCTATTTCTACAACAGAAAATAATTCCAAACACAGCCACCAAAGCACAGTTTTGCATCTCTGAGCAATGTGACAGTGTTTCGTTCCTGAATGAATCAACCGTTTAAATGATTCGGTTCAATCGCAATGACTCACTTATTAACAGTGACTTGCTGACACATACTGGCCATTTTAATTTCACATTTAAAGTATCTTGATTTTTTTAAATAATTAATATCTTATCATTTCAAATGAGTATTCAACATTTTATGTCTTGTATATCAAAACATTATTCATGCATTTGTAACTGCAGGTTAAATGCATTCTTGTCCTGCACTAAACAGTGTAATACATCTAAATGCCACTTCCAATGAATCTTCTGCATTTCCTCTGCATTAAAAGATGAGTTTGTTGATACTGATTTGCCTGGTAACAGCCCAAATGTTTTATTATTCTAAATAACTGATTCCTTTAATTAAAAACAACTAGTTTGAGATTAATAGACCTATCCCAGGGCTGTCAGACTCAGTTCCTGGAGGGCCGTAACCCTGCAGAGTTTAGTTCTAACCCTGCTCCAGCACACATATCATGTAGTTTTCAAATAAACCTAAATGATTAGATTAGCTGGATCAGGTGTGTTTAATTAGGGTTATATCTAAACTGTGCAGGACTGTGGCCCTCCAGGAACTGAGTTTGACACCCTTGGCCTGTCCCATTTTGACTCCCTCCCACTGTTAAAATGTAACTAAGTAATTTTTACTCTGAGTAAATTTTAAATGAGCTACTTTTTACTTTTACTTGAGTAGATTTTTAGACTGGTACTTTTACTTGTACTTAAGTAAAATTTCATTAATGTAATGGTACTTTTACTTGAGTATAATATTTTTGTACTCTTTCCACCTCTGCATATGGGTTTGTGTTAAACTTCTTATGAAAGCTACTGTATTTATGATAACTTTTGTCATTTCTAGGTACAGCAGACATACAAAATCTAATGAGAGGGAAATTTTGAAGCAAGGAATTCATACACCAGATGCACCAATGACAGCACCAGACAGACTTCCACCAGCACTACAGAAAGAACAGAGTCTGCAGCATGGGAGTAATGACAGGCCTTTTGTTTTCAACTTGCCCAAATTAAAGTTCGGGGGGCGAATTTACATTTAATTAAAGTGGGGGTGGGGGGGGGGCAACAGTGATGACACGCGTGCACCAACAGCATCAAACGGACACATTCCACGAAAATGTCACTGATGGCGGCTGGGCGCGAACTCGCGTCGCTGTGCGTCTTCTCGTAGCTGTACCACGACTTACCAGCGATGGCCTTGGCGCAGTCGGTAGAGCATGAGACTCTTAATCTCAGGGTCGTGGGTTCGAGGCCAACGTTGGGCGTGTCTTTTGAATCGCAATAGGCTAGCGCGTTCAGCTGTTAACCGAAAGGATGGTGGTTCGAGCCCACCCAGGGACGAAGGAAGCTTTTCGCAGCCATGTCTGCAAGCACAGAATGTAGCACAGGTGTCCGCTGACGTTGCGTCTGTAGCCCCTTTTCAGAGTCAACAGCTTTAGCTTTGCGAGTCGTCTTTTGTCAAAAGAAGACAAAGGGTGCTAAGTGATTGTTTGTGTCAGCTCAAGTTTGCTGTGGAGTGTTCGTGTTTTGTTTCCCGGGTGGTGGAGGCCTGTGTGGTCCAGGGAGTTCCTGCTCAAAAATCCTTCTAGGAGCGCCACAAAATGCCACCAAATTGGCTTTCCAATCATATGCTGTCGGAGTTTGCAAACTGTATTCACACAGCGAGACAGAACTCCATACCGGGAACCTTTGATGAGTTGGCTGAACTAATAACCTTTCAGGCTGTTGGACAAGAGCTCTGCTCGTTCAATCTGTATTCCTCAGCAAATGGCTAAAACAAACAGAGAAGAGTCTAAGCCAGGGGTGTCCAAACTCTGTCCTGGAGGGCCCCGGTCAGGTAGAGATTCTCTCCAGCCAGCTCCATCAGACGTGCCTGGAAGTTTCTAGTGTCCGTGGTGAGACTGGGATCAGCAGCTTCAGGTGTTTTTCTTTGTGCTTGGAGCCAAGCTCGGCAGGACAAGGAACCTCCAGGATCGAGTTGGGACGCCCCTGCTCTAAGCCTACCGCTAGGCTTAACCCCAACCTTACCCGCGAGTTGTTTTGTCAAGCCTGTGCGAAAAGCTTGGCTCCGTTTTGCAAATAAAATGTTTGGCAGTTCTCAAAACAGCGGTCAGCCTTGAGCAGGCGCCCACCACTGCCCGGCTAGCTCAGTCAGTAGAGCACGATCAGGATCGGCTGTCATTGTCAGATTGGAAGAGAGCCAATCGCTGAGCTCGCTCGCCAATGTGAGGTTTCAGGCACCATTCGCTGTGCGCGCTCTCCAAAGTGAGCTATGAGAGCCAATCGCTGCTCTGTGAGATTGGATGACGACACTGGTGACGGAGTCTATTCTGACGAGCGCACATTTCAAAATTATCATCGAGCAATTTGATAGGTAGTACTTCTTCTCATCGAACAATGTAAGTAATATTTTTTCTTTGTTTCTGTTTACAGTGTGCTTCATTGGTCGTTGTGTTGGGCGATATGACGGCTTATATCTTAACGATGATATAACGAGTTGACCGTTAGGGATTTTGTTCAATCGTTTATTTCGCTGTATGTATTATTACCGCTTACAGTTATTGACACATAATGTAAGAGTGAATGTGTATTAATGAATACAAATAAAGAACGGAATATGCTTGATGTCAAATAAAGTTATTAAGCGCAGTATGCAGAGAATAAGAACAAAGAGGCGGCGCGCGCACGCAGCTTCTGATTGCGAATTCCGTTTTTCTGTGACGGTTTATTGCACTTGAGTGGTAAAAAAAAGACACACCATTACGTCAAAATGCCCAACTGTGTTTACGTGTTGAATAAATGAATAAAATAAATAGACTTAAATAAATAATTTGTTTGAAAACCGGATGTGTATCAGTAAATTGGGTCCGTGCATTCAGTGCGGCAGCCTAATTTAGTCCCTGTCTGTCATTCATTCAAAACAAAGAAGAATACAAATAAAAACACTCACTGCTTTAAAAAGGAACAGTTCATATCTGAGAGAGTGAAGACTATGCAGTGTTTAAATTTGACATTTTATGCAATTTCTCTAGTATTTCTTATTGTTGTATTATTATTACTAATGTATTTGTTACTAATGTATTTATCCTCTTGTTTGCAATTGTCGTCTTTTTCTATTTAAATAAAAATCAAATAACTATATTAAGATAGTAGCTGTTGTGAAATAATTTCTTAAATTTTCCTAGTATTTGAGTGTCTCTTTTTTACAATGACTAATGCTAACCTAACATTACATACATTTATTTATTTATTTTAATTTTTTTTAATTTTGTGTGTAGATGAACACGAAGTATTTCATATTACATTGTTGTATTATTATTATTACTACTGTATTTGTTACTAATGTATTTGTCCTATTGTTTGTAATTTACTTCTTTGTTCTCATTTAAATTATAATCAATTAACAAAAATAACTATATTGAGATATGTAGCTGTTGTGAAATAATTTCTCAAATCCTGAAGTTAGATTTAGGTCTTATTGCACACCCTTAATTTTTCCAAGTATTCGAGTCTCTCTTTTTAACAATCACTAATGCTAACCTAACATTTAAATAGGAATTATGAATGAAACCATTTTGTGTGTAGATGAGCACTAAGCCAAAAAGCCACAAGGCCATGGGAGACGGCGAGTGGATGGCCAGGTTGAGGACTTTTGCCCGCTGTGGGGTTTGGCCTTCTGGAGAAGGCAACAGACCAGCCCCAAGGCAACGGAAGTGGTATGACCTCTACCAGAAGGTAAAGCAAAGTTATCATTCATTCATTATATAGTATGTAGTATGCAGATCACCTGACAATAGTTCAGACAAATTAGTAAAATAAACAATGATGATTATCTTTTCAGATTGAGAAATGCCCCATGCAGGCCCATGGGCAGACCACCCTCTTTGGAGGCTCCATGGCCCACTAATAAGGTAATAACATTTGATGTATCATGACATATCTATTAAAATGCTGTTATGCCATTTCACTATATTTTATGCCCTTCGGTGGTTGTATTAGCAGTCTGTTAAATTTGACTATGGTGAATATTTTCTCTTTAATCAATTAATGCCTAATTAGAATCGTTGTGCATTTGTTTGATAGGACAGATTTATGTATATGTTTGGGCTAGAAAAAATTATGTAATGAACATGCTATATGTAACTTCAATCATTCAATTAACTTTGCTTTTTCTTTTTAGTTCAATAAGTCACGCTTTGGCGGGTCCAAGTCGACGATGCTAAAACCCAACTTAGTGGATCGGAGACACCCAGCCCCTCTCCTTCACCCTCTGCATCCTCATCTTCTCTTCCCAGCCCCTCTCCTCCTTCATCCGTGAGGACTCAGGCTATGTCCTCTGTGAGGACTGCCGCCACCCCTCTATCCTCTGTGAGAAGCTCCACCACTTCTGAGTCTTCTGTGAAGACCACCAGTCCCTCTCCTCCATCCTCTGAAGGAACAGCTAGGCCTTCTCCTCCCAGCACCTCTCCCGCTCCATCCTTTGTGATGACCCCCAGCCCATCTCCATCCTCTGTGAGTGCAGCGGCTTCTATTTATAGAACAGGCTATGATATATATTAGTGCAGCCTTTAATGCAATAACAACTTGTCTTCCATACAGGAGGAGCCTGGAGGAGTCCAGCCAGCCACTGGGGCCCCAGCTTCTTTCTGGCTGCCAGATGAATGGCCCAAGACCATCCCTGTGCAGGACCAGAGGTGGATTGCCAGCACTATTTTCCACGCTGGCAAGCTGCGGCCCGATTTGAAGCTGTGGTATGAGCCGCCTGTCCCAGCTCTCATTTATCACCAGACACCTACACCTGACCGGTTCTTCACCCATCGGTTGATGGTGTGGATGCCCTACCACCTGTGGAAGGTGAATGTTTTCTGTCCAGCTTGTGGCAAGAACCTGACAGGCTATGGTGTCCACAAAAGAGCTCGGAAGTTTCTGGACATCGACAGGTACTACGTGATGGTGACAGAGACACTCAGGTGCACTGTGTGTTCTCTGAACTATCTGTCCACTTGCCAGACTGTCCGGGACCAGCTTGACCTGCCTTACCAGAAAATGTTCCGGCTGATCCTTACCCGCAATTGAGTAGAGTAGTCTAAAGATGGTTACCGTGAAGACTAATGAACATGTAACTGATCACAGCAACAATGTGCAATTTCAGGTATGCCTGTGACATCCGTGTCATTAGGCTGCTTCGGGACCGGACACTGGGCAACAGCCCAGCTCGTTTGGTGCGGCAGTTAAAAGAGAACCATGGGGAGGAATGGCTAAATCGGTCGGCACACTATCTTGGGGAGTGTGCTGACTTTGTCGATCGACCCAGCCTTTCTCCGGTGGTCTGCCAGGAGCCTCCAGAGCCAATTGAGATCCCCACCAGTCGTTGGCTGCTCTCCGTGTACGGCAGGGATATCCTCTCCAGAATTGGACACATAAAGGCCAGCATCACATCCATCTATGGCAAAATCTTAAAGATGGATTCCACAAAAAAGGTAAAAAATTATTTAACTGTTCTGTAATGTTCATAAATACCGTCTGATAGACATTAATATTATTGTTATTGCTAACGTTACACCACAAATGTCTTGTTACATTTGTAAATTCCAGATCACAAAGAAGCTGGCTGGTCATGGACGGGGGACAGCACTCTGGTTAACCTCAATTGGAAATGAGGTTGGCCAGATAGTGACCAGTGTGCTGTCAGTGCAAGAAGGGCTGGGACTGGACAGGATGGTGACCGGTGTAATGGAGCGGTACCGCCAGGCTGCCATTCCACCACCGGTGCTGCTTTATGTGGACTGTGGCTGCTGTGTGAGTGAGGGAGCAACAAGCAAGCTGCAGACCAGGTTCAGCAAGTGGCTAGGCCTTTAGATACGTCTGGACATCTGGCACTTCATGAGGAGGATGGCCGTGGGCTGCACCACCGATGCCCATCCCCTCTACCCCATCTTCATGGGATGCCTGTCTGCCTGCATCTTTGAGTGGGATGCTGGAGACCTCAGCCTTTTGCGGCAGGCAAAGAAAAAACAGCTGATGCAGGAGGGTGTGCCAGCTCTTACTGACATCCTGGTGGACAGGAGCATCAGTAAAAAAGAGCTAAGTCTTTACTGCCGTAGGAGGACACGAGGTGAGGAGGCCACCATCCACCTCATTGAGAGGCTGCTGCAGGAGCTGGGTGGTGCAAATGGGAGGGACCTTATGGGTGTCCCACTGCTGGAAGAGGTGCGCATGGAGCACATCTGGCGTGTGCAGAAACGCCATGTCAAGTGCATCCAGGATGTGCCGGGTGTGCCTCTATACACTGAGGTAGGCACCACCACAAAGGCAGGGGTCACCCTGACTAGATATCGGTGTGCCAGAGGGTCCACATCCCTGGAGTCTTTTCACTGCCACCTAAACAGGTTCATTCCAGGTTGGTGTCTCACATGTATGATGCTTGAAATAATTTCAATTTCTGTTATTCATATCGCGAGGCTTGTAATTTTTATTGGTATATTTTTTCTCCTTCTAGGAACCAGTGCAAATGCACTGAATTTACAGCTGTACCTGCTAGAAGGCTTGAATAGGTGGAATCAGGATCGGGCGGCTGCATCAGTAACCAGCAAACCAGCATCCCTTCTCACCTACTCCGGGGATATGGCCCATTGCGTCAACACCAACAGCCTGAAGGTTTTTGGTCGGCCTTTTGTGCCAACTTTCAGGCCACCTGCTGAATACATTGGTATGTCATCCCCTTATATTTTTTTTTTAATTTTGTTTTTCATTGTTCATTGCTGAATAAACTGTTAAAAAGAACATAAGTTATCTAACATCCTTGCTGAATAACAGTATTAATTTCTTAAAAATAAAAAAAAAGAACACAAATGTACTAACCCCAAACTTTTGAACAGTACTTTATAATGCTATAATGCATTTCTATTGCTGTTCTTTAAGGACAGCGGAGACTGGGCATAGCCAATACAAGGGAATTATTTACTGCCCCTCTGTAGAGACTGTGCCAAAGGAGCAGTGGTTGGAGGATATAAAAAAAACTAAATGAAAAAAAAAGAGAGAAACTGATCTTTGATTTTAAGATTTATATATGTATATAGTTCTTTTCCCATTTTTTAAATTTTTTTTTAAACAAAGCCATTGACGTGGAAAGTTTTATTACGTTTTATTTATGTATATAGTTTTTTTTTGTGCTTTTGCACTTTCAAAGAATGCACAAGAGTAGTAATTAATATTTTAAAAATGTATATATGTATATAGTTCCTTTCCCAATAGGTTTTTTTTTTTTTGTACAAGAGACATGGGAACTTGAGTTTTATTTGTTTAATGTAAAAGAGCCATTGACATTTGGAAAGTTTTATTACATTTTATTTATGTGTATAGTTTTTTTTGTTCTTTTGCACTTTCAAAGAATGCACAAGAGTCATTCATATTTTAAAGATTTAATGTGTATTGTTTGTATTTGTGTTCTCTGTTATTTTGCACTCAGTCTAAACAAGAGCCATGTACATTTTAAAGTTTTATATTTGTAATGGTCTGTGCTCTCCGTACTTTTGCACTTGCAATGAATGCACAAGAGTCTTAAATATTATTTTATTTGTATTTATATTGTATTTATCTGTTTTCTGTTCTTTTGCATATGCAACATAATAACCTAAAGAATAAAAATGTGAATAATTCAAGGAATTACAATAATTGGCTATGACTAATTGAAAAATAAAAGTTTTGTCATGATTAACAAATATTTTGTATGTTTTATTTTATACAGTATCATTCAAAGGTTATAGGCACTTTAAAAATGTTGAGAAATTTGAGGATTCTTTCAGAAATAAATTTTCTTTTTTTTACTTTTTTAGACAATAAATGCAGCAGAAATATATTCAAACTAAGTGTGCCAAAGCTCAGAACTGTGAATAAAATATCAACAATCAGTAATATAGAATTAATAAAATGCTCATTTGTCATTTCAGAACTAATTTCATTAATGTGGATATACTTTGTGTGACTTTTACTGACGAAAAATGGCAATTTACAGCATTAAATAACAACTTCAATTTTGTGCACAAACTACTAGCTACTACTAAATATTGTAGAAACATAATTTTCTGTAAAGTTGCTTTGTAACGATTTGTATTGTAAAAAGCGCTATACAAATAAACTTGAAATTCAATTTCTGGCAACAGTGGGATTCGAACCGGCGACCTTGTGATCAACCTTTCTCCCATTGAAATGTATAGGAAAATATGGGAAAAATGTTTTAAAAATAATTTATTGCAAAAATACACTTCCTAAAACAATACTTCGGAGGGTAAAGGCATAAAATTCCCTTTCCTTTCTTTTCTCAAACAAAGTGATTGTTTGTGTCAGCTCAAGTTTGCTGTGGAGTGTTCGTGTTTTGTTTCCCAGGTGGTGGAGGCCTGTGTGGTCCAGGGAGTTCCTGCTCAAAAATCCCTCTAGGAGCGCCACAAAATGCCACCAAATTGACTTTCCAATCATATGCTGTCGGAGTTTGCAAACTGTATTCACACAGCTAGACGGAACTCCATACCGGGAACCTTTGATGAGTTGGCTGAACTAATAACCTTTCAGGCTGTTGGACAAGAGCTCTGCTCGTTCAATCTGTATTCCCCAGCAAATGGCTAAAACAAACAGAGAAGAGTCTAAGCCAGGGGTGACCAAACTCTGTCCTGGAGGGCCCCGGTCAGGTAGAGTTTCTCTCCAGCCAGCTCCATCAGACGTGCCTGGAAGTTTCTAATCTCCGCGGTGAGACTGGGATCAGCAGCTTCAGGTGTTTTTCTTTGTGCTTGGAGCCAAGCTCGGCAGGACAAGGAACCTCCAGGATCGAGTTGGGACGCCCCTGCTCTAAGCCTACCGCTAGGCTTAACCCCAACCTTACCCGCGAGTTGTTTTGTCAAGCCTGTGTGAAAAGCTTGGCTCCGTTTTGCGCATTAAAATGTTTGGCAGTTCTCAAAACAGCGGTCAGCCTTAATAGGCACCCACCGCTGCCCGGCTAGCTCAGTCGGTAGAGCATGAGACTCTTAATCTCAGGGTCGTGGGTTCGAGCCCCACGTTGGGCGTGCCTTTTGGCTCTCTCTTGCCCCTCTCAACAGCTGTCAGTCTCTTGAGCTCAGTTTGCTGATGGAGGACTAGTGCTGCGCCCAGCGTCAAATTCTTTTGTGACCGTGTCCCATAGGACCTTACAGTGCCACTCTCTGTGGCGCAATAGGCTAGCGCCTTCGGCTGTTAACCGAAAGGATGGTGGTTCGAGCCCACCCAGGGACTAAGGAAGCTTTTCGCAGCCATGTCTGCAAGCACAGAATTTAGCACAGGTGTCTGCTGACGTAGCGTCTGTAGCCCCTTTTCAGAGTCAACAGCTTTAGCTTTGCGAGTCATCTTTTGTCAAAAGAAGACAAAGGGTTTTAAGTGATTGTTTGTGTCAGCTCAAGTTTGCTGTGGAGTGTTCGTGTTTTGTTTCCCGGGTGGTGGAGGCCTGTGTGGTCCAGGGAGTTCCTGCTCAAAAATCCCTCTAGGAGCGCCACAAAATGCCACCAAATTGACTTTCCAATCATATGCTGTCGGAGTTTGCAAACTGTATTCACACAGCTAGACGGAATTCCATACCGGGAACCTTTGATGAGTTGGCTGAACTAATAACCTTTCAGGCTGTTGGACAAGAGCTCTGCTCGTTCAATCTGTATTCCCCAGCAAATGGCTAAAACAAACAGAGAAGAGTCTAAGCCAGGGGTGTCCAAACTCTGTCCTGGAGGGCCCCGGTCAGGTAGAGTTTCTCTCCAGCCAGCTCCATCAGACGTGCCTGGAAGTTTCTAATCTTCGTGGTGAGACTGGGATCAGCAGCTTCAGGTGTTTTTCTTTGTGCTTGGAGCCAAGCTCGGCAGGACAAGGAACCTCCAGGATCGAGTTGGGACGCCCCTGCTCTAAGCCTACCGCTAGGCTTAACCCCAACCTTACCCGCGAGTTGTTTTGTCAAGCCTGTGTGAAAAGCTTGGCTCCGTTTTGCGCATTAAAATGTTTGGCAGTTCTCAAAACAGCGGTCAGCCTTGAGTAGGCACCCACCGCTGCCCGGCTAGCTCAGTCGGTAGAGCATGAGACTCTTAATCTCAGGGTTGTGTGTTCGAGCCCCACGTTGGGCGTGCCTTTTGGCTCTCTCTCGCCCCTCTCAACAGCTGTCAGTCTCTTGAGCTCAGTTTGCTGACGGAGCACTAGTGCTGGGCCCAGCGTCAAATTCCTTTGTGACCGTTACCCATAGGACCTTACACTGGCAGTCTCTGTGGCGCAATAGGCTAGCGCGTTCGGCTGTTAACCGAAAGGATGGTGGTTCGAGCCCACCCAGGGACGAAGGAAGCTTTTCGCAGCCATGTCTGCAAGCACAGAATTTAGCACAGGTGTCCGCTGACGTAGCGTCTGTAGCCCCTTTTCAGAGTCAACAGCTTTAGCTTTGCGAGTCATCTTTTGTCAAAAGAAGACAAAGGGTGCTAAGTGACTGTTTGTGTCAGCTCAAGTTTGCTGTGGAGTGTTCGTGTTTTGTTTCCCGGGTGGTGGAGGCCTGTGTGGTCCAGGGAGTTCCTGCTCAAAAATCCCTCTAGGAGCGCCACAAAATCCCACCAAATTGACTTTCCAATCATATGCTGTCGGAGTTTGCAAACTGTATTCACACAGCTAGACGGAAATCCATACGGGGAACCTTTGATGAGTTGGCTGAACTAATAACCTTTCAGGCTGTTGGACAAGAGCTCTGCTCGTTCAATCTGTATTCCCCAGCAAATGGCTAAAACAAACAGAGAAGAGTCTAAGCCAGGGGTGTCCAAACTCTGTCCTGGAGGGCCCCGGTCAGGTAGAGTTTCTCTCCAGCCAGCTCCATCAGACGTGCCTGGAAGTTTCTAATCTCCGTGGTGAGACTGGGATCAGCAGCTTCAGGTGTTTTTCTTTGTGCTTGGAGCCAAGCTCGGCAGGACAAGGAACCTCCAGGATCGAGTTGGGACGCCCCTGCTCTAAGCCTACCGCTAGGCTTAACCCCAACCTTACCCGCGAGTTGTTTTGTCAAGCCTGTGTGAAAAGCTTGGCTCCGTTTTGCGCATTAAACTGTTTGGCAGTTCTCAAAACAGCGGTTAGCCTTGAGTAGGCACCCACCGCTGCCCGGCTAGCTCAGTCGGTAGAGCATGAGACTCTTAATCTCAGGGTCGTGGGTTCGAGCCCCACGTTGGGCGTGCCTTTTGGCTCTCTCTCGCCCCTCTCAACAGCTGTCAGTCTCTTGAGCTCAGTTTGCTGACGGAGGACTAGTGCTGCGCCCAGCGTCAAATTCTTTTGTGACCGTGTCCCATAGGACCTTACAGTGCCAGTCTCTGTGGCGCAATAGGCTAGCGCGTTCGGCTGTTAACCGAAAGGATGGTGGTTCGAGCCCACCCAGGGACTAAGGAAGCTTTTCGCAGCCATGTCTGCAAGCACAGAATTTAGCACAGGTGTCTGCTGACGTAGCGTCTGTAGCCCCTTTTCAGAGTCAACAGCTTTAGCTTTGCGAGTCATCTTTTGTCAAAAGAAGACAAAGGGTGCTAAGTGATTGTTTGTGTCAGCTCAAGTTTGCTGTGGAGTGTTCGTGTTTTGTTTCCCGGGTGGTGGAGGCCTGTGTGGTCCAGGGAGTTCCTGCTCAAAAATCCCTCTAGGAGCGCCACAAAATGCCACCAAATTGACTTTCCAATCATATGCTGTCGGAGTTTGCAAACTGTATTCACATAGCTAGACGGAACTCCATACCGGGAACCTTTGATGAGTTGGCTGAACTAATAACCTTTCAGGCTGTTGGACAAGAGCTCTGCTCGTTCAATCTGTATTCCCCAGCAAATGGCTAAAACAAACAGAGAAGAGTCTAAGCCAGGGGTGTCCAAACTCTGTCCTGGAGGGCCCCGGTCAGGTAGAGTTTCTCTCCAGCCAGCTCCATCAGACGTGCCTGGAAGTTTCTAATCTCCGTGGTGAGACTGGGATCAGCAGCTTCAGGTGTTTTTCTTTGTGCTTGGAGCCAAGCTCGGCAGGACAAGGAACCTCCAGGATCGAGTTGGGACGCCCCTGCTCTAAGCCTATCGCTAGGCTTAACCCCAACCTTACCCGCGAGTTGTTTTGTCAAGCCTGTGTGAAAAGCTTGGCTCCGTTTTTCGCATTAAAATGTTTGGCAGTTCTAAAAACAGCGGTCAGCCTTGAGTAGGCACCCACCGCTGCCCGGCTAGCTCAGTCGGTAGAGCATGAGACTCTTAATCTCAGGGTCGTGGGTTCGAGCCCCACGTTGGGCGTGCCTTTTGGCTCTCTCTCGCCCCTCTCAACAGCTGTCAGCCTCTTGAGCTCAGTTTGCTGACGGAGGACTAGTGCTGCGCCCAGCGTCAAATTCTTTTGTGACCGTGTCCCATAGGACCTTACAGTGCCAGTCTCTGTGGCGCTACCTGGATCAGGATCGGCTGTCATTGTCGGATTGGAAGAGAGCCAATCGCTGAGCTCGCTCGCCAATGTGCGGTTTCAGGCACCATTCGCTGTGCGCGCTCTCCAAAGTGAGCTATGAGAGCCAATCGGTGCTCTGTGAGATTGGATGACGACACTGGTGACGGAGTCTATTCTGACGAGCGCGCAATACAAAATTATCAACGAGCAATTTGATAGATAGTACTTCTTCTCATCGAACAATGTAAGTAATATTTTTTCTTTGTTTCTGTTTACAGTGTGCTTAATTGGTCGTTGTGGTGGGCGATATGACGGCTTATATCTTAACGATGATATAACGAGTTGACCGTTAGGGATTTTGTTTAATCGTTTATTTCGCTGTATGTATTATTACCGCTTACAGTTATTGACACATAATGTAAGAGTGAATGTGTATTAATGAATACAAATAAAGAACGGAATATGCTTGATGTCAAATAAAGTTATTAAGCGCAGTATGCAGAGAATAAGAACAAAGAGGCGGTCTGTCATTCATTCAAAACAAAGAAGAATACAAATAAAAACACTCACTGCTTTAAAAAGGAACAGTTCATATCTGAGAGAGTGAAGACTATGCAGTGTTTAAATTTTAAATTTTATGCAATTTCTCTAGTATTTCTTATTGTTGTATTATTATTACTAATGTATTTGTTACTAATGTATTTGTCCTCTTGTTTGCAATTGTCGTCTTTTTCTATTTAAATAAAAATCAAATAACAAAAATAACTATATTAAGATAGTAGCTGTTGTGAAATAATTTCTTAAATTTTCCTAGTATTTGAGTGTCTCTTTTTTACAATGACTAATGCTAACCTAACATTACATACATTTATTTATTTATTTTAAATAAGAATTATGAATGAAATCCATGTTTTTTTCATTTTGTGTGTAGATGAACAAGAAGTTTTTCTTATTACATTGTTGTATTATTATTATTACTACTGTATTTGTTACTTATGTATTTGTCCTATTGTTTGTAATTTACTTCTTTGTTCTCATTTAAATTATAATCAATTAACAAAAATAACTATATTGAGATATGTAGCTGTTGTGAAATAATTTCTCAAATCCTGAAGTTAGATTTAGGTCTTATTGCACACCCTTAATTTTTCCAAGTATTCGAGTCTCTCTTTTTAACAATCACTAATGCTAACCTAACATTTAAATAGGAATTATGAATGAAACCATTTTGTGTGTAGATGAGCACTAAGCCAAAAAGCCACAAGGCCATGGGAGACGGCGAGTGGATGGCCAGGTTGAGGACTTTTGCCCGCTGTGGGGTTTGGCCTTCTGGAGAAGGCAACAGACCAGCCCCAAGGCAACGGAAGTGGTATGACCTCTACCAGAAGGTAAAGCAAAGTTATCATTCATTCATTATATAGTATGTAGTATGCAGATCACCTGACAATAGTTCAGACAAATTAGTAAAGTAAACAATGATGATTATCTTTTCAGATTGAGAAATGCCCCATGCAGGCCCATGGGCAGACCACCCTCTTTGGAGGCTCCATGGCCTGCAATTGTGGATTCCACACTAATAAGGTAATGACATTTGATGTATCATGACATATCTATTAAAATGCTGTTATGCCATTTCACTATATTTTAGGCCCTTCGGTGGTTGTATTAGCAGTCTGCCACTGCCACTCACTCTTCTGCTGCACCTCTTGCTGCTTCCGATACGGCTCCTGAAGCGGCTGCTTCTGCCCAACCCTCATTCCTGAGGCCTCCTCTAAATTTGACTATGGTGAATATTTTCTCTTTAATCAATTTATGCCTAATTAGAATCGTTGTGCATTTGTTTGATAGGACAGATTTATGTATATGTTTGGGCTAGAAAAAATTATGTAATGAACATGCTATATGTAACTTCAATCATTCAATTAACTTTGCTTTTTCTTTTTAGTTCAATAAGTCACGCTTTGGCGGGTCCAAGTCGACGATGCTAAAACCCAACTTAGTGGATCGGAGGACCCCCAGCCCCTCTCCTTCACCCTCTGCATCCTCATCTTCTCTTCCCAGCCCCTCTCCTCCTTCATCCGTGAGGACTCAGGC
Source organism: Carassius carassius (assembly GCF_963082965.1). Taxonomy (NCBI): domain Eukaryota; kingdom Metazoa; phylum Chordata; class Actinopteri; order Cypriniformes; family Cyprinidae; genus Carassius; species Carassius carassius. The sequence goes on along the minus strand of NC_081755.1, from coordinate 2,654,814 downwards.
TATGTCCTCTGTGAGGACTGCCGCCACTCCTCTATCCTCTGTGAGAAGCTCCACCACTTCTGTGTCTTCTGTGAAGACCACCAGTCCCTCTCCTCCATCCTCTGAAGGAACAGCTAGGCCTTCTCCTCCCAGCACCTCTCCCGCTCCATCCTTTGTGATGACCCCCAGCCCATCTCCATCCTCTGTGAGTGCAGCGGTTTCTATTTATAGAACAGGCTATGATATATATTAGTGCAGCCTTTAATGCAATAACAACTTGTCTTCCATACAGGAGGAGCCTGGAGGAGTCCAGCCAGCCACTGGGGCCCCAGCTTCTTTCTGGCTGCCAGGTGAATGGCCCAAGACCATCCCTGTGCAGGACCAGAGGTGGATTGCCAGCACTATTTTCCACGCTGGCAAGCTGCGGCCCGATTTGAAGCTGTGGTATGAGCCGCCTGTCCCAGCTCTCATTTATCACCAGACACCTACACCTGACCGTTTCTTCACCCATCGGTTGATGGTGTGGATGCCCTACCACCTGTGGAAGGTGAATGTTTTCTGTCCAGCTTGTGGCAAGAACCTGACAGGCTATGGTGTCCACAAAAGAGCTCGGAAGGTTCTGGACATCGACAGGTACTACGTGATGGTGACAGAGACACTCAGGTGCACTGTGTGTTCTCTGAACTATCTGTCCACTAGCCAGACTGTCCGGGACCAGCTTGACCTGCCGCACCAGAAAATGTTCCGGCTGATCCTGACCCGCAAGTGAGTAGAGTAGTCTAAAGATGGTTACCGTGAAGACTAATGAACATGTAACTGATCACAGCAACAATGTGCAATTTCAGGTATGCCTGTGACATCCGTGTCATTAGGCTGCTTCGGGACCGGACACTGGGCAACAGCCCAGCTCGTTTGGTGCGGCAGTTAAAAGAGAACCATGGGGAGGAATGGCTAAATCGGTTGGCACACTATCTTGGGGAGTGTGCTGACTTTGTCGATCGACCCAGCCTTTCTCCGGTGGTCTGCCAGGAGCCTCCAGAGCCAATTGAGATCCCCACCAGTCGTTGGCTGCTCTCAGTGTACGGCAGGGATATCCTCTCCAGAATTGGACACATAAAGGCCAGCATCACATCCATCTATGGCAAAATCTTAAAGATGGATTCCACAAAAAAGGTAAAAAATTATTTAACTGTTTTGTAATGTTCATAAATACCGTCTGATAGACATTAATATGATTGTTATTGCTAACGTTACACCACAAATGTCTTGTTACATTTGTAAATTCCAGATCACAAAGAAGCTGGCTGGTCATGGACGGGGGACAGCACTCTGGTTAACCTCAATTGGAAATGAGGTTGGCCAGATAGTGACCAGTGTGCTGTCAGTGCAAGAAGGGCCGGGACTGGACAGGATGGCGACCGGTGTAATGGAGCGGTACCGCCAGGCTGCCATTCCACCACCGGTGCTGCTTTATGTGGACTGTGGCTGCTGTGTGAGTGAGGGAGCAACAAGCAAGCTGCAGACCAGGTTCGGCAAGTGGCCAGACCTTCAGATACGTCTGGACATCTGGCACTTCATGAGGAGGATGGCCGTGGGCTGCACCACCGATGCCCATCCCCTCTACCCCACCTTCATGGGATGCCTGTCTGCCTGCATCTTTGAGTGGGATGCTGGAGACCTCAGCCTTTTGCGGCAGGCAAAGAAAAAACAGCTGATGCAGGAGGGTGTGCCAGCTCTTACTGACATCCTGGTGGACAGGAGCATCAGTAAAAAAGAGCTAAGTCTTTACTGCCGTAGGAGGACACGAGGTGAGGAGGCCACCATCCACCTCATTGAGAGGCTGCTGCAGGAGCTGGGTGGTGCAAATGGGAGGGACCTTATGGGTGTCCCACTGCTGGAAGAGGTGCGCATGGAGCACATCTGGCGTGTGCAGAAACGCCATGTCAAGTGCATCCAGGATGTGCCGGGTGTGCCTCTATACACTGAGGTAGGCACCACCACAAAGGCAGGGGTCACCCTGACTAGATATCGGTGTGCCAGAGGGTCCACATCCCTGGAGTCTTTTCACTGCCACCTAAACAGGTTCATTCCAGGTTGGTGTCTCACATGTAGGATGCTTGAAATAATTTCAATTTCTGTTATTCATATCGCGAGGCTTGTAATTTTTATTGGTATATTTTTTCTCCTTCTAGGAACCAGTGCAAATGCACTGAATTTCCAGCTGTACCTGCTAGAAGGCTTGAATAGGTGGAATCAGGATCGGGCGGCTGCATCAGTGACCAGCAAATCAGCATCCCTTCTCACCTACTCCGGGGATATGGCCCACTGTGTCAACACCAACAGCCTGAAGGTGTTTGGTCGGCCTTTTGTGCCAACTTTCAGGCCACCTGCTGAATACACTGGTATGTCATCCCCTTATATATTTTTTTTAATTATGTTTTTCATTGTTCATTGCTGAATAAACTGTTAAAAAGAACATAGGTTATCTAACATCCTTGCTGAATAACAGTATTAATTTCTTAAAAATACAAAAAAAAAGAACACAAATGTACTAACCCCAAACTTTTTAACGGTACTTTATAATGCTATAATGCATTTCTATTGCTGTTCTTTATTTAACTTTTTTTTCATCAATGAATACTGAAGAAAGTAGCACATATTATATAAAAAGCAGCACAACTGTTTTCAACATTGGTAATAAATCAGTAATGTAATCATGCTGAAAATTCAATCACAGAAATGAATTACATTTTAAGGTATATTCAAATAGAAAACAGCTATTTTAAGCTGTAGTACCATTTCACATTATAAATGTGAAAAACAGTAATGTGAAATTTTTGACAAGTCCTGTATGTTTGTGTGTCCTTATATTTTTTTTCATAGGAGAGCTGCTTGGTGTTGACTACCTGCTGAGTCAGACCGGACAGCCCCTGGCGGTGGACCCTGACTCAGAAGAGACAGAGAACATGCTGGAGGATGTGGATGAAGGCGAGGATGAAGAAGATGAGGGCTTCGGGGAAGACCATGACATTACTGTGTCAAGTCTTACCGATGACCCAAGCTTCTCTGTCTCCTCCCATTTTCTGCCCTCCTCTGAGTCTCTCTCCTCCACCCAGCCTGCTGCCTCCTCCACCCTGGCTGCTGCCTCCACCCTGCCTGCTGCTTCCTCCACCCAGCCTGCTGCCTCCTCCACCCTGGCTGCTGCCTCCACCCTGCCTGCTGCTTCCTCCACACTGCCTGCTGCCTCCTCCACCCTGGCTGCTGCCTCCACCCTGCCTGCTGCTTCCTCCACACTGCCTGCTGCCTCCTCCACCCTGGCTGCTGCCTCCACCCTGCCTGCTGCTTCCTCCACACTGCCTGCTGCCTCCTCCACCCTGGCTGCTGCCTCCACCCTGCCTGCTGCTTCCTCCACCCAGCCTGCTGCCTCCTCCACCCTGGCTGCTGCCTCCTCCACCCAGCCTGCTGCCTCCTCCACACCAGGTGCATCAGCATCTCCTGATGAGTCTGTGGTATGTAAATACCTTGTTATATGTGCATTCATACTGATTTATATATGTGACTGGATTGCTCATGACATCATAAGTAAACAATGCCACAATTCCCTAATATTCAGTCACATTATTTCGAACAGGAAATGATCTGATTTTACTGAATCAACGTATTTATATTTTGCTGAAAAAATAAAGGAGCAGTGAATATTAGTTTTGTATTACAAATATCAAAATGATTCTTATAACATCTGAGTACAGATTGTTTTGTAAGACATACACATAAAACTTAACTTGCCATATTCAGTTATTCACTGTTTTTATGTAATATTGTTGAAATTCATAACTTAACTTTAAATGCAAACTGTTATGTTTGGAAAACCCCATAGAATTTGAGCTGACCTGTAGCTTTTTAAAAATTTTCTGAGATTTCTAGGAGTCTGAAGTTTACGCTTCTCAACAAAAAGAAATATGTATATATGTATTTGTTTTTTTTCCCCCACTTAACCGTCCTCGTAATGTTGCTCATTTTGATTTTTTGTTTTGTTTTGCTTGTATTTTTTCAGGCATTGGATAGTGTTGGTCTGCCAGGCATGGACAGAGTCGACAGCCTGGCAGAGTATCTGGTGGAGCTTAGGGACCAGCCCTCTCTGGTCCTCACCAACCAGCAGGTATGGAACATTCAATTTTCTCTACTTTCCCTCCTTGACCTGTTAAATGTTAACACTTGCACATGTTTTGTTTTCTCATTTGCCATGTATTATCTGTTCTCTCTGCATAGGTGAGCAATATAGTTGCTCTTTGGCAGAACCTGCTTGATTTTGATAGGCAAAGGGTGGTGTTTGCTGCCAGACACCAGAGCAGGCTGGACACAGGGAGGTTCAGGTCCCCCAAGAAGAGGCAGGAGTTCACTCCAGGGGTGGAAAGTATGAAGAGGCACGCACTCACCACCACAGCACCACTTGCCCAGTGGCCAGATTGTTGTCGCCTGATAGAGACCATTTTTGTGAAGCTCTGTGCCATCCATAAAAGTCCTAAAAAGAAGGGGACAAGCACCGTGTCCAGGTGGGTCCTCATCTTGGAGGACTACAAGAAAATCAGGCAGCGCATTCTGGCCAATGCTGCTGTTATGCAGCAGACCACCCTGCAGCTGGTGGATGTAAGTCACACAACACTGGTTCAGTGGCACAATAAGAGAGTGAAAAGGCAGGACAGTGCAGTATTAATGCAAGGGCTGCAACTGCCTAGCCGCTTGTCTGTGGCGGCTGACCCTCTACTACCTGCCAATGTGCGTCCCCCGTCTGCACCCCCCCAACCAGGCCAAGCTCACCAATACCACCTGCCCAGTAGCACCGTGGGCCAGGCACAAACAAAGAGGAAGAGGAAAGTACCTCTAGCCCCAGTGGTTTTGTCACCACCAGCTGAGAGACCTCAAACCCAGCGGCAACTCTTTCCTGCTCCACCCCCAGGTGCTCAACTGGTGTGGCTGACGCCAATGGCCTCACAGGGATTTACAGGGCCATTCCTAGTTGCTGCTCCACAGGCTCATATGACCAGCCTCTCTTCTGCCCCTCCTGCTGCCCCAGTACGAAAGCTGACACGCAAAGTACAGCACAACACGTGCAAAAAATGCGGGCAGTTCAGGACAGCGGAGACTGGGCATAGCCAATACAAGGGAATTATTTACTGCCCCTCTGTAGAGACTGTGCCAAAGGAGCAGTGGTTGGAGGATATAAAAAAAACTAAATGAAAAAAAAAGAGAGAAACTGATCTTTGATTTTAAGATTTATATATGTATATAGTTCTTTTCCCATTTTTTTAAAATTTTTTTAAACAAAGCCATTGACGTGGAAAGTTTTATTACGTTTTATTTATGTATATAGTTTTTTTTGTGCTTTTGCACTTTCAAAGAATGCACAAGAGTAGTCATTAATATTTTAAAGATATATATATGTATATATTTCTTTTACCATTTTTTTGTTTGTTGTTCTTTGCGCAAAGCCATTGACGTGGAAAGTTTTATTACGTTTTATTTGTGTATAGTTTTTTTTTTGTGCTTTAGCACTTTCAAAGAATGCACAAGAGTAGTAATTAATATTTTAAAGATTTATATATGTATATAGTTCCTTTCCCAATAGGTTTTTTTTTTTTGTACAAGAGACATGGGAACTTGAGTTTTATTTGTTTAATGTAAAAGAGCCATTGACATTTGGAAAGTTTTATTACATTTTATTTATGTGTATAGTTTTTTTTTTGTTCTTTTGCACTTTCAAAGAATGCACAAGAGTCATTCATATTTTAAAGATTTAATGTGTATTGTTTGTATTTGTGTTCTCTGTTATTTTGCACTCAGTCTAAACAAGAGCCATGTACATTTTAAAGTTTTATATTTGTAATGGTCTGTGCTCTCCGTACTTTTGCACTTGCAATGAATGCACAAGAGTCTTAAATATTATTTTATTTGTATTTATATTCTATTTATCTGTTTTCTGTTCTTTTGCATATGCAACATAATAACTTAAAGAATAAAAATGTGAATAATTCAAGGAATTACAATAATTGGCTATGACTAATTGAAAAATAAAAGTTTTGTCATGATTAACAAATATTTTGAATGTTTTATTTTATACAGTATCATTGAAAGGTTATAGGCACTTTGAAAATGTTGAGAAATTTGAGGATTCTTTCAGAAATAAATTTTCTTTTTTTTACTTTTTTAGAAAATAAATGCAGCAGAAATATATTCAAACTAAGTGTGCCAAAGCTCAGAACTGTGAATAAAATATCAACAATCAGTAATATAGAATTAATAAAATGCTCATTTGTCATTTCAGAACTAATTTCATTAATGTGGATATACTTTGTGTGACTTTTACTGACGAAAAATGGCAATTTACAGCATTAAATAACAACTTCAATTTCTGGCAACAGTGGGATTCGAACCGGCGACCTTGTGATCAACCTTTCTTCCATTGAGATGTATAGGAAAATAGGGGAAAAAATGTTTTAAAAATAATTTATTGCAAGCATACACTTCCTAAAACATTACTTCGGAGGGTAGAGGCATAAACTTCCCTTTCCTTTCTTTTCTCCTCATTTTTTCCCCTTTTTCTCTCATTTTTTCCTCTTTTTCTCCTTCCTTTTCTTCCCCCCCCTTAACAGACTATTGTTCCCCAGCTTTGGCGCAATAGGCTAGCGCGTTCGGCTGTTAACCGAAAGGATGGTGGTTCGAGCCCACCCAGGGACTAAGGAAGCTTTTCGCAGCCATGTCTGCAAGCACAGAATTTAGCACAGGTGTCTGCTGACGTAGCGTCTGTAGCCCCTTTTCAGAGTCAACAGCTTTAGCTTTGCGAGTCATCTTTTGTCAAAAGAAGACAAAGGGTGCTAAGTGATTGTTTGTGTCAGCTCAAGTTTGCTGTGGAGTGTTCGTGTTTTGTTTCCCGGGTGGTGGAGGCCTGTGTGGTCCAGGGAGTTCCTGCTCAAAAATCCCTCTAGGAGCGCCACAAAAAGCCACCAAATTGACTTTCCAATCATATGCTGTCGGAGTTTGCAAACTGTATTCACACAGCTAGATGGAACTCCATACTGGGAACCTTTGATGAGTTGGCTGAACTAATAACCTTTCAGGCTGTTGGACAAGAGCTCTGCTCGTTCAATCTGTATTCCCCAGCAAATGGCTAAAACAAACAGAGAAGAGTCTAAGCCAGGGGTGTCCAAACTCTGTCCTGGAGGGCCCCGGTCAGGTAGAGTTTCTCTCCAGCCAGCTCCATCAGACGTGCCTGGAAGTTTCTAATCTCCGTGGTGAGACTGGGATCAGCAGCTTCAGGTGTTTTTCTTTGTGCTTGGAGCCAAGCTCGGCAGGACAAGGAACCTCCAGGATCGAGTTGGGACGCCCCTGCTCTAAGCCTACCGCTAGGCTTAACCCCAACCTTACCCGCGAGTTGTTTTGTCAAGCCTGTGTGAAAAGCTTGGCTCCGTTTTGCGCATTAAAATGTTTGGCAGTTCTCAAAACAGCGGTCAGCCTTGAGTAGGCACCCACCGCTGCCCGGCTAGCTCAGTCGGTAGAGCATGAGACTCTTAATCTCAGGGTCGTGGGTTCGAGCCCCACGTTGGGCGTGCCTTTTGGCTCTCTCTCGCCCCTCTCAACAGCTGTCAGTCTCTTGAGCTCAGTTTGCTGACGGAGGACTAGTGCTGCGCCCAGCGTCAAATTCTTTTGTGACCGTGTCCCATAGGACCTTACAGTGCCAGTCTCTGTGGCGCAATAGGCTAGCGCATTCGGCTGTTAACCGAAAGGATGGTGGTTCGAGCCCACCCAGGGACTAAGGAAGCTTTTCGCAGCCATGTCTGCAAGCACAGAATTTAGCACAGGTGTCTGCTGACGTAGCGTCTGTAGCCCCTTTTCAGAGTCAACAGCTTTAGCTTTGCGAGTCATCTTTTGTCAAAAGAAGACAAAGGGTGCTAAGTGATTGTTTGTGTCAGCTCAAGTTTGCTGTGGAGTGTTCGTGTTTTGTTTCCCGGGTGGTGGAGGCCTGTGTGGTCCAGGGAGTTCCTGCTCAAAAATCCCTCTAGGAGCGCCACAAAATGCCACCAAATTGACTTTCCAATCATATGCTGTCGGAGTTTGCAAACTGTATTCACACAGCTAGACGGAACTCCATACCGGGAACCTTTGATGAGTTGGCTGAACTAATAACCTTTCAGGCTTTTGGACAAGAGCTCTGCTCGTTCAATCTGTATTCCCCAGCAAATGGCTAAAACAAACAGAGAAGAGTCTAAGCCAGGGGTGTCCAAACTCTGTCCTGGAGGGCCCCGGTCAGGTAGAGTTTCTCTCCAGCCAGCTCCATCAGACGTGCCTGGAAGTTTCTAATCTCCGTGGTGAGACTGGGATCAGCAGCTTCAGGTGTTTTTCTTTGTGCTTGGAGCCAAGCTCGGCAGGACAAGGAACCTCCAGGATCGAGTTGGGACGCCCCTGCTCTAAGCCTACCGCTAGGCTTAACCCCAACCTTACCCGCGAGTTGTTTTGTCAAGCCAGTGTGAAAAGCTTGGCTCCGTTTTGCGCATTAAAATGTTTGGCAGTTCTCAAAACAGCGGTCAGCCTTGAGTAGGCACCCACCGCTGCCCGGCTAGCTCAGTCGGTAGAGCATGAGACTCTTAATCTCAGGGTCGTGGGTTCGAGCCCCACGTTGGGCGTGCCTTTTGGCTCTCTCTCGCCCCTCTCAACAGCTGTCAGTCTCTTGAGCTCAGTTTGCTGACGGAGGACTAGTGCTGCGCCCAGCGTCAAATTCTTTTGTGACCGTGTCCCATAGGACCTTACAGTGCCAGTCTCTGTGGCGCAATAGGCTAGCGCGTTCGGCTGTTAACCGAAAGGATGGTGGTTCGAGCCCACCCAGGGACTAAGGAAGCTTTTCGCAGCCATGTCTGCAAGCACAGAATTTAGCACAGGTGTCTGCTGACGTAGCGTCTGTAGCCCCTTTTCAGAGTCAACAGCTTTAGCTTTGCGAGTCATCTTTTGTCAAAAGAAGACAAAGGGTGCTAAGTGATTGTTTGTGTCAGCTCAAGTTTGCTGTGGAGTGTTCGTGTTTTGTTTCCCGGGTGGTGGAGGCCTGTGTGGTCCAGGGAGTTCCTGCTCAAAAATCCCTCTAGGAGCGCCACAAAATGCCACCAAATTGACTTTCCAATCATATGCTGTCGGAGTTTGCAAACTGTATTCACACAGCTAGACGGAACTCCATACCGGGAACCTTTGATGAGTTGGCTGAACTAATAACCTTTCAGGCTGTTGGACAAGAGCTCTGCTCGTTCAATCTGTATTCCCCAGCAAATGGCTAAAACAAACAGAGAAGAGTCTAAGCCAGGGGTGTCCAAACTCTGTCCTGGAGGGCCCCGGTCAGGTAGAGTTTCTCTCCAGCCAGCTCCATCAGACGTGCCTGGAAGTTTCTAATCTCCGTGGTGAGACTGGGATCAGCAGCTTCAGGTGTTTTTCTTTGTGCTTGGAGCCAAGCTCGGCAGGACAAGGAACCTCCAGGATCGAGTTGGGACGCCCCTGCTCTAAGCCTACCGCTAGGCTTAACCCCAACCTTACCCGCGAGTTGTTTTGTCAAGCCAGTGTGAAAAGCTTGGCTCCGTTTTGCGCATTAAAATGTTTGGCAGTTCTCAAAACAGCGGTCAGCCTTGAGTAGGCACCCACCGCTGCCCGGCTAGCTCAGTCGGTAGAGCATGAGACTCTTAATCTCAGGGTCGTGGGTTCGAGCCCCACGTTGGGCGTGCCTTTTGGCTCTCTCTCGCCCCTCTCAACAGCTGTCAGTCTCTTGAGCTCAGTTTGCTGACGGAGGACTAGTGCTGCGCCCAGCGTCAAATTCTTTTGTGACCGTGTCCCATAGGACCTTACAGTGCCAGTCTCTGTGGCGCAATAGGCTAGCGCGTTCGGCTGTTAACCGAAAGGATGGTGGTTCGAGCCCACCCAGGGACTAAGGAAGCTTTTCGCAGCCATTTCTGCAAGCACAGAATTTAGCACAGGTGTCTGCTGACGTAGCGTCTGTAGCCCCTTTTCAGAGTCAACAGCTTTAGCTTTGCGAGTCATCTTTTGTCAAAAGAAGACAAAGGGTGCTAAGTGATTGTTTGTGTCAGCTCAAGTTTGCTGTGGAGTGTTCGTGTTTTGTTTCCCGGGTGGTGGAGGCCTGTGTGGTCCAGGGAGTTCCTGCTCAAAAATCCCTCTAGGAGCGCCACAAAATGCCACCAAATTGACTTTCCAATCATATGCTGTCGGAGTTTGCAAACTGTATTCACACAGCTAGACGGAACTCCATACCGGGAACCTTTGATGAGTTGGCTGAACTAATAACCTTTCAGGCTGTTGGACAAGAGCTCTGCTCGTTCAATCTGTATTCCCCAGCAAATGGCTAAAACAAACAGAGAAGAGTCTAAGCCAGGGGTGTCCAAACTCTGTCCTGGAGGGCCCCGGTCAGGTAGAGTTTCTCTCCAGCCAGCTCCATCAGACGTGCCTGGAAGTTTCTAATCTCCGTGGTGAGACTGGGATCAGCAGCTTCAGGTGTTTTTCTTTGTGCTTGGAGCCAAGCTCGGCAGGACAAGGAACCTCCAGGATCGAGTTGGGACGCCCCTGCTCTAAGCCTATCGCTAGGCTTAACCCCAACCTTACACGCGAGTTGTTTTGTCAAGCCTGTGTGAAAAGCTTGGCTCCGTTTTTCGCATTAAAATGTTTGGCAGTTTTAAAAACAGCGGTCAGCCTTGAGTAGGCACCCACCGCTGCCCGGCTAGCTCAGTCGGTAGAGCATGAGACTCTTAATCTCAGGGTCGTGGGTTCGAGCCCCACGTTGGGCGTGCCTTTTGGCTCTCTCTCGCCCCTCTCAACAGCTGTCAGTCTCTTGAGCTCAGTTTGCTGACGGAGGACTAGTGCTGCGCCCAGCGTCAAATTCTTTTGTGACCGTGTCCCATAGGACCTTACAGTGCCAGTCTCTGTGGCGCAATAGGCTAGCGCGTTCGGCTGTTAACCGAAAGGATGGTGGTTCGAGCCCACCCAGGGACTAAGGAAGCTTTTCGCAGCCATGTCTGCAAGCACAGAATTTAGCACAGGTGTCTGCTGACGTAGCGTCTGTAGCCCCTTTTCAGAGTCAACAGCTTTAGCTTTGCGAGTCATCTTTTGTCAAAAGAAGACAAAGGGTGCTAAGTGATTGTTTGTGTCAGCTCAAGTTTGCTGTGGAGTGTTCGTGTTTTGTTTCCCGGGTGGTGGAGGCCTGTGTGGTCCAGGGAGTTCCTGCTCAAAAATCCCTCTAGGAGCGCCACAAAATGCCACCAAATTGACTTTCCAATCATATGCTGTCGGAGTTTGCAAACTGTATTCACACAGCTAGACGGAACTCCATACCGGGAACCTTTGATGAGTTGGCTGAACTAATAACCTTTCAGGCTGTTGGACAAGAGCTCTGCTCGTTCAATCTGTATTCCCCAGCAAATGGCTAAAACAAACAGAGAAGAGTCTAAGCCAGGGGTGTCCAAACTCTGTCCTGGAGGGCCCCGGTCAGGTAGAGTTTCTCTCCAGCCAGCTCCATCAGACGTGCCTGGAAGTTTCTAATCTCCGTGGTGAGACTGGGATCAGCAGCTTCAGGTGTTTTTCTTTGTGCTTGGAGCCAAGCTCGGCAGGACAAGGAACCTCCAGGATCGAGTTGGGACGCCCCTGCTCTAAGCCTACCGCTAGGCTTAACCCCAACCTTACCCGCGAGTTGTTTTGTCAAGCCTGTGTGAAAAGCTTGGCTCCGTTTTGCGCATTAAAATGTTTGGCAGTTCTCAAAACAGCGGTCAGCCTTGAGTAGGCACCCACCGCTGCCCGGCTAGCTCAGTCGGTAGAGCATGAGACTCTTAATCTCAGGGTCGTGGGTTCGAGCCCCACGTTGGGCGTGCCTTTTGGCTCTCTCTCGCCCCTCTCAACAGCTGTCAGTCTCTTGAGCTCAGTTTGCTGACGGAGGACTAGTGCTGCGCCCAGCGTCAAATTCTTTTGTGACCGTGTCCCATAGGACCTTACAGTGCCAGTCTCTGTGGCGCAATAGGCTAGCGCGTTTGGCTGTTAACCGAAAGGATGGTGGTTCGAGCCCACCCAGGGACTAAGGAAGCTTTTCGCAGCCATTTCTGCAAGCACAGAATTTAGCACAGGTGTCTGCTGACGTAGCGTCTGTAGCCCCTTTTCAGAGTCAACAGCTTTAGCTTTGCGAGTCATCTTTTGTCAAAAGAAGACAAAGGGTGCTAAGTGATTGTTTGTGTCAGCTCAAGTTTGCTGTGGAGTGTTCGTGTTTTGTTTCCCGGGTGGTGGAGGCCTGTGTGGTCCAGGGAGTTCCTGCTCAAAAATCCCTCTAGGAGCGCCACAAAATGCCACCAAATTGACTTTCCAATCATATGCTGTCGGAGTTTGCAAACTGTATTCACACAGCTAGACGGAACTCCATACCGGGAACCTTTGATGAGTTGGCTGAACTAATAACCTTTCAGGCTGTTGGACAAGAGCTCTGCTCGTTCAATCTGTATTCCCCAGCAAATGGCTAAAACAAACAGAGAAGAGTCTAAGCCAGGGGTGTCCAAATTCTGTCCTGGAGGGCCCCGGTCAGGTAGAGTTTCTCTCCAGCCAGCTCCATCAGATGTGCCTGGAAGTTTCTAATCTCCGTGGTGAGACTGGGATCAGCAGCTTCAGGTGTTTTTCTTTGTGCTTGGAGCCAAGCTCGGCAGGACAAGGAACCTCCAGGATCGAGTTGGGACGCCCCTGCTCTAAGCCTATCGCTAGGCTTAACCCCAACCTTACCCGCGAGTTGTTTTGTCAAGCCTGTGTGAAAAGCTTGGCTCCGTTTTTCGCATTAAAATGTTTGGCAGTTTTAAAAACAGCGGTCAGCCTTGAGTAGGCACCCACCGCTGCCCGGCTAGCTCAGTCGGTAGAGCATGAGACTCTTAATCTCAGGGTCGTGGGTTCGAGCCCCACGTTGGGCGTGCCTTTTGGCTCTCTCTCGCCCCTCTCAACAGCTGTCAGTCTCTTGAGCTCAGTTTGCTGATGGAGGACTAGTGCTGCGCCCAGCGTCAAATTCTTTTGTGACCGTGTCCCATAGGACCTTACAGTGCCAGTCTCTGTGGCGCAATAGGCTAGCGCGTTCGGCTGTTAACCAAAAGGATGGTGGTTCGAGCCCACCCAGGGACTAAGGAAGCTTTTCGCAGCCATGTCTGCAAGCACAGAATTTAGCACAGGTGTCTGCTGACGTAGCGTCTGTAGCCCCTTTTCAGAGTCAACAGCTTTAGCTTTGCGAGTCATCTTTTGTCAAAAGAAGACAAAGGGTGCTAAGTGATTGTTTGTGTCAGCTCAAGTTTGCTGTGGAGTGTTCGTGTTTTGTTTCCCGGGTGGTGGAGGCCTGTGTGGTCCAGGGAGTTCCTGCTCAAAAATCCCTCTAGGAGCGCCACAAAATGCCACCAAATTGACTTTCCAATCATATGCTGTCGGAGTTTGCAAACTGTATTCACACAGCTAGACGGAACTCCATACCGGGAACCTTTGATGAGTTGGCTGAACTAATAACCTTTCAGGCTGTTGGACAAGAGCTCTGCTCGTTCAATCTGTATTCCCCAGCAAATGGCTAAAACAAACAGAGAAGAGTCTAAGCCAGGGGTGTCCAAACTCTGTCCTGGAGGGCCCCGGTCAGGTAGAGTTTCTCTCCAGCCAGCTCCATCAGACGTGCCTGGAAGTTTCTAATCTCCGTGGTGAGACTGGGATCAGCAGCTTCAGGTGTTTTTCTTTGTGCTTGGAGCCAAGCTCGGCAGGACAAGGAACCTCCAGGATCGAGTTGGGACGCCCCTGCTCTAAGCCTACCGCTAGGCTTAACCCCAACCTTACCCGCGAGTTGTTTTGTCAAGCCTGTGTGAAAAGCTGGGCTCCGTTTTGCGCATTAAAATGTTTGGCAGTTCTCAAAACAGCGGTCAGCCTTGAGTAGGCACCCACCGCTGCCCGGCTAGCTCAGTCGGTAGAGCATGAGACTCTTAATCTCAGGGTCGTGGGTTCGAGCCCCACGTTGGGCGTGCCTTTTGGCTCTCTCTCGCCCCTCTCAACAGCTGTCAGTCTCTTGAGCTCAGTTTGCTGACAGAGGACTAGTGCTGCGCCCAGCGTCAAATTCTTTTGTGACCGTGTCCCATAGGACCTTACAGTGCCAGTCTCTGTGGCGCAATAGGCTAGCGCGTTCGGCTGTTAACCGAAAGGATGGTGGTTCGAGCCCACCCAGGGACTAAGGAAGCTTTTCGCAGCCATGTCTGCAAGCACAGAATTTAGCACAGGTGTCTGCTGACGTAGCGTCTGTAGCCCCTTTTCAGAGTCAACAGCTTTGCGAGTCATCTTTTGTCAAAAGAAGACAAAGGGTGCTAAGTGATTGTTTGTGTCAGCTCAAGTTTGCTGTGGAGTGTTCGTGTTTTGTTTCCCGGGTGGTGGAGGCCTGTGTGGTCCAGGGAGCTCCTGCTCAAAAATCCCTCTAGGAGCGCCACAAAATGCCACCAAATTGACTTTCCAATCATATGCTGTCGGAGTTTGCAAACTGTATTCACACAGCTAGACGGAACTCCATACCGGGAATCTTTGATGAGTTGGCTGAACTAATAACCTTTCAGGCTGTTGGACAAGAGCTCTGCTCGTTCAATCTGTATTCCCCAGCAAATGGCTAAAACAAACAGAAGAGTCTAAGGCAGGGGTGTCCAAACTCTGTCCTGGAGGGCCCCGGTCAGGTAGAGTTTCTCTCCAGCCAGCTCCATCAGACGTGCCTGGAAGTTTCTAATCTCCGTGGTGAGACTGGGATCAGCAGCTTCAGGTGTTTTTCTTTGTGCTTGGAGCCAAGCTCGGCAGGACAAGGAACCTCCAGGATCGAGTTGGGACGCCCCTGCTCTAAGCCTACCGCTAGGCTTAACCCCAACCTTACCCGCGAGTTGTTTTGTCAAGCCTGTGTGAAAAGCTTGGCTCCGTTTTGCGCATTAAAATGTTTGGCAGTTCTCAAAACAGCGGTCAGCCTTGAGTAGGCACCCACCGCTGCCCGGCTAGCTCAGTCGGTAGAGCATGAGACTCTTAATCTCAGGGTCGTGGGTTCGAGCCCCACGTTGGGCGTGCCTTTTGGCTCTCTCTCGCCCCTCTCAACAGCTGTCAGTCTCTTGAGCTCAGTTTGCTGACGGAGGACTAGTGCTGTGCCCAGCGTCAAAATTCTTTTGTGACCGTGTCCCATAGGACCTTACAGTGCCAGTCTCTGTGGCGCAATAGGCTAGCGCGTTCGGCTGTTAACCGAAAGGATGGTGGTTCGAGCCCACCCAGGGACTAAGGAAGCTTTTCGCAGCCATTTCTGCAAGCACAGAATTTAGCACAGGTGTCTGCTGACGTAGCGTCTGTAGCCCCTTTTCAGAGTCAACAGCTTTAGCTTTGCGAGTCATCTTTTGTCAAAAGAAGACAAAGGGTGCTAAGTGATTGTTTGTGTCAGCTCAAGTTTGCTGTGGAGTGTTCGTGTTTTGTTTCCCTGGTGGTGGAGGCCTGTGTGGTCCAGGGAGTTCCTGCTCAAAAATCCCTCTAGGAGCGCCACAAAATGCCACCAAATTGACTTTCCAATCATATGCTGTCGGAGTTTGCAAACTGTATTCACACAGCTAGACGGAACTCCATACCGGGAACCTTTGATGAGTTGGCTGAACTAATAACCTTTCAGGCTGTTGGACAAGAGCTCTGCTCGTTCAATCTGTATTCCCCAGCAAATGGCTAAAACAAACAGAGAAGAGTCTAAGCCAGGGGTGTCCAAACTCTGTCCTGGAGGGCCCCGGTCAGGTAGAGTTTCTCTCCAGCCAGCTCCATCAGACGTGCCTGGAAGTTTCTAATCTCCGTGGTGAGACTGGGATCAGCAGCTTCAGGTGTTTTTCTTTGTGCTTGGAGCCAAGCTCGGCAGGACAAGGAACCTCCAGGATCGAGTTGGGACGCCCCTGCTCTAAGCCTACCGCTAGGCTTAACCCCAACCTTACCCGCGAGTTGTTTTGTCAAGCCTGTGTGAAAAGCTTGGCTCCGTTTTGCGCATTAAAATGTTTGGCAGTTCTCAAAACAGCGGTCAGCCTTGAGTAGGCACCCACCGCTGCCCGGCTAGCTCAGTCGGTAGAGCATGAGACTCTTAATCTCAGGGTCGTGGGTTCGAGCCCCACGTTGGGCGTACCTTTTGGCTCTCTCTCGCCCCTCTCAACAGCTGTCAGTCTCTTGAGCTCAGTTTGCTGACGGAGGACTAGTGCTGCGCCCAGCGTCAAATTCTTTTGTGACCGTGTCCCATAGGTCCTTACAGTGCCAGTCTCTGTGGCGCAATAGGCTAGCGCGTTCGGCTGTTAACCGAAAGGATGGTGGTTCGAGCCCACCCAGGGACTAAGGAAGCTTTTCGCAGCCATGTCTGCAAGCACAGAATTTAGCAAAAGTGAAAGTGAAGTGAAGTGACATTCAGCCAAGTATGGTGACCCATACTCAGAATTTGTGCTCTGCATTTAACCCATCCGAAGTGCACACACACAGAGCAGTGAACACACACACACACACTGTGAGCACACACCCGGAGCAGTGGGCAGCCATTTATGCCGCGGCGCCCGGGGAGCAGTTGGGGGTTCGATACCTTGCTCAAGGGCACCTAAGTCGTGGTATTGAAGGTGGAGAGGTTGTCTGCACAGGTGTCTGCTGACGTAGCGTCTGTAGCCCCTTTTCAGAGTCAACAGCTTTAGCTTTGCGAGTCATCTTTTGTCAAAAGAAGACAAAGGGTGCTAAGTGATTGTTTGTGTCAGCTCAAGTTTGCTGTGGAGTGTTCGTGTTTTGTTTCCCGGGTGGTGGAGGCCTGTGTGGTCCAGGGAGTTCCTGCTCAAAAATCCCTCTAGGAGCGCCACAAAATGCCACCAAATTGACTTTCCAATCATATGCTGTCGGAGTTTGCAAACTGTATTCACACAGCTAGATGGAACTCCATACTGGGAACCTTTGATGAGTTGGCTGAACTAATAACCTTTCAGGCTGTTGGACAAGAGCTCTGCTCGTTCAATCTGTATTCCCCAGCAAATGGCTAAAACAAACAGAGAAGAGTCTAAGCCAGGGGTGTCCAAACTCTGTCCTGGAGGGCCCCGGTCAGGTAGAGTTTCTCTCCAGCCAGCTCCATCAGACGTGCCTGGAAGTTTCTAATCTCCGTGGTGAGACTGGGATCAGCAGCTTCAGGTGTTTTTCTTTGTGCTTGGAGCCAAGCTCGGCAGGACAAGGAACCTCCAGGATCGAGTTGGGACGCCCCTGCTCTAAGCCTACCGCTAGGCTTAACCCCAACCTTACCCGCGAGTTGTTTTGTCAAGCCTGTGTGAAAAGCTTGGCTCCGTTTTGCGCATTAAAATGTTTGGCAGTTCTCAAAACAGCGGTCAGCCTTGAGTAGGCAACCACCGCTGCCCGGCTAGCTCAGTCGGTAGAGCATGAGACTCTTAATCTCAGGGCCGGGGTTCGAGCCCCACGTTGGGCGTGCCTTTTGGCTCTCTCTCGCCCCTCTCAACAGCTGTCAGTCTCTTGAGCTCAGTTTGCTGACGGAGGACTAGTGCTGCGCACAGCGTCTAATTCTTTTGTGACCGTGTCCCATAGGACCTTACAGTGCCAGTCTCTGTGGCGCAATAGGCTAGTGCGTTGGGCTGTTAACCGAAAGGATGGTGGTTCGAGCCCACCCAGGGACTAAGGAAGCTTTTCGCAGCCATGTCTGCAAGCACAGAATTTAGCACAGGTGTCTGCTGACGTAGCGTCTGTAGCCCCTTTTCAGAGTCAACAGCTTTAGCTTTGCGAGTCATCTTTTGTCAAAAGAAGACAAAGGGTGCTAAGTGATTGTTTGTGTCAGCTCAAGTTTGCTGTGGAGTGTTCGTGTTTTGTTTCCCGGGTGGTGGAGGCCTGTGTGGTCCAGGGAGTTCCTGCTCAAAAATCCCTCTAGGAGCGCCACAAAATGCCACCAAATTGACTTTCCAATCATATGCTGTCGGAGTTTGCAAACTGTATTCACACAGCTAGACGGAACTCCATACCGGGAACCTTTGATGAGTTGGCTGAACTAATAACCTTTCAGGCTGTTGGACAAGAGCTCTGCTCGTTCAATCTGTATTCCCCAGCAAATGGCTAAAACAAACAGAGAAGAGTCTAAGCCAGGGGTGTCCAAACTCTGTCCTGGAGGGCCCCGGTCAGGTAGAGTTTCTCTCCAGCCAGCTCCATCAGACGTGCCTGGAAGTTTCTAATCTCCGTGGTGAGACTGGGATCAGCAGCTTCAGGTGTTTTTCTTTGTGCTTGGAGCCAAGCTCGGCAGGACAAGGAACCTCCAGGATCGAGTTGGGACGCCCCTGCTCTAAGCCTATCGCTAGGCTTAACCCCAACCTTACCCGCGAGTTGTTTTGTCAAGCCTGTGTGAAAAGCTTGGCTCCGTTTTTCGCATTAAAATGTTTGGCAGTTCTAAAAACAGCGGTCAGCCTTGAGTAGGCACCCACCGCTGCCCGGCTAGCTCAGTCGGTAGAGCATGAGACTCTTAATCTCAGGGTCGTGGGTTCGAGCCCCACGTTGGGCGTGCCTTTTGGCTCTCTCTCGCCCCTCTCAACAGCTGTCAGTCTCTTGAGCTCAGTTTGCTGACGGAGGACTAGTGCTGCGCCCAGCGTCAAATTCTTTTGTGACCGTGTCCCATAGGACCTTACAGTGCCAGTCTCTGTGGCGCAATAGGCTAGCGCGTTCGGCTGTTAACCGAAAGGATGGTGGTTCGAGCCCACCCAGGGACTAAGGAAGCTTTTCGCAGCCATGTCTGCAAGCACAGAATTTAGCACAGGTGTCTGCTGACGTAGCGTCTGTAGCCCCTTTTCAGAGTCAACAGCTTTAGCTTTGCGAGTCATCTTTTGTCAAAAGAAGACAAAGGGTGCTAAGTGATTGTTTGTGTCAGCTCAAGTTTGCTGTGGAGTGTTCGTGTTTTGTTTCCCGGGTGGTGGAGGCCTGTGTGGTCCAGGGAGTTCCTGCTCAAAAATCCCTCTAGGAGCGCCACAAAATGCCACCAAATTGACTTTCCAATCATATGCTGTCGGAGTTTGCAAACTGTATTCACACAGCTAGATGGAACTCCATACCGGGAACCTTTGATGAGTTGGCTGAACTAATAACCTTTCAGGCTGTTGGACAAGAGCTCTGCTCGTTCAATCTGTATTCCCCAGCAAATGGCTAAAACAAACAGAGAAGAGTCTAAGCCAGGGGTGTCCAAACTCTGTCCTGGAGGGCCCCGGTCAGGTAGAGTTTCTCTCCAGCCAGCTCCATCAGACGTGCCTGGAAGTTTCTAATCTCCGTGGTGAGACTGGGATCAGCAGCTTCAGGTGTTTTTCTTTGTGCTTGGAGCCAAGCTCGGCAGGACAAGGAACCTCCAGGATCGAGTTGGGACGCCCCTGCTCTAAGCCTACCGCTAGGCTTAACCCCAACCTTACCCGCGAGTTGTTTTGTCAAACCTGTGTGAAAAGCTTGGCTCCGTTTTGAACATTAAAATGTTTGGCAGTTCTCAAAACAGCGGTCAGCCTTGAGTAGGCACCCACCGCTGCCCGGCTAGCTCAGTCGGTAGAGCATGAGACTCTTAATCTCAGGGTCGTGGGTTCGAGCCCCACGTTGGGCGTGCCTTTTGGCTCTCTCTCGCCCCTCTCAACAGCTGTCAGTCTCTTGAGCTCAGTTTGCTGACGGAGGACTAGTGCTGCGCCCAGCGTCAAATTCTTTTGTGACCGTGTCCCATAGGACCTTACAGTGCCAGTCTCTGTGGCGCAATAGGCTAGCGCGTTCGGCTGTTAACCGAAAGGATGGTGGTTCGAGCCCACCCAAGGACTAAGGAAGCTTTTCGCAGCCATGTCTGCAAGCACAGAATTTAGCACAGGTGTCTGCTGACGTAGCGTCTGTAGCCCCTTTTCAGAGTCAACAGCTTTAGCTTTGCGAGTCATCTTTTGTCAAAAGAAGACAAAGGGTGCTAAGTGATTGTTTGTGTCAGCTCAAGTTTGCTGTGGAGTGTTCGTGTTTTGTTACCCGGGTGGTGGAGGCCTGTGTGGTCCAGGGAGTTCCTGCTCAAAAATCCCTCTAGGAGCGCCACAAAATGCCACCAAATTGACTTTCCAATCATATGCTGTCGGAGTTTGCAAACTGTATTCACACAGCTAGACGGAACTCCATACCGGGAACCTTTGATGAGTTGGCTGAACTAATAACCTTTCAGGCTGTTGGACAAGAGCTCTGCTCGTTCAATCTGTATTCCCCAGCAAATGGCTAAAACAAACAGAGAAGAGTCTAAGCCAGGGGTGTCCAAACTCTGTCCTGGAGGGCCCCGGTCAGGTAGAGTTTCTCACCAGCCAGCTCCATCAGACGTGCCTGGAAGTTTCTAATCTCTGTGGTGAGACTGGGATCAGCAGCTTCAGGTGTTTTTCTTTGTGCTTGGAGCCAAGCTCGGCAGGACAAGGAACCTCCAGGATCGAGTTGGGACGCCCCTGCTCTAAGCCTACCGCTAGGCTTAACCCCAACCTTACCCGCGAGTTGTTTTGTCAAGCCTGTGTGAAAAGCTTGGCTCCGTTTTGCGCATTAAAATGTTTGGCAGTTCTCAAAACAGCGGTCAGCCTTGAGTAGGCACCCACTGCTGCCCGGCTAGCTCAGTCGGTAGAGCATGAGACTCTTAATCTCAGGGTCGTGGGTTCGAGCCCCACGTTGGGCGTGCCTTTTGGCTCTCTCTCGCCCCTCTCAACAGCTGTCAGTCTCTTGAGCTCAGTTTGCTGACGGAGGACTAGTGCTGCGCCCAGCGTCAAATTCTTTTGTGACCGTGTCCCATAGGACCTTACAGTGCCAGTCTCTGTGGCGCAATAGGCTAGCGCGTTCGGCTGTTAACCGAAAGGATGGTGGTTCGAGCCCACCCAGGGACTAAGGAAGCTTTTCGCAGCCATGTCTGCAAGCACAGAATTTAGCACAGGTGTCTGCTGACGTAGCGTCTGTAGCCCCTTTTCAGAGTCAACAGCTTTAGCTTTGCGAGTCATCTTTTGTCAAAAGAAGACAAAGGGTGCTAAGTGATTGTTTGTGTCAGCTCAAGTTTGCTGTGGAGTGTTCGTGTTTTGTTTCCCGGGTGGTGGAGGCCTGTGTGGTCCAGGGAGTTCCTGCTCAAAAATCCCTCTAGGAGCGCCACAAAATGCCACCAAATTGACTTTCCAATCATATGCTGTCGGAGTTTGCAAACTGTATTCACACAGCTAGATGGAACTCCATACTGGGAACCTTTGATGAGTTGGCTGAACTAATAACCTTTCAGGCTGTTGGACAAGAGCTCTGCTCGTTCAATCTGTATTCCCCAGCAAATGGCTAAAACAAACAGAGAAGAGTCTAAGCCAGGGGTGTCCAAACTCTGTCCTGGAGGGCCCCGGTCAGGTAGAGTTTCTCTCCAGCCAGCTCCATCAGACGTGCCTGGAAGTTTCTAATCTCCGTGGTGAGACTGGGATCAGCAGCTTCAGGTGTTTTTCTTTGTGCTTGGAGCCAAGCTCGGCAGGACAAGGAACCTCCAGGATCGAGTTGGGACGCCCCTGCTCTAAGCCTACCGCTAGGCTTAACCCCAACCTTACCCGCGAGTTGTTTTGTCAAGCCTGTGTGAAAAGCTTGGCTCCGTTTTGCGCATTAAAATGTTTGGCAGTTCTCAAAACAGCGGTCAGCCTTGAGTAGGCACCCACCGCTGCCCGGCTAGCTCAGTCAGTAGAGCATGAGACTCTTAATCTCAGGGTCGTGGGTTCGAGCCCCACGTTGGGCGTGCCTTTTGGCTCTCTCTCGCCCCTCTCAACAGCTGTCAGTCTCTTGAGCTCAGTTTGCTGACGGAGGACTAGTGCTGCGCCCAGCGTCAAATTCTTTTGTGACCGTGTCCCATAGGACCTTACAGTGCCAGTCTCTGTGGCGCAATAGGCTAGCGCGTTCGGCTGTTAACCGAAAGGATGGTGGTTCGAGCCCACCCAAGGACTAAGGAAGCTTTTCGCAGCCATGTCTGCAAGCACAGAATTTAGCACAGGTGTCTGCTGACGTAGCGTCTGTAGCCCTTTTTCAGAGTCAACAGCTTTAGCTTTGCGAGTCATCTTTTGTCAAAAGAAGACAAAGGGTGCTAAGTGATTGTTTGTGTCAGCTCAAGTTTGCTGTGGAGTGTTCGTGTTTTGTTTCCCGGGTGGTGGAGGCCTGTGTGGTCCAGGGAGTTCCTGCTCAAAAATCCCTCTAGGAGCGCCACAAAATGCCACCAAATTGACTTTCCAATCATATGCTGTCGGAGTTTGCAAACTGTATTCACACAGCTAGACGGAACTCCATACCGGGAATCTTTGATGAGTTGGCTGAACTAATAACCTTTCAGGCTGTTGGACAAGAGCTCTGCTCGTTCAATCTGTATTCCCCAGCAAATGGCTAAAACAAACAGAGAAGAGTCTAAGCCAGGGGTGTCCAAACTCTGTCCTGGAGGGCCCCGGTCAGGTAGAGTTTCTCTCCAGCCAGCTCCATCAGACGTGCCTGGAAGTTTCTAATCTCCGTGGTGAGACTGGGATCAGCAGCTTCAGGTGTTTTTCTTTGTGCTTGGAGCCAAGCTCGGCAGGACAAGGAACCTCCAGGATCGAGTTGGGACGCCCCTGCTCTAAGCCTACCGCTAGGCTTAACCCCAACCTTACCCGCGAGTTGTTTTGTCAAGCCTGTGTGAAAAGCTTGGCTCCGTTTTGCGCATTAAACTGTTTGGCAGCACCCACCGCTGCCCGGCTAGCTCAGTCGGTAGAGCATGAGACTCTTAATCTCAGGGTCGTGGGTTCGAGCCCCACGTTGGGCGTGCCTTTTGGCTCTCTCTCGCCCCTCTCAACAGCTGTCAGTCTCTTGAGCTCAGTTTGCTGACGGAGAACTAGTGCTGCGCCCAGCGTCAAATTCTTTTGTGACCGTGTCCCATAGGACCTTACAGTGCCAGTCTCTGTGGCGCAATAGGCTAGCGCGTTCGGCTGTTAACCGAAAGGATGGTGGTTCGAGCCCACCCAGGGACTAAGGAAGCTTTTCGCAGCCATGTCTGCAAGCACAGAATTTAGCACAGGTGTCTGCTGACGTAGCGTCTGTAGCCCCTTTTCAGAGTCAACAGCTTTAGCTTTGCGAGTCATCTTTTGTCAAAAGAAGACAAAGGGTGCTAAGTGATTGTTTGTGTCAGCTCAAGTTTGCTGTGGAGTGTTCGTGTTTTGTTTCCCGGGTGGTGGAGGCCTGTGTGGTCCAGGGAGTTCCTGCTCAAAAATCCCTCTAGGAGCGCCACAAAATGCCACCAAATTGACTTTCCAATCATATGCTGTCGGAGTTTGCAAACTGTATTCACACAGCTAGACGGAACTCCATACCGGGAACCTTTGATGAGTTGGCTGAACTAATAACCTTTCAGGCTGTTGGACAAGAGCTCTGCTCGTTCAATCTGTATTCCCCAGCAAATGGCTAAAACAAACAGAGAAGAGTCTAAGCCACGGGTGTCCAAACTCTGTCCTGGAGGGCCCCGGTCAGGTAGAGTTTCTCTCCAACCAGCTCCATCAGACGTGCCTGGAAGTTTCTAATCTCCGTGGTGAGACTGGGATCAGCAGCTTCAGGTGTTTTTCTTTGTGCTTGGAGCCAAGCTCGGCAGGACAAGGAACCTCCAGGATCGAGTTGGGACGCCCCTGCTCTAAGCCTACCGCTAGGCTTAACCCCAACCTTACCCGCGAGTTGTTTTGTCAAGCCTGTGTGAAAAGCTTGGCTCCGTTTTGCGCATTAAAATGTTTGGCAGTTCTCAAAACAGCGGTCAGCCTTGAGTTGGCACCCACTGCTGCCCGGCTAGCTCAGTCGGTAGAGCATGAGACTCTTAATCTCAGGGTCGTGGGTTCGAGCCCCACGTTGGGCGTGCCTTTTGGCTCTCTCTCGCCCCTCTCAACAGCTGTCAGTCTCTTGAGCTCAGTTTGCTGACGGAGGACTAGTGCTGCGCCCAGCGTCAAATTCTTTTGTGACCGTGTCCCATAGGACCTTACAGTGCCAGTCTCTGTGGCGCAATAGGCTAGCGCGTTCGGCTGTTAACCAAAAGGATGGTGGTTCGAGCCCACCCAGGGACTAAGGAAGCTTTTCGCAGCCATGTCTGCAAGCACAGAATTTAGCACAGGTGTCTGCTGACGTAGCGTCTGTAGCCCCTTTTCAGAGTCAACAGCTTTAGCTTTGCGAGTCATCTTTTGTCAAAAGAAGACAAAGGGTGCTAAGTGATTGTTTGTGTCAGCTCAAGTTTGCTGTGGAGTGTTCGTGTTTTGTTTCCCGGGTGGTGGAGGCCTGTGTGGTCCAGGGAGTTCCTGCTCAAAAATCCCTCTAGGAGCGCCACAAAATGCCACCAAATTGACTTTCCAATCATATGCTGTCGGAGTTTGCAAACTGTATTCACACAGCTAGACGGAACTCCATACCGGGAACCTTTGATGAGTTGGCTGAACTAATAACCTTTCAGGCTGTTGGACAAGAGCTCTGCTCGTTCAATCTGTATTCCCCAGCAAATGGCTAAAACAAACAGAGAAGAGTCTAAGCCAGGGGTGTCCAAACTCTGTCCTGGAGGGCCCCGGTCAGGTAGAGTTTCTCTCCAGCCAGCTCCATCAGACGTGCCTGGAAGTTTCTAATCTCCGTGGTGAGACTGGGATCAGCAGCTTCAGGTGTTTTTCTTTGTGCTTGGAGCCAAGCTCGGCAGGACAAGGAACCTCCAGGATCGAGTTGGGACGCCCCTGCTCTAAGCCTACCGCTAGGCTTAACCCCAACCTTACCCGCGAGTTGTTTTGTCAAGCCTGTGTGAAAAGCTGGGCTCCGTTTTGCGCATTAAAATGTTTGGCAGTTCTCAAAACAGCGGTCAGCCTTGAGTAGGCACCCACCGCTGCCCGGCTAGCTCAGTCGGTAGAGCATGAGACTCTTAATCTCAGGGTCGTGGGTTCGAGCCCCACGTTGGGCGTGCCTTTTGGCTCTCTCTCGCCCCTCTCAACAGCTGTCAGTCTCTTGAGCTCAGTTTGCTGACGGAGGACTAGTGCTGCGCCCAGCGTCAAATTCTTTTGTGACCGTGTCCCATAGGACCTTACAGTGCCAGTCTCTGTGGCGCAATAGGCTAGCGCGTTCGGCTGTTAACCGAAAGGATGGTGGTTCGAGCCCACCCAGGGACTAAGGAAGCTTTTCGCAGCCATGTCTGCAAGCACAGAATTTAGCACAGGTGTCTGCTGACGTAGCGTCTGTAGCCCCTTTTCAGAGTCAACAGCTTTGCGAGTCATCTTTTGTCAAAAGAAGACAAAGGGTGCTAAGTGATTGTTTGTGTCAGCTCAAGTTTGCTGTGGAGTGTTCGTGTTTTGTTTCCCGGGTGGTGGAGGCCTGTGTGGTCCAGGGAGCTCCTGCTCAAAAATCCCTCTAGGAGCGCCACAAAATGCCACCAAATTGACTTTCCAATCATATGCTGTCGGAGTTTGCAAACTGTATTCACACAGCTAGACGGAACTCCATACCGGGAATCTTTGATGAGTTGGCTGAACTAATAACCTTTCAGGCTGTTGGACAAGAGCTCTGCTCGTTCAATCTGTACTCCCCAGCAAATGGCTAAAACAAACAGAAGAGTCTAAGGCAGGGGTGTCCAAACTCTGTCCTGGAGGGCCCCGGTCAGGTAGAGTTTCTCTCCAGCCAGCTCCATCAGACGTGCCTGGAAGTTTCTAATCTCCGTGGTGAGACTGGGATCAGCAGCTTCAGGTGTTTTTCTTTGTGCTTGGAGCCAAGCTCGGCAGGACAAGGAACCTCCAGGATCGAGTTGGGACGCCCCTGCTCTAAGCCTACCGCTAGGCTTAACCCCAACCTTACCCGCGAGTTGTTTTGTCAAGCCTGTGTGAAAAGCTTGGCTCCGTTTTGCGCATTAAAATGTTTGGCAGTTCTCAAAACAGCGGTCAGCCTTGAGTAGGCACCCACCGCTGCCCGGCTAGCTCAGTCGGTAGAGCATGAGACTCTTAATCTCAGGGTCGTGGGTTCGAGCCCCACGTTGGGCGTGCCTTTTGGCTCTCTCTCGCCCCTCTCAACAGCTGTCAGTCTCTTGAGCTCAGTTTGCTGACGGAGGACTAGTGCTGTGCCCAGCGTCAAAATTCTTTTGTGACCGTGTCCCATAGGACCTTACAGTGCCAGTCTCTGTGGCGCAATAGGCTAGCGCGTTCGGCTGTTAACCGAAAGGATGGTGGTTCGAGCCCACCCAGGGACTAAGGAAGCTTTTCGCAGCCATTTCTGCAAGCACAGAATTTAGCACAGGTGTCTGCTGACGTAGCGTCTGTAGCCCCTTTTCAGAGTCAACAGCTTTAGCTTTGCGAGTCATCTTTTGTCAAAAGAAGACAAAGGGTGCTAAGTGATTGTTTGTGTCAGCTCAAGTTTGCTGTGGAGTGTTCGTGTTTTGTTTCCCTGGTGGTGGAGGCCTGTGTGGTCCAGGGAGTTCCTGCTCAAAAATCCCTCTAGGAGCGCCACAAAATGCCACCAAATTGACTTTCCAATCATATGCTGTCGGAGTTTGCAAACTGTATTCACACAGCTAGACGGAACTCCATACCGGGAACCTTTGATGAGTTGGCTGAACTAATAACCTTTCAGGCTGTTGGACAAGAGCTCTGCTCGTTCAATCTGTATTCCCCAGCAAATGGCTAAAACAAACAGAGAAGAGTCTAAGCCAGGGGTGTCCAAACTCTGTCCTGGAGGGCCCCGGTCAGGTAGAGTTTCTCTCCAGCCAGCTCCATCAGACGTGCCTGGAAGTTTCTAATCTCCGTGGTGAGACTGGGATCAGCAGCTTCAGGTGTTTTTCTTTGTGCTTGGAGCCAAGCTCGGCAGGACAAGGAACCTCCAGGATCGAGTTGGGACGCCCCTGCTCTAAGCCTACCGCTAGGCTTAACCCCAACCTTACCCGCGAGTTGTTTTGTCAAGCCTGTGTGAAAAGCTTGGCTCCGTTTTGCGCATTAAAATGTTTGGCAGTTCTCAAAACAGCGGTCAGCCTTGAGTAGGCACCCACCGCTGCCCGGCTAGCTCAGTCGGTAGAGCATGAGACTCTTAATCTCAGGGTCGTGGGTTCGAGCCCCACGTTGGGCGTACCTTTTGGCTCTCTCTCGCCCCTCTCAACAGCTGTCAGTCTCTTGAGCTCAGTTTGCTGACGGAGGACTAGTGCTGCGCCCAGCGTCAAATTCTTTTGTGACCGTGTCCCATAGGTCCTTACAGTGCCAGTCTCTGTGGCGCAATAGGCTAGCGCGTTCGGCTGTTAACCGAAAGGATGGTGGTTCGAGCCCACCCAGGGACTAAGGAAGCTTTTCGCAGCCATGTCTGCAAGCACAGAATTTAGCACAGGTGTCTGCTGACGTAGCGTCTGTAGCCCCTTTTCAGAGTCAACAGCTTTAGCTTTGCGAGTCATCTTTTGTCAAAAGAAGACAAAGGGTGCTAAGTGATTGTTTGTGTCAGCTCAAGTTTGCTGTGGAGTGTTCGTGTTTTGTTTCCCGGGTGGTGGAGGCCTGTGTGGTCCAGGGAGTTCCTGCTCAAAAATCCCTCTAGGAGCGCCACAAAATGCCACCAAATTGACTTTCCAATCATATGCTGTCGGAGTTTGCAAACTGTATTCACACAGCTAGACGGAACTCCATACCGGGAACCTTTGATGAGTTGGCTGAACTAATAACCTTTCAGGCTGTTGGACAAGAGCTCTGCTCGTTCAATCTGTATTCCCCAGCAAATGGCTAAAACAAACAGAGAAGAGTCTAAGCCAGGGGTGTCCAAACTCTGTCCTGGAGGGCCCCGGTCAGGTAGAGTTTCTCTCCAGCCAGCTCCATCAGACGTGCCTGGAAGTTTCTAATCTCCGTGGTGAGACTGGGATCAGCAGCTTCAGGTGTTTTTCTTTGTGCTTGGAGCCAAGCTCGGCAGGACAAGGAACCTCCAGGATCGAGTTGGGACGCCCCTGCTCTAAGCCTATCGCTAGGCTTAACCCCAACCTTACCCGCGAGTTGTTTTGTCAAGCCTGTGTGAAAAGCTTGGCTCCGTTTTTCGCATTAAAATGTTTGGCAGTTCTAAAAACAGCGGTCAGCCTTGAGTAGGCACCCACCGCTGCCCGGCTAGCTCAGTCGGTAGAGCATGAGACTCTTAATCTCAGGGTCGTGGGTTCGAGCCCCACGTTGGGCGTGCCTTTTGTCTCTCTCTCGCCCCTCTCAACAGCTGTCAGTCTCTTGAGCTCAGTTTGCTGACGGAGGACTAGTGCTGCGCCCAGCGTCAAATTCTTTTGTGACCGTGTCCCATAGGACCTTACAGTGCCAGTCTCTGTGGCGCAATAGGCTAGCGCGTTCGGCTGTTAACCGAAAGGATGGTGGTTCGAGCCCACCCAGGGACTAAGGAAGCTTTTCGCAGCCATGTCTGCAAGCACAGAATTTAGCAAAAGTGAAAGTGAAGTGAAGTGACATTCAGCCAAGTATGGTGACCCATACTCAGAATTTGTGCTCTGCATTTAACCCATCCGAAGTGCACACACACAGAGCAGTGAACACACACACACACACTGTGAGCACACACCCGGAGCAGTGGGCAGCCATTTATGCCGCGGCGCCCGGGGAGCAGTTGGGGGTTCGATACCTTGCTCAAGGGCACCTAAGTCGTGGTATTGAAGGTGGAGAGGTTGTCTGCACAGGTGTCTGCTGACGTAGCGTCTGTAGCCCCTTTTCAGAGTCAACAGCTTTAGCTTTGCGAGTCATCTTTTGTCAAAAGAAGACAAAGGGTGCTAAGTGATTGTTTGTGTCAGCTCAAGTTTGCTGTGGAGTGTTCGTGTTTTGTTTCCCGGGTGGTGGAGGCCTGTGTGGTCCAGGGAGTTCCTGCTCAAAAATCCCTCTAGGAGCGCCACAAAATGCCACCAAATTGACTTTCCAATCATATGCTGTCGGAGTTTGCAAACTGTATTCACACAGCTAGATGGAACTCCATACTGGGAACCTTTGATGAGTTGGCTGAACTAATAACCTTTCAGGCTGTTGGACAAGAGCTCTGCTCGTTCAATCTGTATTCCCCAGCAAATGGCTAAAACAAACAGAGAAGAGTCTAAGCCAGGGGTGTCCAAACTCTGTCCTGGAGGGCCCCGGTCAGGTAGAGTTTCTCTCCAGCCAGCTCCATCAGACGTGCCTGGAAGTTTCTAATCTCCGTGGTGAGACTGGGATCAGCAGCTTCAGGTGTTTTTCTTTGTGCTTGGAGCCAAGCTCGGCAGGACAAGGAACCTCCAGGATCGAGTTGGGACGCCCCTGCTCTAAGCCTACCGCTAGGCTTAACCCCAACCTTACCCGCGAGTTGTTTTGTCAAGCCTGTGTGAAAAGCTTGGCTCCGTTTTGCGCATTAAAATGTTTGGCAGTTCTCAAAACAGCGGTCAGCCTTGAGTAGGCAACCACCGCTGCCCGGCTAGCTCAGTCGGTAGAGCATGAGACTCTTAATCTCAGGGTCGTGGGTTCGAGCCCCACGTTGGGCGTGCCTTTTGGCTCTCTCTCGCCCCTCTCAACAGCTGTCAGTCTCTTGAGCTCAGTTTGCTGACGGAGGACTAGTGCTGCGCACAGCGTCTAATTCTTTTGTGACCGTGTCCCATAGGACCTTACAGTGCCAGTCTCTGTGGCGCAATAGGCTAGTGCGTTGGGCTGTTAACCGAAAGGATGGTGGTTCGAGCCCACCCAGGGACTAAGGAAGCTTTTCGCAGCCATGTCTGCAAGCACAGAATTTAGCACAGGTGTCTGCTGACGTAGCGTCTGTAGCCCCTTTTCAGAGTCAACAGCTTTAGCTTTGCGAGTCATCTTTTGTCAAAAGAAGACAAAGGGTGCTAAGTGATTGTTTGTGTCAGCTCAAGTTTGCTGTGGAGTGTTCGTGTTTTGTTTCCCGGGTGGTGGAGGCCTGTGTGGTCCAGGGAGTTCCTGCTCAAAAATCCCTCTAGGAGCGCCACAAAATGCCACCAAATTGACTTTCCAATCATATGCTGTCGGAGTTTGCAAACTGTATTCACACAGCTAGACGGAACTCCATACCGGGAACCTTTGATGAGTTGGCTGAACTAATAACCTTTCAGGCTGTTGGACAAGAGCTCTGCTCGTTCAATCTGTATTCCCCAGCAAATGGCTAAAACAAACAGAGAAGAGTCTAAGCCAGGGGTGTCCAAACTCTGTCCTGGAGGGCCCCGGTCAGGTAGAGTTTCTCTCCAGCCAGCTCCATCAGACGTGCCTGGAAGTTTCTAATCTCCGTGGTGAGACTGGGATCAGCAGCTTCAGGTGTTTTTCTTTGTGCTTGGAGCCAAGCTCGGCAGGACAAGGAACCTCCAGGATCGAGTTGGGACGCCCCTGCTCTAAGCCTATCGCTAGGCTTAACCCCAACCTTACCCGCGAGTTGTTTTGTCAAGCCTGTGTGAAAAGCTTGGCTCCGTTTTTCGCATTAAAATGTTTGGCAGTTCTAAAAACAGCGGTCAGCCTTGAGTAGGCACCCACCGCTGCCCGGCTAGCTCAGTCGGTAGAGCATGAGACTCTTAATCTCAGGGTCGTGGGTTCGAGCCCCACGTTGGGCGTGCCTTTTGGCTCTCTCTCGCCCCTCTCAACAGCTGTCAGTCTCTTGAGCTCAGTTTGCTGACGGAGGACTAGTGCTGCGCCCAGCGTCAAATTCTTTTGTGACCGTGTCCCATAGGACCTTACAGTGCCAGTCTCTGTGGCGCAATAGGCTAGCGCGTTCGGCTGTTAACCGAAAGGATGGTGGTTCGAGCCCACCCAGGGACTAAGGAAGCTTTTCGCAGCCATGTCTGCAAGCACAGAATTTAGCACAGGTGTCTGCTGACGTAGCGTCTGTAGCCCCTTTTCAGAGTCAACAGCTTTAGCTTTGCGAGTCATCTTTTGTCAAAAGAAGACAAAGGGTGCTAAGTGATTGTTTGTGTCAGCTCAAGTTTGCTGTGGAGTGTTCGTGTTTTGTTTCCCGGGTGGTGGAGGCCTGTGTGGTCCAGGGAGTTCCTGCTCAAAAATCCCTCTAGGAGCGCCACAAAATGCCACCAAATTGACTTTCCAATCATATGCTGTCGGAGTTTGCAAACTGTATTCACACAGCTAGATGGAACTCCATACCGGGAACCTTTGATGAGTTGGCTGAACTAATAACCTTTCAGGCTGTTGGACAAGAGCTCTGCTCGTTCAATCTGTATTCCCCAGCAAATGGCTAAAACAAACAGAGAAGAGTCTAAGCCAGGGGTGTCCAAACTCTGTCCTGGAGGGCCCCGGTCAGGTAGAGTTTCTCTCCAGCCAGCTCCATCAGACGTGCCTGGAAGTTTCTAATCTCCGTGGTGAGACTGGGATCAGCAGCTTCAGGTGTTTTTCTTTGTGCTTGGAGCCAAGCTCGGCAGGACAAGGAACCTCCAGGATCGAGTTGGGACGCCCCTGCTCTAAGCCTACCGCTAGGCTTAACCCCAACCTTACCCGCGAGTTGTTTTGTCAAACCTGTGTGAAAAGCTTGGCTCCGTTTTGCGCATTAAAATGTTTGGCAGTTCTCAAAACAGCGGTCAGCCTTGAGTAGGCACCCACCGCTGCCCGGCTAGCTCAGTCGGTAGAGCATGAGACTCTTAATCTCAGGGTCGTGGGTTCGAGCCCCACGTTGGGCGTGCCTTTTGGCTCTCTCTCGCCCCTCTCAACAGCTGTCAGTCTCTTGAGCTCAGTTTGCTGACGGAGGACTAGTGCTGCGCCCAGCGTCAAATTCTTTTGTGACCGTGTCCCATAGGACCTTACAGTGCCAGTCTCTGTGGCGCAATAGGCTAGCGCGTTCGGCTGTTAACCGAAAGGATGGTGGTTCGAGCCCACCCAAGGACTAAGGAAGCTTTTCGCAGCCATGTCTGCAAGCACAGAATTTAGCACAGGTGTCTGCTGACGTAGCGTCTGTAGCCCCTTTTCAGAGTCAACAGCTTTAGCTTTGCGAGTCATCTTTTGTCAAAAGAAGACAAAGGGTGCTAAGTGATTGTTTGTGTCAGCTCAAGTTTGCTGTGGAGTGTTCGTGTTTTGTTACCCGGGTGGTGGAGGCCTGTGTGGTCCAGGGAGTTCCTGCTCAAAAATCCCTCTAGGAGCGCCACAAAATGCCACCAAATTGACTTTCCAATCATATGCTGTCGGAGTTTGCAAACTGTATTCACACAGCTAGACGGAACTCCATACCGGGAACCTTTGATGAGTTGGCTGAACTAATAACCTTTCAGGCTGTTGGACAAGAGCTCTGCTCGTTCAATCTGTATTCCCCAGCAAATGGCTAAAACAAACAGAGAAGAGTCTAAGCCAGGGGTGTCCAAACTCTGTCCTGGAGGGCCCCGGTCAGGTAGAGTTTCTCACCAGCCAGCTCCATCAGACGTGCCTGGAAGTTTCTAATCTCTGTGGTGAGACTGGGATCAGCAGCTTCAGGTGTTTTTCTTTGTGCTTGGAGCCAAGCTCGGCAGGACAAGGAACCTCCAGGATCGAGTTGGGACGCCCCTGCTCTAAGCCTACCGCTAGGCTTAACCCCAACCTTACCCGCGAGTTGTTTTGTCAAGCCTGTGTGAAAAGCTTGGCTCCGTTTTGCGCATTAAAATGTTTGGCAGTTCTCAAAACAGCGGTCAGCCTTGAGTAGGCACCCACTGCTGCCCGGCTAGCTCAGTCGGTAGAGCATGAGACTCTTAATCTCAGGGTCGTGGGTTCGAGCCCCACGTTGGGCGTGCCTTTTGGCTCTCTCTCGCCCCTCTCAACAGCTGTCAGTCTCTTGAGCTCAGTTTGCTGACGGAGGACTAGTGCTGCGCCCAGCGTCAAATTCTTTTGTGACCGTGTCCCATAGGACCTTACAGTGCCAGTCTCTGTGGCGCAATAGGCTAGCGCGTTCGGCTGTTAACCGAAAGGATGGTGGTTCGAGCCCACCCAGGGACTAAGGAAGCTTTTCGCAGCCATGTCTGCAAGCACAGAATTTAGCACAGGTGTCTGCTGACGTAGCGTCTGTAGCCCCTTTTCAGAGTCAACAGCTTTAGCTTTGCGAGTCATCTTTTGTCAAAAGAAGACAAAGGGTGCTAAGTGATTGTTTGTGTCAGCTCAAGTTTGCTGTGGAGTGTTCGTGTTTTGTTTCCCGGGTGGTGGAGGCCTGTGTGGTCCAGGGAGTTCCTGCTCAAAAATCCCTCTAGGAGCGCCACAAAATGCCACCAAATTGACTTTCCAATCATATGCTGTCGGAGTTTGCAAACTGTATTCACACAGCTAGATGGAACTCCATACTGGGAACCTTTGATGAGTTGGCTGAACTAATAACCTTTCAGGCTGTTGGACAAGAGCTCTGCTCGTTCAATCTGTATTCCCCAGCAAATGGCTAAAACAAACAGAGAAGAGTCTAAGCCAGGGGTGTCCAAACTCTGTCCTGGAGGGCCCCGGTCAGGTAGAGTTTCTCTCCAGCCAGCTCCATCAGACGTGCCTGGAAGTTTCTAATCTCCGTGGTGAGACTGGGATCAGCAGCTTCAGGTGTTTTTCTTTGTGCTTGGAGCCAAGCTCGGCAGGACAAGGAACCTCCAGGATCGAGTTGGGACGCCCCTGCTCTAAGCCTACCGCTAGGCTTAACCCCAACCTTACCCGCGAGTTGTTTTGTCAAGCCTGTGTGAAAAGCTTGGCTCCGTTTTGCGCATTAAAATGTTTGGCAGTTCTCAAAACAGCGGTCAGCCTTGAGTAGGCACCCACCGCTGCCCGGCTAGCTCAGTCAGTAGAGCATGAGACTCTTAATCTCAGGGTCGTGGGTTCGAGCCCCACGTTGGGCGTGCCTTTTGGCTCTCTCTCGCCCCTCTCAACAGCTGTCAGTCTCTTGAGCTCAGTTTGCTGACGGAGGACTAGTGCTGCGCCCAGCGTCAAATTCTTTTGTGACCGTGTCCCATAGGACCTTACAGTGCCAGTCTCTGTGGCGCAATAGGCTAGTGCGTTCGGCTGTTAACCGAAAGGATGGTGGTTCGAGCCCACCCAAGGACTAAGGAAGCTTTTCGCAGCCATGTCTGCAAGCACAGAATTTAGCACAGGTGTCTGCTGACGTAGCGTCTGTAGCCCTTTTTCAGAGTCAACAGCTTTAGCTTTGCGAGTCATCTTTTGTCAAAAGAAGACAAAGGGTGCTAAGTGATTGTTTGTGTCAGCTCAAGTTTGCTGTGGAGTGTTCGTGTTTTGTTTCCCGGGTGGTGGAGGCCTGTGTGGTCCAGGGAGTTCCTGCTCAAAAATCCCTCTAGGAGCGCCACAAAATGCCACCAAATTGACTTTCCAATCATATGCTGTCGGAGTTTGCAAACTGTATTCACACAGCTAGACGGAACTCCATACCGGGAATCTTTGATGAGTTGGCTGAACTAATAACCTTTCAGGCTGTTGGACAAGAGCTCTGCTCGTTCAATCTGTATTCCCCAGCAAATGGCTAAAACAAACAGAGAAGAGTCTAAGCCAGGGGTGTCCAAACTCTGTCCTGGAGGGCCCCGGTCAGGTAGAGTTTCTCTCCAGCCAGCTCCATCAGACGTGCCTGGAAGTTTCTAATCTCCGTGGTGAGACTGGGATCAGCAGCTTCAGGTGTTTTTCTTTGTGCTTGGAGCCAAGCTCGGCAGGACAAGGAACCTCCAGGATCGAGTTGGGACGCCCCTGCTCTAAGCCTACCGCTAGGCTTAACCCCAACCTTACCCGCGAGTTGTTTTGTCAAGCCTGTGTGAAAAGCTTGGCTCCGTTTTGCGCATTAAACTGTTTGGCAGCACCCACCGCTGCCCGGCTAGCTCAGTCGGTAGAGCATGAGACTCTTAATCTCAGGGTCGTGGGTTCGAGCCCCACGTTGGGCGTGCCTTTTGGCTCTCTCTCGCCCCTCTCAACAGCTGTCAGTCTCTTGAGCTCAGTTTGCTGACGGAGAACTAGTGCTGCGCCCAGCGTCAAATTCTTTTGTGACCGTGTCCCATAGGACCTTACAGTGCCAGTCTCTGTGGCGCAATAGGCTAGCGCGTTCGGCTGTTAACCGAAAGGATGGTGGTTCGAGCCCACCCAGGGACTAAGGAAGCTTTTCGCAGCCATGTCTGCAAGCACAGAATTTAGCACAGGTGTCTGCTGACGTAGCGTCTGTAGCCCCTTTTCAGAGTCAACAGCTTTAGCTTTGCGAGTCCCCTTTTGTCAAAAGAAGACAAAGGGTGCTAAGTGATTGTTTGTGTCAGCTCAAGTTTGCTGTGGAGTGTTCGTGTTTTGTTTCCCGGGTGGTGGAGGCCTGTGTGGTCCAGGGAGTTCCTGCTCAAAAATCCCTCTAGGAGCGCCACAAAATGCCACCAAATTGACTTTCCAATCATATGCTGTCAGAGTTTGCAAACTGTATTCACACAGCTAGACGGAACTCCATACCGGGAACCTTTGATGAGTTGGCTGAACTAATAACCTTTCAGGCTGTTGGACAAGAGCTCTGCTCGTTCAATCTGTATTCCCCAGCAAATGGCTAAAACAAACAGAGAAGAGTCTAAGCCACGGGTGTCCAAACTCTGTCCTGGAGGGCCCCGGTCAGGTAGAGTTTCTCTCCAACCAGCTCCATCAGACGTGCCTGGAAGTTTCTAATCTCCGTGGTGAGACTGGGATCAGCAGCTTCAGGTGTTTTTCTTTGTGCTTGGAGCCAAGCTCGGCAGGACAAGGAACCTCCAGGATCGAGTTGGGACGCCCCTGCTCTAAGCCTACCGCTAGGCTTAACCCCAACCTTACCCGCGAGTTGTTTTGTCAAGCCTGTGTGAAAAGCTTGGCTCCGTTTTGCGCATTAAAATGTTTGGCAGTTCTCAAAACAGCGGTCAGCCTTGAGTTGGCACCCACTGCTGCCCGGCTAGCTCAGTCGGTAGAGCATGAGACTCTTAATCTCAGGGTCGTGGGTTCGAGCCCCACGTTGGGCGTGCCTTTTGGCTCTCTCTCGCCCCTCTCAACAGCTGTCAGTCTCTTGAGCTCAGTTTGCTGACGGAGGACTAGTGCTGCGCCCAGCGTCAAATTCTTTTGTGACCGTGTCCCATAGGACCTTACAGTGCCAGTCTCTGTGGCGCAATAGGCTAGCGCGTTCGGCTGTTAACCGAAAGGATGGTGGTTCAAGCCCACCCAGGGACTAAGGAAGCTTTTAGCAGCCATGTCTGCAAGCACAGAATTTAGCACAGGTGTCTGCTGACGTAGCGTCTGTAGCCCCTTTTCAGAGTCAATAGCTTTAGCTTTGCGAGTCATCTTTTGTCAAAAGAAGACAGAGGGTGCTAAGTGATTGTTTGTGTCAGCTCAGGTTTGCTGTGGAGTGTTCGTGTTTTGTTTCCCGGGTGGTGGAGGCCTGTGTGGTCCAGGGAGTTCCTGCTCAAAAATCCCTCTAGGAGCGCCACAAAATGCCACCAAATTGACTTTCCAATCATATGCTGTCGGAGTTTGCAAACTGTATTCACACAGCTAGACGGAACTCCATACCGGGAACCTTTGATGAGTTGGCTGAACTAATAACCTTTCAGGCTGTTGGACAAGAGCTCTGCTCGTTCAATCTGTATTCCCCAGCAAATGGCTAAAACAAACAGAGAAGAGTCTAAGCCACGGGTGTCCAAACTCTGTCCTGGAGGGCCCCGGTCAGGTAGAGTTTCTCTCCAACCAGCTCCATCAGACGTGCCTGGAAGTTTCTAATCTCCGTGGTGAGACTGGGATCAGCAGCTTCAGGTGTTTTTCTTTGTGCTTGGAGCCAAGCTCGGCAGGACAAGGAACCTCCAGGATCGAGTTGGGACGCCCCTGCTCTAAGCCTACCGCTAGGCTTAACCCCAACCTTACCCGCGAGTTGTTTTGTCAAGCCTGTGTGAAAAGCTTGGCTCCGTTTTGCGCATTAAAATGTTTGGCAGTTCTCAAAACAGCGGTCAGCCTTGAGTAGGCACCCACTGCTGCCCGGCTAGCTCAGTCGGTAGAGCATGAGACTCTTAATCTCAGGGTCGTGGGTTCGAGCCCCACGTTGGGCGTGCCTTTTGGCTCTCTCTCGCCCCTCTCAACAGCTGTCAGTCTCTTGAGCTCAGTTTGCTGACGGAGGACTAGTGCTGCGCCCAGCGTCAAATTCTTTTGTGACCGTGTCCCATAGGACCTTACAGTGCCAGTCTCTGTGGCGCAATAGGCTAGCGCGTTCGGCTGTTAACCGAAAGGATGGTGGTTCAAGCCCACCCAGGGACTAAGGAAGCTTTTAGCAGCCATGTCTGCAAGCACAGAATTTAGCACAGGTGTCTGCTGACGTAGCGTCTGTAGCCCCTTTTCAGAGTCAATAGCTTTAGCTTTGCGAGTCATCTTTTGTCAAAAGAAGACAAAGGGTGCTAAGTGATTGTTTGTGTCAGCTCAGGTTTGCTGTGGAGTGTTCGTGTTTTGTTTCCCGGGTGGTGGAGGCCTGTGTGGTCCAGGGAGTTCCTGCTCAAAAATCCCTCTAGGAGCGCCACAAAATGCCACCAAATTGACTTTCCAATCATATGCTGTCGGAGTTTGCAAACTGTATTCACACAGCTAGATGGAACTCCATACCGGGAACCTTTGATGAGTTGGCTGAACTAATAATCTTTCAGGCTGTTGGACAAGAGCTCTGCTCGTTCAATCTGTATTCCCCAGCAAATGGCTAAAACAAACAGAGAAGAGTCTAAGCCAGGGGTGTCCAAACTCTGTCCTGGAGGGCCCCGGTCAGGTAGAGTTTCTCTCCAGCCAGCTCCATCAGACGTGCCTGGAAGTTTCTAATCTCCGTGGTGAGACTGGGATCAGCAGCTTCAGGTGTTTTTCTTTGTGCTTGGAGCCAAGCTCGGCAGGACAAGGAACCTCCAGGATCGAGTTGGGACGCCCCTGCTCTAAGCCTACCGCTAGGCTTAACCCCAACCTTACCCGCGAGTTGTTTTGTCAAGCCTGTGTGAAAAGCTTGGCTCCGTTTTGCGCATTAAACTGTTTGGCAGCACCCACCGCTGCCCGGCTAGCTCAGTCGGTAGAGCATGAGACTCTTAATCTCAGGGTCGTGGGTTCGAGCCCCACGTTGGGCGTGCCTTTTGGCTCTCTCTCGCCCCTCTCAACAGCTGTCAGTCTCTTGAGCTCAGTTTGCTGACGGAGAACTAGTGCTGCGCCCAGCGTCAAATTCTTTTGTGACCGTGTCCCATAGGACCTTACAGTGCCAGTCTCTGTGGCGCAATAGGCTAGCGCGTTCGGCTGTTAACCGAAAGGATGGTGGTTCGAGCCCACCCAGGGACTAAGGAAGCTTTTCGCAGCCATGTCTGCAAGCACAGAATTTAGCACAGGTGTCTGCTGACGTAGCGTCTGTAGCCCCTTTTCAGAGTCAACAGCTTTAGCTTTGCGAGTCATCTTTTGTCAAAAGAAGACAAAGGGTGCTAAGTGATTGTTTGTGTCAGCTCAAGTTTGCTGTGGAGTGTTCGTGTTTTGTTTCCCGGGTGGTGGAGGCCTGTGTGGTCCAGGGAGTTCCTGCTCAAAAATCCCTCTAGGAGCGCCACAAAATGCCACCAAATTGACTTTCCAATCATATGCTGTCGGAGTTTGCAAACTGTATTCACACAGCTAGACGGAACTCCATACCGGGAACCTTTGATGAGTTGGCTGAACTAATAACCTTTCAGGCTGTTGGACAAGAGCTCTGCTCGTTCAATCTGTATTCCCCAGCAAATGGCTAAAACAAACAGAGAAGAGTCTAAGCCACGGGTGTCCAAACTCTGTCCTGGAGGGCCCCGGTCAGGTAGAGTTTCTCTCCAACCAGCTCCATCAGACGTGCCTGGAAGTTTCTAATCTCCGTGGTGAGACTGGGATCAGCAGCTTCAGGTGTTTTTCTTTGTGCTTGGAGCCAAGCTCGGCAGGACAAGGAACCTCCAGGATCGAGTTGGGACGCCCCTGCTCTAAGCCTACCGCTAGGCTTAACCCCAACCTTACCCGCGAGTTGTTTTGTCAAGCCTGTGTGAAAAGCTTGGCTCCGTTTTGCGCATTAAAATGTTTGGCAGTTCTCAAAACAGCGGTCAGCCTTGAGTAGGCACCCACTGATGCCCGGCTAGCTCAGTCGGTAGAGCATGAGACTCTTAATCTCAGGGTCGTGGGTTCGAGCCCCACGTTGGGCGTGCCTTTTGGCTCTCTCTCGCCCCTCTCAACAGCTGTCAGTCTCTTGAGCTCAGTTTGCTGACGGAGGACTAGTGCTGCGCCCAGCGTCAAATTCTTTTGTGACCGTGTCCCATAGGACCTTACAGTGCCAGTCTCTGTGGCGCAATAGGCTAGCGCGTTCGGCTGTTAACCGAAAGGATGGTGGTTCAAGCCCACCCAGGGACTAAGGAAGCTTTTAGCAGCCATGTCTGCAAGCACAGAATTTAGCACAGGTGTCTGCTGACGTAGCGTCTGTAGCCCCTTTTCAGAGTCAATAGCTTTAGCTTTGCGAGTCATCTTTTGTCAAAAGAAGACAAAGGGTGCTAAGTGATTGTTTGTGTCAGCTCAGGTTTGCTGTGGAGTGTTCGTGTTTTGTTTCCCGGGTGGTGGAGGCCTGTGTGGTCCAGGGAGTTCCTGCTCAAAAATCCCTCTAGGAGCGCCACAAAATGCCACCAAATTGACTTTCCAATCATATGCTGTCGGAGTTTGCAAACTGTATTCACACAGCTAGATGGAACTCCATACCGGGAACCTTTGATGAGTTGGCTGAACTAATAATCTTTCAGGCTGTTGGACAAGAGCTCTGCTCGTTCAATCTGTATTCCCCAGCAAATGGCTAAAACAAACAGAGAAGAGTCTAAGCCAGGGGTGTCCAAACTCTGTCCTGGAGGGCCCTGGTCAGGTAGAGTTTCTCTCCAGCCAGCTCCATCAGACGTGCCTGGAAGTTTCT
This sequence comes from Carassius carassius, assembly GCF_963082965.1. Lineage (NCBI taxonomy): Eukaryota > Metazoa > Chordata > Actinopteri > Cypriniformes > Cyprinidae > Carassius > Carassius carassius. Next base: position 2,614,947 of record NC_081755.1, on the reverse strand, counting down.
AATCTCCGTGGTGAGACTGGGATCAGCAGCTTCAGGTGTTTTTCTTTGTGCTTGGAGCCAAGCTCGGCAGGACAAGGAACCTCCAGGATCGAGTTGGGACGCCCCTGCTCTAAGCCTACCGCTAGGCTTAACCCCAACCTTACCCGCGAGTTGTTTTGTCAAGCCTGTGTGAAAAGCTTGGCTCCGTTTTGCGCATTAAAATGTTTGGCAGTTCTCAAAACAGCGGTCAGCCTTGAGTAGGCACCCACCGCTGCCCGGCTAGCTCAGTCGGTAGAGCATGAGACTCTTAATCTCAGGGTCGTGGGTTCGAGCCCCACGTTGGGCGTGCCTTTTGGCTCTCTCTCGCCCCTCTCATCAGCTGTCAGTCTCTTGAGCTCAGTTTGTTGACAGAGTACTAGTGCTGCGCCCAGCGTCAAATTCTTTTGTGACCGTGTCCCATAGGACCTTACAGTGCCAGTCTCTGTGGCGCAATAGGCTAGCGCGTTCGGCTGTTAACCGAAAGGATGGTGGTTCGAGCCCACCCAGGGACTAAGGAAGCTTTTCGCAGCCATGTCTGCAAGCACAGAATTTAGCACAGGTGTCTGCTGACGTAGCGTCTGTAGCCCCTTTTCAGAGTCAACAGCTTTAGCTTTGCGAGTCATCTTTTGTCAAAAGAAGACAGAGGGTGCTAAGTGATTGTTTGTGTCAGCTCAAGTTTGCTGTGGAGTGTTCGTGTTTTGTTTCCCGGGTGGTGGAGGCCTGTGTGGTCCAGGGAGTTCCTGCTCAAAAATCCCTCTAGGAGCGCCACAAAATGCCACCAAATTGACTTTCCAATCATATGCTGTCGGAGTTTGCAAACTGTATTCACATAGCTAGACGGAACTCCATACCGGGAACCTTTGATGAGTTGGCTGAACTAATAACCTTTCAGGCTGTTGGACAAGAGCTCTGCTCGTTCAATCTGTATTCCAAAGCAAATGGCTAAAACAAACAGAGAAGAGTCTAAGCCAGGGGTGTCCAAACTCTGTCCTGGAGGGCCCCGGTCAGGTAGAGTTTCTCTCCAGCCAGCTCCATCAGACGTGCCTGGAAGTTTCTAATCTCCGTGGTGAGACTGGGATCAGCAGCTTCAGGTGTTTTTCTTTGTGCTTGGAGCCAAGCTCGGCAGGACAAGGAACCTCCAGGATCGAGTTGGGACGCCCCTGCTCTAAGCCTATCGCTAGGCTTAACCCCAACCTTACCCGCGAGTTGTTTTGTCAAGCCTGTGTGAAAAGCTTGGCTCCGTTTTTCGCATTAAAATGTTTGGCAGTTCTAAAAACAGCAGTCAGCCTTGAGTAGGCACCCACCGCTGCCTGCTAGCTCAGTCGGTAGAGCATGAGACTCTTAATCTCAGGGTCGTGGGTTCGAGCCCCACGTTGGGCGTGCCTTTTGGCTCTCTCTCGCCCCTCTCAACAGCTGTCAGTCTCTTGAGCTCAGTTTGCTGACGGAGGACTAGTGCTGCGCCCAGCGTCAAATTCTTTTGTGACCGTGTCCCATAGGACCTTACAGTGCCAGTCTCTGTGGCGCAATAGGCTAGCGTGTTCGGCTGTTAACCGAAAGGATGGTGGTTCGAGCCCACCCAGGGACTAAGGAAGCTTTTCGCAGCCATGTCTGCAAGCACAGAATTTAGCACAGGTGTCTGCTGACGTAGCGTCTGTAGCCCCTTTTCAGAGTCAACAGCTTTAGCTTTGCGAGTCATCTTTTGTCAAAAGAAGACAAAGGGTGCTAAGTGATTGTTTGTGTCAGCTCAAGTTTGCTGTGGAGTGTTCGTGTTTTGTTTCCCGGGTGGTGGAGGCCTGTGTGGTCCAGGGAGTTCCTGCTCAAAAATCCCTCTAGGAGCGCCACAAAATGCCACCAAATTGACTTTCCAATCATATGCTGTCGGAGTTTGCAAACTGTATTCACACAGCTAGACGGAACTCCATACCGGGAATCTTTGATGAGTTGGCTGAACTAATAACCTTTCAGGCTTTTGGACAAGAGCTCTGCTCGTTCAATCTGTATTCCCCAGCAAATGGCTAAAACAAACAGAGAAGAGTCTAAGGCAGGGGTGTCCAAACTCTGTCCTGGAGGGCCCCGGTCAGGTAGAGTTTCTCTCCAGCCAGCTCCATCAGACGTGCCTGGAAGTTTCTAATCTCCGTGGTGAGACTGGGATCAGCAGCTTCAGGTGTTTTTCTTTGTGCTTGGAGCCAAGCTCGGCAGGACAAGGAACCTCCAGGATCGAGTTGGGACGCCCCTGCTCTAAGCCTACCGCTAGGCTTAACCCCAACCTTACCCGCGAGTTGTTTTGTCAAGCCTGTGTGAAAAGCTTGGCTCCGTTTTGCGCATTAAACTGTTTGGCAGCACCCACCGCTGCCCGGCTAGCTCAGTCGGTAGAGCATGAGACTCTTAATCTCAGGGTCGTGGGTTTGAGCCCCACGTTGGGCGTGCCTTTTGGCTCTCTCTCGCCCCTCTCAACAGCTGTCAGTCTCTTGAGCTCAGTTTGCTGACGGAGAACTAGTGCTGCGCCCAGCGTCAAATTCTTTTGTGACCGTGTCCTATAGGACCTTACAGTGCCAGTCTCTGTGGCGCAATAGGCTAGCGCGTTCGGCTGTTAACCGAAAGGATGGTGGTTCTCAAAACAGCGGTCAGCCTTGAGTAGGCACCCACTGCTGCCCGGCTAGCTCAGTCGGTAGAGCATGAGACTCTTAATCTCAGGGTCGTGGGTTCGAGCCCCACGTTGGGCGTGCCTTTTGGCTCTCTCTCGCCCCTCTCAACAGCTGTCAGTCTCTTGAGCTCAGTTTGCTGACGGAGGACTAGTGCTGCGCCCAGCGTCAAATTCTTTTGTGACCGTGTCCCATAGGACCTTACAGTGCCAGTCTCTGTGGCGCAATAGGCTAGCGCGTTCGGCTGTTAACCGAAAGGATGGTGGTTCAAGCCCACCCAGGGACTAAGGAAGCTTTTAGCAGCCATGTCTGCAAGCACAGAATTTAGCACAGGTGTCTGCTGACGTAGCGTCTGTAGCCCCTTTTCAGAGTCAATAGCTTTAGCTTTGCGAGTCATCTTTTGTCAAAAGAAGACAAAGGGTGCTAAGTGATTGTTTGTGTCAGCTCAGGTTTGCTGTGGAGTGTTCGTGTTTTGTTTCCCGGGTGGTGGAGGCCTGTGTGGTCCAGGGAGTTCCTGCTCAAAAATCCCTCTAGGAGCGCCACAAAATGCCACCAAATTGACTTTCCAATCATATGCTGTCGGAGTTTGCAAACTGTATTCACACAGCTAGACGGAACTCCATACCGGGAACCTTTGATGAGTTGGCTGAACTAATAATCTTTCAGGCTGTTGGACAAGAGCTCTGCTCGTTCAATCTGTATTCCCCAGCAAATGGCTAAAACAAACAGAGAAGAGTCTAAGCCACGGGTGTCCAAACTCTGTCCTGGAGGGCCCCGGTCAGGTAGAGTTTCTCTCCAACCAGCTCCATCAGACGTGCCTGGAAGTTTCTAATCTCCGTGGTGAGACTGGGATCAGCAGCTTCAGGTGTTTTTCTTTGTGCTTGGAGCCAAGCTCGGCAGGACAAGGAACCTCCAGGATCGAGTTGGGACGCCCCTGCTCTAAGCCTACCGCTAGGCTTAACCCCAACCTTACCCGCGAGTTGTTTTGTCAAGCCTGTGTGAAAAGCTTGGCTCCGTTTTGCGCATTAAAATGTTTGGCAGTTCTCAAAACAGCGGTCAGCCTTGAGTAGGCACCCACCGCTGCCCGGCTAGCTCAGTCGGTAGAGCATGAGACTCTTAATCTCAGGGTCGTGGGTTCGAGCCCCACGTTGGGCGTGCCTTTTGGCTCTCTCTCGCCCCTCTCAACAGCTGTCAGTCTCTTGAGCTCAGTTTGCTGACGGAGGACTAGTGCTGCGCCCAGCGTCAAATTCTTTTGTGACCGTGTCCCATAGGACCTTACAGTGCCAGTCTCTGTGGTGCAATAGGCTAGCGTGTTCGGCTGTTAACCGAAAGGATGGTGGTTCGAGCCCACCCAGGGACTAAGGAAGCTTTTCGCAGCCATGTCTGCAAGCACAGAATTTAGCACAGGTGTCTGCTGACGTAGCGTCTGTAGCCCCTTTTCAGAGTCAACAGCTTTGCGAGTCATCTTTTGTCAAAAGAAGACAAAGGGTGCTAAGTGATTGTTTGTGTCAGCTCAAGTTTGCTGTGGAGTGTTCGTGTTTTGTTTCCCGGGTGGTGGAGGCCTGTGTGGTCCAGGGAGTTCCTGCTCAAAAATCCCTCTAGGAGCGCCACAAAATGCCACCAAATTGACTTTCCAATCATATGCTGTCGGAGTTTGCAAACTGTATTCACACAGCTAGACGGAACTCCATACCGGGAACCTTTGATGAGTTGGCTGAACTAATAACCTTTCAGGCTGTTGGACAAGAGCTCTGCTCATTCAATCTGTATTCCCCAGCAAATGGCTAAAACAAACAGAGAAGAGTCTAAGCCACGGGTGTCCAAACTCTGTCCTGGAGGGCCCCGGTCAGGTAGAGTTTCTCTCCAACCAGCTCCATCAGACGTGCCTGGAAGTTTCTAATCTCCGTGGTGAGACTGGGATCAGCAGCTTCAGGTGTTTTTCTTTGTGCTTGGAGCCAAGCTCGGCAGGACAAGGAACCTCCAGGATCGAGTTGGGACGCCCCTGCTCTAAGCCTACCGCTAGGCTTAACCCCAACCTTACCCGCGAGTTGTTTTGTCAAGCCTGTGTGAAAAGCTTGGCTCCGTTTTGCGCATTAAAATGTTTGGCAGTTCTCAAAACAGCGGTCAGCCTTGAGTTGGCACCCACTGCTGCCTGGCTAGCTCAGTCGGTAGAGCATGAGACTCTTAATCTCAGGGTCGTGGGTTCGAGCCCCACGTTGGGCGTGCCTTTTGGCTCTCTCTCGCCCCTCTCAACAGCTGTCAGTCTCTTGAGCTCAGTTTGCTGACGGAGGACTAGTGCTGCGCCCAGCGTCAAATTCTTTTGTGACCGTGTCCCATAGGACCTTACAGTGCCAGTCTCTGTGGCGCAATAGGCTAGCGCGTTCGGCTGTTAACCGAAAGGATGGTGGTTCAAGCCCACCCAGGGACTAAGGAAGCTTTTAGCAGCCATGTCTGCAAGCACAGAATTTAGCACAGGTGTCTGCTGACGTAGCGTCTGTAGCCCCTTTTCAGAGTCAATAGCTTTAGCTTTGCGAGTCATCTTTTGTCAAAAGAAGACAGAGGGTGCTAAGTGATTGTTTGTGTCAGCTCAGGTTTGCTGTGGAGTGTTCGTGTTTTGTTTCCCGGGTGGTGGAGGCCTGTGTGGTCCAGGGAGTTCCTGCTCAAAAATCCCTCTAGGAGCGCCACAAAATGCCACCAAATTGACTTTCCAATCATATGCTGTCGGAGTTTGCAAACTGTATTCACACAGCTAGACGGAACTCCATACCGGGAACCTTTGATGAGTTGGCTGAACTAATAACCTTTCAGGCTGTTGGACAAGAGCTCTGCTCGTTCAATCTGTATTCCCCAGCAAATGGCTAAAACAAACAGAGAAGAGTCTAAGCCACGGGTGTCCAAACTCTGTCCTGGAGGGCCCCGGTCAGGTAGAGTTTCTCTCCAACCAGCTCCATCAGACGTGCCTGGAAGTTTCTAATCTCCGTGGTGAGACTGGGATCAGCAGCTTCAGGTGTTTTTCTTTGTGCTTGGAGCCAAGCTCGGCAGGACAAGGAACCTCCAGGATCGAGTTGGGACGCCCCTGCTCTAAGCCTACCGCTAGGCTTAACCCCAACCTTACCCGCGAGTTGTTTTGTCAAGCCTGTGTGAAAAGCTTGGCTCCGTTTTGCGCATTAAAATGTTTGGCAGTTCTCAAAACAGCGGTCAGCCTTGAGTAGGCACCCACTGCTGCCCGGCTAGCTCAGTCGGTAGAGCATGAGACTCTTAATCTCAGGGTCGTGGGTTCGAGCCCCACGTTGGGCGTGCCTTTTGGCTCTCTCTCGCCCCTCTCAACAGCTGTCAGTCTCTTGAGCTCAGTTTGCTGACGGAGGACTAGTGCTGCGCCCAGCGTCAAATTCTTTTGTGACCGTGTCCCATAGGACCTTACAGTGCCAGTCTCTGTGGCGCAATAGGCTAGCGCGTTCGGCTGTTAACCGAAAGGATGGTGGTTCAAGCCCACCCAGGGACTAAGGAAGCTTTTAGCAGCCATGTCTGCAAGCACAGAATTTAGCACAGGTGTCTGCTGACGTAGCGTCTGTAGCCCCTTTTCAGAGTCAATAGCTTTAGCTTTGCGAGTCATCTTTTGTCAAAAGAAGACAAAGGGTGCTAAGTGATTGTTTGTGTCAGCTCAGGTTTGCTGTGGAGTGTTCGTGTTTTGTTTCCCGGGTGGTGGAGGCCTGTGTGGTCCAGGGAGTTCCTGCTCAAAAATCCCTCTAGGAGCGCCACAAAATGCCACCAAATTGACTTTCCAATCATATGCTGTCGGAGTTTGCAAACTGTATTCACACAGCTAGATGGAACTCCATACCGGGAACCTTTGATGAGTTGGCTGAACTAATAATCTTTCAGGCTGTTGGACAAGAGCTCTGCTCGTTCAATCTGTATTCCCCAGCAAATGGCTAAAACAAACAGAGAAGAGTCTAAGCCAGGGGTGTCCAAACTCTGTCCTGGAGGGCCCCGGTCAGGTAGAGTTTCTCTCCAGCCAGCTCCATCAGACGTGCCTGGAAGTTTCTAATCTCCGTGGTGAGACTGGGATCAGCAGCTTCAGGTGTTTTTCTTTGTGCTTGGAGCCAAGCTCGGCAGGACAAGGAACCTCCAGGATCGAGTTGGGACGCCCCTGCTCTAAGCCTACCGCTAGGCTTAACCCCAACCTTACCCGCGAGTTGTTTTGTCAAGCCTGTGTGAAAAGCTTGGCTCCGTTTTGCGGATTAAACTGTTTGGCAGCACCCACCGCTGCCCGGCTAGCTCAGTCGGTAGAGCATGAGACTCTTAATCTCAGGGTCGTGGGTTCGAGCCCCACGTTGGGCGTGCCTTTTGGCTCTCTCTCGCCCCTCTCAACAGCTGTCAGTCTCTTGAGCTCAGTTTGCTGACGGAGAACTAGTGCTGCGCCCAGCGTCAAATTCTTTTGTGACCGTGTCCCATAGGACCTTACAGTGCCAGTCTCTGTGGCGCAATAGGCTAGCGCGTTCGGCTGTTAACCGAAAGGATGGTGGTTCGAGCCCACCCAGGGACTAAGGAAGCTTTTCGCAGCCATGTCTGCAAGCACAGAATTTAGCACAGGTGTCTGCTGACGTAGCGTCTGTAGCCCCTTTTCAGAGTCAACAGCTTTAGCTTTGCGAGTCATCTTTTGTCAAAAGAAGACAAAGGGTGCTAAGTGATTGTTTGTGTCAGCTCAAGTTTGCTGTGGAGTGTTCGTGTTTTGTTTCCCGGGTGGTGGAGGCCTGTGTGGTCCAGGGAGTTCCTGCTCAAAAATCCCTCTAGGAGCGCCACAAAATGCCACCAAATTGACTTTCCAATCATATGCTGTCGGAGTTTGCAAACTGTATTCACACAGCTAGACGGAACTCCATACCGGGAACCTTTGATGAGTTGGCTGAACTAATAACCTTTCAGGCTGTTGGACAAGAGCTCTGCTCGTTCAATCTGTATTCCCCAGCAAATGGCTAAAACAAACAGAGAAGAGTCTAAGCCACGGGTGTCCAAACTCTGTCCTGGAGGGCCCCGGTCAGGTAGAGTTTCTCTCCAACCAGCTCCATCAGACGTGCCTGGAAGTTTCTAATCTCCGTGGTGAGACTGGGATCAGCAGCTTCAGGTGTTTTTCTTTGTGCTTGGAGCCAAGCTCGGCAGGACAAGGAACCTCCAGGATCGAGTTGGGACGCCCCTGCTCTAAGCCTACCGCTAGGCTTAACCCCAACCTTACCCGCGAGTTGTTTTGTCAAGCCTGTGTGAAAAGCTTGGCTCCGTTTTGCGCATTAAAATGTTTGGCAGTTCTCAAAACAGCGGTCAGCCTTGAGTAGGCACCCACTGCTGCCCGGCTAGCTCAGTCGGTAGAGCATGAGACTCTTAATCTCAGGGTCGTGGGTTCGAGCCCCACGTTGGGCGTGCCTTTTGGCTCTCTCTCGCCCCTCTCAACAGCTGTCAGTCTCTTGAGCTCAGTTTGCTGACGGAGGACTAGTGCTGCGCCCAGCGTCAAATTCTTTTGTGACCGTGTCCCATAGGACCTTACAGTGCCAGTCTCTGTGGCGCAATAGGCTAGCGCGTTCGGCTGTTAACCGAAAGGATGGTGGTTCAAGCCCACCCAGGGACTAAGGAAGCTTTTAGCAGCCATGTCTGCAAGCACAGAATTTAGCACAGGTGTCTGCTGACGTAGCGTCTGTAGCCCCTTTTCAGAGTCAATAGCTTTAGCTTTGCGAGTCATCTTTTGTCAAAAGAAGACAAAGGGTGCTAAGTGATTGTTTGTGTCAGCTCAGGTTTGCTGTGGAGTGTTCGTGTTTTGTTTCCCGGGTGGTGGAGGCCTGTGTGGTCCAGGGAGTTCCTGCTCAAAAATCCCTCTAGGAGCGCCACAAAATGCCACCAAATTGACTTTCCAATCATATGCTGTCGGAGTTTGCAAACTGTATTCACACAGCTAGATGGAACTCCATACCGGGAACCTTTGATGAGTTGGCTGAACTAATAATCTTTCAGGCTGTTGGACAAGAGCTCTGCTCGTTCAATCTGTATTCCCCAGCAAATGGCTAAAACAAACAGAGAAGAGTCTAAGCCAGGGGTGTCCAAACTCTGTCCTGGAGGGCCCTGGTCAGGTAGAGTTTCTCTCCAGCCAGCTCCATCAGACGTGCCTGGAAGTTTCTAATCTCCGTGGTGAGACTGGGATCAGCAGCTTCAGGTGTTTTTCTTTGTGCTTGGAGCCAAGCTCGGCAGGACAAGGAACCTCCAGGATCGAGTTGGGACGCCCCTGCTCTAAGCCTACCGCTAGGCTTAACCCCAACCTTACCCGCGAGTTGTTTTGTCAAGCCTGTGTGAAAAGCTTGGCTCCGTTTTGCGCATTAAAATGTTTGGCAGTTCTCAAAACAGCGGTCAGCCTTGAGTAGGCACCCACCGCTGCCCGGCTAGCTCAGTCGGTAGAGCATGAGACTCTTAATCTCAGGGTCGTGGGTTCGAGCCCCACGTTGGGCGTGCCTTTTGGCTCTCTCTCGCCCCTCTCATCAGCTGTCAGTCTCTTGAGCTCAGTTTGTTGACAGAGTACTAGTGCTGCGCCCAGCGTCAAATTCTTTTGTGACCGTGTCCCATAGGACCTTACAGTGCCAGTCTCTGTGGCGCAATAGGCTAGCGCGTTCGGCTGTTAACCGAAAGGATGGTGGTTCGAGCCCACCCAGGGACTAAGGAAGCTTTTCGCAGCCATGTCTGCAAGCACAGAATTTAGCACAGGTGTCTGCTGACGTAGCGTCTGTAGCCCCTTTTCAGAGTCAACAGCTTTAGCTTTGCGAGTCATCTTTTGTCAAAAGAAGACAGAGGGTGCTAAGTGATTGTTTGTGTCAGCTCAAGTTTGCTGTGGAGTGTTCGTGTTTTGTTTCCCGGGTGGTGGAGGCCTGTGTGGTCCAGGGAGTTCCTGCTCAAAAATCCCTCTAGGAGCGCCACAAAATGCCACCAAATTGACTTTCCAATCATATGCTGTCGGAGTTTGCAAACTGTATTCACATAGCTAGACGGAACTCCATACCGGGAACCTTTGATGAGTTGGCTGAACTAATAACCTTTCAGGCTGTTGGACAAGAGCTCTGCTCGTTCAATCTGTATTCCAAAGCAAATGGCTAAAACAAACAGAGAAGAGTCTAAGCCAGGGGTGTCCAAACTCTGTCCTGGAGGGCCCCGGTCAGGTAGAGTTTCTCTCCAGCCAGCTCCATCAGACTTGCCTGGAAGTTTCTAATCTCCGTGGTGAGACTGGGATCAGCAGCTTCAGGTGTTTTTCTTTGTGCTTGGAGCCAAGCTCGGCAGGACAAGGAACCTCCAGGATCGAGTTGGGACGCCCCTGCTCTAAGCCTATCGCTAGGCTTAACCCCAACCTTACCCGCGAGTTGTTTTGTCAAGCCTGTGTGAAAAGCTTGGCTTCGTTTTTCGCATTAAAATGTTTGGCAGTTCTAAAAACAGCAGTCAGCCTTGAGTAGGCACCCACCGCTGCCTGCTAGCTCAGTCGGTAGAGCATGAGACTCTTAATCTCAGGGTCGTGGGTTCGAGCCCCACGTTGGGCGTGCCTTTTGGCTCTCTCTCGCCCCTCTCAACAGCTGTCAGTCTCTTGAGCTCAGTTTGCTGACGGAGGACTAGTGCTGCGCCCAGCGTCAAATTCTTTTGTGACCGTGTCCCATAGGACCTTACAGTGCCAGTCTCTGTGGCGCAATAGGCTAGCGTGTTCGGCTGTTAACCGAAAGGATGGTGGTTCGAGCCCACCCAGGGACTAAGGAAGCTTTTCGCAGCCATGTCTGCAAGCACAGAATTTAGCACAGGTGTCTGCTGACGTAGCGTCTGTAGCCCCTTTTCAGAGTCAACAGCTTTAGCTTTGCGAGTCATCTTTTGTCAAAAGAAGACAAAGGGTGCTAAGTGATTGTTTGTGTCAGCTCAAGTTTGCTGTGGAGTGTTCGTGTTTTATTTCCCGGGTGGTGGAGGCCTGTGTGGTCCAGGGAGTTCCTGCTCAAAAATCCCTCTAGGAGCGCCACAAAATGCCACCAAATTGACTTTCCAATCATATGCTGTCGGAGTTTGCAAACTGTATTCACACAGCTAGACGGAACTCCATACCGGGAATCTTTGATGAGTTGGCTGAACTAATAACCTTTCAGGCTTTTGGACAAGAGCTCTGCTCGTTCAATCTGTATTCCCCAGCAAATGGCTAAAACAAACAGAGAAGAGTCTAAGGCAGGGGTGTCCAAACTCTGTCCTGGAGGGCCCCGGTCAGGTAGAGTTTCTCTCCAGCCAGCTCCATCAGACGTGCCTGGAAGTTTCTAATCTCCGTGGTGAGACTGGGATCAGCAGCTTCAGGTGTTTTTCTTTGTGCTTGGAGCCAAGCTCGGCAGGACAAGGAACCTCCAGGATCGAGTTGGGACGCCCCTGCTCTAAGCCTACCGCTAGGCTTAACCCCAACCTTACCCGCGAGTTGTTTTGTCAAGCCTGTGTGAAAAGCTTGGCTCCGTTTTGCGCATTAAACTGTTTGGCAGCACCCACCGCTGCCCGGCTAGCTCAGTCGGTAGAGCATGAGACTCTTAATCTCAGGGTCGTGGGTTTGAGCCCCACGTTGGGCGTGCCTTTTGGCTCTCTCTCGCCCCTCTCAACAGCTGTCAGTCTCTTGAGCTCAGTTTGCTGACGGAGAACTAGTGCTGCGCCCAGCGTCAAATTCTTTTGTGACCGTGTCCTATAGGACCTTACAGTGCCAGTCTCTGTGGCGCAATAGGCTAGCGCGTTCGGCTGTTAACCGAAAGGATGGTGGTTCTCAAAACAGCGGTCAGCCTTGAGTAGGCACCCACTGCTGCCCGGCTAGCTCAGTCGGTAGAGCATGAGACTCTTAATCTCAGGGTCGTGGGTTCGAGCCCCACGTTGGGCGTGCCTTTTGGCTCTCTCTCGCCCCTCTCAACAGCTGTCAGTCTCTTGAGCTCAGTTTGCTGACGGAGGACTAGTGCTGCGCCCAGCGTCAAATTCTTTTGTGACCGTGTCCCATAGGACCTTACAGTGCCAGTCTCTGTGGCGCAATAGGCTAGCGCGTTCGGCTGTTAACCGAAAGGATGGTGGTTCAAGCCCACCCAGGGACTAAGGAAGCTTTTAGCAGCCATGTCTGCAAGCACAGAATTTAGCACAGGTGTCTGCTGACGTAGCGTCTGTAGCCCCTTTTCAGAGTCAATAGCTTTAGCTTTGCGAGTCATCTTTTGTCAAAAGAAGACAAAGGGTGCTAAGTGATTGTTTGTGTCAGCTCAGGTTTGCTGTGGAGTGTTCGTGTTTTGTTTCCCGGGTGGTGGAGGCCTGTGTGGTCCAGGGAGTTCCTGCTCAAAAATCCCTCTAGGAGCGCCACAAAATGCCACCAAATTGACTTTCCAATCATATGCTGTCGGAGTTTGCAAACTGTATTCACACAGCTAGACGGAACTCCATACCGGGAACCTTTGATGAGTTGGCTGAACTAATAATCTTTCAGGCTGTTGGACAAGAGCTCTGCTCGTTCAATCTGTATTCCCCAGCAAATGGCTAAAACAAACAGAGAAGAGTCTAAGCCAGGGGTGTCCAAACTCTGTCCTGGAGGGCCCCGGGCAGGTAGAGTTTCTCTCCAGCCAGCTCCATCAGACGTGCCTGGAAGTTTCTAATCTCCGTGGTGAGACTGGGATCAGCAGCTTCAGGTGTTTTTCTTTGTGCTTGGAGCCAAGCTCGGCAGGACAAGGAACCTCCAGGATCGAGTTGGGACGCCCCTGCTCTAAGCCTACCGCTAGGCTTAACCCCAACCTTACCCGCGAGTTGTTTTGTCAAGCCTGTGTGAAAAGCTTGGCTCCGTTTTGCGCATTAAAATGTTTGGCAGTTCTCAAAACAGCGGTCAGCCTTGAGTAGGCACCCACCGCTGCCCGGCTAGCTCAGTCGGTAGAGCATGAGACTCTTAATCTCAGGGTCGTGGGTTCGAGCCCCACGTTGGGCGTGCCTTTTGGCTCTCTCTCGCCCCTCTCAACAGCTGTCAGTCTCTTGAGCTCAGTTTGCTGACGGAGGACTAGTGCTGCGCCCAGCGTCAAATTCTTTTGTGACCGTGTCCCATAGGACCTTACAGTGCCAGTCTCTGTGGCGCAATAGGCTAGCGTGTTCGGCTGTTAACCGAAAGGATGGTGGTTCGAGCCCACCCAGGGACTAAGGAAGCTTTTCGCAGCCATGTCTGCAAGCACAGAATTTAGCACAGGTGTCTGCTGACGTAGCGTCTGTAGCCCCTTTTCAGAGTCAACAGCTTTGCGAGTCATCTTTTGTCAAAAGAAGACAAAGGGTGCTAAGTGATTGTTTGTGTCAGCTCAAGTTTGCTGTGGAGTGTTCGTGTTTTGTTTCCCGGGTGGTGGAGGCCTGTGTGGTCCAGGGAGTTCCTGCTCAAAAATCCCTCTAGGAGCGCCACAAAATGCCACCAAATTGACTTTCCAATCATATGCTGTCGGAGTTTGCAAACTGTATTCACACAGCTAGACGGAACTCCATACCGGGAACCTTTGATGAGTTGGCTGAACTAATAACCTTTCAGGCTGTTGGACAAGAGCTCTGCTCGTTCAATCTGTATTCCCCAGCAAATGGCTAAAACAAACAGAGAAGAGTCTAAGCCACGGGTGTCCAAACTCTGTCCTGGAGGGCCCCGGTCAGGTAGAGTTTCTCTCCAACCAGCTCCATCAGACGTGCCTGGAAGTTTCTAATCTCCGTGGTGAGACTGGGATCAGCAGCTTCAGGTGTTTTTCTTTGTGCTTGGAGCCAAGCTCGGCAGGACAAGGAACCTCCAGGATCGAGTTGGGACGCCCCTGCTCTAAGCCTACCGCTAGGCTTAACCCCAACCTTACCCGCGAGTTGTTTTGTCAAGCCTGTGTGAAAAGCTTGGCTCCGTTTTGCGCATTAAAATGTTTGGCAGTTCTCAAAACAGCGGTCAGCCTTGAGTTGGCACCCACTGCTGCCCGGCTAGCTCAGTCGGTAGAGCATGAGACTCTTAATCTCAGGGTCGTGGGTTCGAGCCCCACGTTGGGCGTGCCTTTTGGCTCTCTCTCGCCCCTCTCAACAGCTGTCAGTCTCTTGAGCTCAGTTTGCTGACGGAGGACTAGTGCTGCGCCCAGCGTCAAATTCTTTTGTGACCGTGTCCCATAGGACCTTACAGTGCCAGTCTCTGTGGCGCAATAGGCTAGCGCGTTCGGCTGTTAACCGAAAGGATGGTGGTTCAAGCCCACCCAGGGACTAAGGAAGCTTTTAGCAGCCATGTCTGCAAGCACAGAATTTAGCACAGGTGTCTGCTGACGTAGCGTCTGTAGCCCCTTTTCAGAGTCAATAGCTTTAGCTTTGCGAGTCATCTTTTGTCAAAAGAAGACAGAGGGTGCTAAGTGATTGTTTGTGTCAGCTCAGGTTTGCTGTGGAGTGTTCGTGTTTTGTTTCCCGGGTGGTGGAGGCCTGTGTGGTCCAGGGAGTTCCTGCTCAAAAATCCCTCTAGGAGTGCCACAAAATGCCACCAAATTGACTTTCCAATCATATGCTGTCGGAGTTTGCAAACTGTATTCACACAGCTAGACGGAACTCCATACCGGGAACCTTTGATGAGTTGGCTGAACTAATAACCTTTCAGGCTGTTGGACAAGAGCTCTGCTCGTTCAATCTGTATTCCCCAGCAAATGGCTAAAACAAACAGAGAAGAGTCTAAGCCACGGGTGTCCAAACTCTGTCCTGGAGGGCCCCGGTCAGGTAGAGTTTCTCTCCAACCAGCTCCATCAGACGTGCCTGGAAGTTTCTAATCTCCGTGGTGAGACTGGGATCAGCAGCTTCAGGTGTTTTTCTTTGTGCTTGGAGCCAAGCTCGGCAGGACAAGGAACCTCCAGGATCGAGTTGGGACGCCCCTGCTCTAAGCCTACCGCTAGGCTTAACCCCAACCTTACCCGCGAGTTGTTTTGTCAAGCCTGTGTGAAAAGCTTGGCTCCGTTTTGCGCATTAAAATGTTTGGCAGTTCTCAAAACAGCGGTCAGCCTTGAGTTGGCACCCACTGCTGCCCGGCTAGCTCAGTCGGTAGAGCATGAGACTCTTAATCTCAGGGTCGTGGGTTCGAGCCCCACGTTGGGCGTGCCTTTTGGCTCTCTCTCGCCCCTCTCAACAGCTGTCAGTCTCTTGAGCTCAGTTTGCTGACGGAGGACTAGTGCTGCGCCCAGCGTCAAATTCTTTTGTGACCGTGTCCCATAGGACCTTACAGTGCCAGTCTCTGTGGCGCAATAGGCTAGCGCGTTCGGCTGTTAACCGAAAGGATGGTGGTTCAAGCCCACCCAGGGACTAAGGAAGCTTTTAGCAGCCATGTCTGCAAGCACAGAATTTAGCATAGGTGTCTGCTGACGTAGCGTCTGTAGCCCCTTTTCAGAGTCAATAGCTTTAGCTTTGCGAGTCATCTTTTGTCAAAAGAAGACAGAGGGTGCTAAGTGATTGTTTGTGTCAGCTCAGGTTTGCTGTGGAGTGTTCGTGTTTTGTTTCCCGGGTGGTGGAGGCCTGTGTGGTCCAGGGAGTTCCTGCTCAAAAATCCCTCTAGGAGCGCCACAAAATGCCACCAAATTGACTTTCCAATCATATGCTGTCGGAGTTTGCAAACTGTATTCACACAGCTAGACGGAACTCCATACCGGGAACCTTTGATGAGTTGGCTGAACTAATAACCTTTCAGGCTGTTGGACAAGAGCTCTGCTCGTTCAATCTGTATTCCCCAGCAAATGGCTAAAACAAACAGAGAAGAGTCTAAGCCAGGGGTGTCCAAACTCTGTCCTGGAGGGCCCCGGTCAGGTAGAGTTTCTCTCCAGCCAGCTCCATCAGACGTGCCTGGAAGTTTCTAATCTCCGTGGTGAGACTGGGATCAGCAGCTTCAGGTGTTTTTCTTTGTGCTTGGAGCCAAGCTCGGCAGGACAAGGAACCTCCAGGATCGAGTTGGGACGCCCCTGCTCTAAGCCTACCGCTAGGCTTAACCCCAACCTTACCCGCGAGTTGTTTTGTCAAGCCTGTGTGAAAAGCTTGGCTCCGTTTTGCGCATTAAAATGTTTGGCAGTTCTCAAAAGAGCGGTCAGCCTTGAGTAGGAACCCACCGCTGCCCGGCTAGCTCAGTCGGTAGAGCATGAGACTCTTAATCTCAGGGTCGTGGGTTCGAGCCCCACGTTGGGCGTGCCTTTTGGCTCTCTCTCGCCCCTCTCAACAGCTGTCAGTCTCTTGAGCTCAGTTTGCTGACGGAGGACTAGTGCTGCGCCCAGCGTCAAATTCTTTTGTGACCGTGTCCCATAGGACCTTACAGTGCCAGTCTCTGTGGCGCAATAGGCTAGCGTGTTCGGCTGTTAACCGAAAGGATGGTGGTTCAAGCCCACCCAGGGACTAAGGAAGCTTTTAGCAGCCATGTCTGCAAGCACAGAATTTAGCACAGGTGTCTGCTGACGTAGCGTCTGTAGCCCCTTTTCAGAGTCAATAGCTTTAGCTTTGCGAGTCATCTTTTGTCAAAAGAAGACAAAGGGTGCTAAGTGATTGTTTGTGTCAGCTCAGGTTTGCTGTGGAGTGTTCGTGTTTTGTTTACCGGGTGGTGGAGGCCTGTGTGGTCCAGGGAGTTCCTGCTCAAAAATCCCTCTAGGAGCGCCACAAAATGCCACCAAATTGACTTTCCAATCATATGCTGTCGGAGTTTGCAAACTGTATTCACACAGCTAGATGGAACTCCATACCGGGAACCTTTGATGAGTTGGCTGAACTAATAATCTTTCAGGCTGTTGGACAAGAGCTCTGCTCGTTCAATCTGTATTCCCCAGCAAATGGCTAAAACAAACATGAGAAGAGTCTAAGCCAGGGGTGTCCAAACTCTGTCCTGGAGGGCCCCGGTCAGGTAGAGTTTCTCTCCAGCCAGCTCCATCAGACGTGCCTGGAAGTTTCTAATCTCCGTGGTGAGACTGGGATCAGCAGCTTCAGGTGTTTTTCTTTGTGCTTGGAGCCAAGCTCGGCAGGACAAGGAACCTCCAGGATCGAGTTGGGACGCCCCTGCTCTAAGCCTACCGCTAGGCTTAACCCCAACCTTACCCGCGAGTTGTTTTGTCAAGCCTGTGTGAAAAGCTTGGCTCCGTTTTGCGCATTAAACTGTTTGGCAGCACCCACCGCTGCCCGGCTAGCTCAGTCGGTAGAGCATGAGACTCTTAATCTCAGGGTCGTGGGTTCGAGCCCCACGTTGGGCGTGCCTTTTGGCTCTCTCTCGCCCCTCTCAACAGCTGTCAGTCTCTTGAGCTCAGTTTGCTGACGGAGAACTAGTGCTGCGCCCAGCGTCAAATTCTTTTGTGACCGTGTCCCATAGGACCTTACAGTGCCAGTCTCTGTGGCGCAATAGGCTAGCGCGTTCGGCTGTTAACCGAAAGGATGGTGGTTCGAGCCCACCCAGGGACTAAGGAAGCTTTTCGCAGCCATGTCTGCAAGCACAGAATTTAGCACAGGTGTCTGCTGACGTAGCGTCTGTAGCCCCTTTTCAGAGTCTTTAGCTTTGCGAGTCATCTTTTGTCAAAAGAAGACAAAGGGTGCTAAGTGATTGTTTGTGTCAGCTCAAGTTTGCTGTGGAGTGTTCGTGTTTTGTTTCCCGGGTGGTGGAGGCCTGTGTGGTCCAGGGAGTTCCTGCTCAAAAATCCCTCTAGGAGCGCCACAAAATGCCACCAAATTGACTTTCCAATCATATGCTGTCGGAGTTTGCAAACTGTATTCACACAGCTAGACGGAACTCCATACCGGGAACCTTTGATGAGTTGGCTGAACTAATAACCTTTCAGGCTGTTGGACAAGAGCTCTGCTCGTTCAATCTGTATTCCCCAGCAAATGGCTAAAACAAACAGAGAAGAGTCTAAGCCACGGGTGTCCAAACTCTGTCCTGGAGGGCCCCGGTCAGGTAGAGTTTCTCTCCAACCAGCTCCATCAGACGTGCCTGGAAGTTTCTAATCTCCGTGGTGAGACTGGGATCAGCAGCTTCAGGTGTTTTTCTTTGTGCTTGGAGCCAAGCTCGGCAGGACAAGGAACCTCCAGGATCGAGTTGGGACGCCCCTGCTCTAAGCCTACCGCTAGGCTTAACCCCAACCTTACCCGCGAGTTGTTTTGTCAAGCCTGTGTGAAAAGCTTGGCTCCGTTTTGCGCATTAAAATGTTTGGCAGTTCTCAAAACAGCGGTCAGCCTTGAGTAGGCACCCACTGCTGCCCGGCTAGCTCAGTCGGTAGAGCATGAGACTCTTAATCTCAGGGTCGTGGGTTCGAGCCCCACGTTGGGCGTGCCTTTTGGCTCTCTCTCGCCCCTCTCAACAGCTGTCAGTCTCTTGAGCTCAGTTTGCTGACGGAGGACTAGTGCTGCGCCCAGCGTCAAATTCTTTTGTGACCGTGTCCCATAGGGCCTTACAGTGCCAGTCTCTGTGGCGCAATAGGCTAGCGCGTTCGGCTGTTAACCGAAAGGATGGTGGTTCAAGCCCACCCAGGGACTAAGGAAGCTTTTAGCAGCCATGTCTGCAAGCACAGAATTTAGCACAGGTGTCTGCTGACGTAGCGTCTGTAGCCCCTTTTCAGAGTCAATAGCTTTAGCTTTGCGAGTCATCTTTTGTCAAAAGAAGACAAAGGGTGCTAAGTGATTGTTTGTGTCAGCTCAGGTTTGCTGTGGAGTGTTCGTGTTTTGTTTCCCGGGTGGTGGAGGCCTGTGTGGTCCAGGGAGTTCCTGCTCAAAAATCCCTCTAGGAGCGCCACAAAATGCCACCAAATTGACTTTCCAATCATATGCTGTCGGAGTTTGCAAACTGTATTCACACAGCTAGACGGAACTCCATACCGGGAACCTTTGATGAGTTGGCTGAACTAATAATCTTTCAGGCTGTTGGACAAGAGCTCTGCTCGTTCAATCTGTATTCCCCAGCAAATGGCTAAAACAAACAGAGAAGAGTCTAAGCCAGGGGTGTCCAAACTCTGTCCTGGAGGGCCCCGGTCAGGTAGAGTTTCTCTCCAGCCAGCTCCATCAGACGTGCCTGGAAGTTTCTAATCTCCGTGGTGAGACTGGGATCAGCAGCTTCAGGTGTTTTTCTTTGTGCTTGGAGCCAAGCTCGGCAGGACAAGGAACCTCCAGGATCGAGTTGGGACGCCCCTGCTCTAAGCCTACCGCTAGGCTTAACCCCAACCTTACCCGCGAGTTGTTTTGTCAAGCCTGTGTGAAAAGCTTGGCTCCGTTTTGCGCATTAAAATGTTTGGCAGTTCTCAAAACAGCGGTCAGCCTTGAGTAGGCACCCACCGCTGCCCGGCTAGCTCAGTCGGTAGAGCATGAGACTCTTAATCTCAGGGTCGTGGGTTCGAGCCCCACGTTGGGCGTGCCTTTTGGCTCTCTCTCGCCCCTCTCAACAGCTGTCAGTCTCTTGAGCTCAGTTTGCTGACGGAGGACTAGTGCTGCGCCCAGCGTCAAATTCTTTTGTGACCGTGTCCCATAGGACCTTACAGTGCCAGTCTCTGTGGCGCAATAGGCTAGCGCGTTCGGCTGTTAACCGAAAGGATGGTGGTTCAAGCCCACCCAGGGACTAAGGAAGCTTTTAGCAGCCATGTCTGCAAGCACAGAATTTAGCACAGGTGTCTGCTGACGTAGCGTCTGTAGCCCCTTTTCAGAGTCAATAGCTTTAGCTTTGCGAGTCATCTTTTGTCAAAAGAAGACAAAGGGTGCTAAGTGATTGTTTGTGTCAGCTCAGGTTTGCTGTGGAGTGTTCGTGTTTTGTTTCCCGGGTGGTGGAGGCCTGTGTGGTCCAGGGAGTTCCTGCTCAAAAATCCCTCTAGGAGCGCCACAAAATGCCACCAAATTGACTTTCCAATCATATGCTGTCGGAGTTTGCAAACTGTATTCACACAGCTAGACGGAACTCCATACCGGGAACCTTTGATGAGTTGGCTGAACTAATAATCTTTCAGGCTGTTGGACAAGAGCTCTGCTCGTTCAATCTGTATTCCCCAGCAAATGGCTAAAACAAACAGAGAAGATTCTAAGCCAGGGGTGTCCAAACTCTGTCCTGGAGGGCCCCGGGCAGGTAGAGTTTCTCTCCAGCCAGCTCCATCAGACGTGCCTGGAAGTTTCTAATCTCCGTGGTGAGACTGGGATCAGCAGCTTCAGGTGTTTTTCTTTGTGCTTGGAGCCAAGCTCGGCAGGACAAGGAACCTCCAGGATCGAGTTGGGACGCCCCTGCTCTAAGCCTACCGCTAGGCTTAACCCCAACCTTACCCGCGAGTTGTTTTGTCAAGCCTGTGTGAAAAGCTTGGCTCCGTTTTGCGCATTAAAATGTTTGGCAGTTCTCAAAACAGCGGTCAGCCTTGAGTAGGCACCCACCGCTGCCCGGCTAGCTCAGTCGGTAGAGCATGAGACTCTTAATCTCAGGGTCGTGGGTTCGAGCCCCACGTTGGGCGTGCCTTTTGGCTCTCTCTCGCCCCTCTCAACAGCTGTCAGTCTCTTGAGCTCAGTTTGCTGACGGAGAACTAGTGCTGCGCCCAGCGTCAAATTCTTTTGTGACCGTGTCCCATAGGACCTTACAGTGCCAGTCTCTGTGGCGCAATAGGCTAGCGCGTTCGGCTGTTAACCGAAAGGATGGTGGTTCGAGCCCACCCAGGGACTAAGGAAGCTTTTCGCAGCCATGTCTGCAAGCACAGAATTTAGCACAGGTGTCTGCTGACGTAGCGTCTGTAGCCCCTTTTCAGAGTCTTTAGCTTTGCGAGTCATCTTTTGTCAAAAGAAGACAAAGGGTGCTAAGTGATTGTTTGTGTCAGCTCAAGTTTGCTGTGGAGTGTTCGTGTTTTGTTTCCCGGGTGGTGGAGGCCTGTGTGGTCCAGGGAGGTCCTGCTCAAAAATCCCTCTAGGAGCGCCACAAAATGCCACCAAATTGACTTTCCAATCATATGCTGTCGGAGTTTGCAAACTGTATTCACACAGCTAGACGGAACTCCATACCGGGAACCTTTGATGAGTTGGCTGAACTAATAACCTTTCAGGCTGTTGGACAAGAGCTCTCCAGCAAATGGCTAAAACAAACAGAGAAGAGTCTAAGCCACGGGTGTCCAAACTCTGTCCTGGAGGGCCCCGGTCAGGTAGAGTTTCTCTCCAACCAGCTCCATCAGACGTGCCTGGAAGTTTCTAATCTCCGTGGTGAGACTGGGATCAGCAGCTTCAGGTGTTTTTCTTTGTGCTTGGAGCCAAGCTCGGCAGGACAAGGAACCTCCAGGATCGAGTTGGGACGCCCCTGCTCTAAGCCTACCGCTAGGCTTAACCCCAACCTTACCCGCGAGTTGTTTTGTCAAGCCTGTGTGAAAAGCTTGGCTCCGTTTTGCGCATTAAAATGTTTGGCAGTTCTCAAAACAGCGGTCAGCCTTGAGTAGGCACCCACTGCTGCCCGGCTAGCTCAGTCGGTAGAGCATGAGACTCTTAATCTCAGGGTCGTGGGTTCGAGCCCCACGTTGGGCGTGCCTTTTGGCTCTCTCTCGCCCCTCTCAACAGCTGTCAGTCTCTTGAGCTCAGTTTGCTGACGGAGGACTAGTGCTGCGCCCAGCGTCAAATTCTTTTGTGACCGTGTCCCATAGGGCCTTACAGTGCCAGTCTCTGTGGCGCAATAGGCTAGCGCGTTCGGCTGTTAACCGAAAGGATGGTGGTTCAAGCCAAAGGGTGCTAAGTGATTGTTTGTGTCAGCTCAAGTTTGCTGTGGAGTGTTCGTGTTTTGTTTCCCGGGTGGTGGAGGCCTGTGTGGTCCAGGGAGTTCCTGCTCAAAAATCCCTCTAGGAGCGCCACAAAATGCCACCAAATTGACTTTCCAATCATATGCTGTCGGAGTTTGCAAACTGTATTCACACAGCTAGACGGAACTCCATACCGGGAATCTTTGATGACTTGGCTGAACTAATAACCTTTCAGGCTTTTGGACAAGAGCTCTGCTCGTTCAATCTGTATTCCCCAGCAAATGGCTAAAACAAACAGAGAAGAGTCTAAGGCAGGGGTGTCCAAACTCTGTCCTGGAGGGCCCCGGTCAGGTAGAGTTTCTCTCCAGCCAGCTCCATCAGACGTGCCTGGAAGTTTCTAATCTCCGTGGTGAGACTGGGATCAGCAGCTTCAGGTGTTTTTCTTTGTGCTTGGAGCCAAGCTCGGCAGGACAAGGAACCTCCAGGATCGAGTTGGGACGCCCCTGCTCTAAGCCTACCGCTAGGCTTAACCCCAACCTTACCCGCGAGTTGTTTTGTCAAGCCTGTGTGAAAAGCTTGGCTCCGTTTTGCGCATTAAAATGTTTGGCAGTTCTCAAAACAGCGGTCAGCCTTGAGTAGGCACCCACCGCTGCCCGGCTAGCTCAGTCGGTAGAGCATGAGACTCTTAATCTCAGGGTCGTGGGTTCGAGCCCCACGTTGGGCGTGCCTTTTGGCTCTCTCTCGCCCCTCTCAACAGCTGTCAGTCTCTTGAGCTCAGTTTGCTGACGGAGGACTAGTGCTGCGCCCAGCGTCAAATTCTTTTGTGACCGTGTCCCATAGGACCTTACAGTGCCAGTCTCTGTGGCGCAATAGGCTAGCGTGTTCGGCTGTTAACCGAAAGGATGGTGGTTCGAGCCCACCCAGGGACTAAGGAAGCTTTTCGCAGCCATGTCTGCAAGCACAGAATTTAGCACAGGTGTCTGCTGACGTAGCGTCTGTAGCCCCTTTTCAGAGTCAACAGCTTTGCGAGTCATCTTTTGTCAAAAGAAGACAAAGGGTGCTAAGTGATTGTTTGTGTCAGCTCAAGTTTGCTGTGGAGTGTTCGTGTTTTGTTTCCCGGGTGGTGGAGGCCTGTGTGGTCCAGGGAGTTCCTGCTCAAAAATCCCTCTAGGAGCGCCACAAAATGCCACCAAATTGACTTTCCAATCATATGCTGTCGGAGTTTGCAAACTGTATTCACATAGCTAGACGGAACTCCATACCGGGAACCTTTGATGAGTTGGCTGAACTAATAATCTTTCAGGCTGTTGGACAAGAGCTCTGCTCGTTCAATCTGTATTCCCCAGCAAATGGCTAAAACAAACAGAGAAGAGTCTAAGCCAGGGGTGTCCAAACTCTGTCCTGGAGGGCCCCGGTCAGGTAGAGTTTCTCTCCAGCCAGCTCCATCAGACGTGCCTGGAAGTTTCTAATCTCCGTGGTGAGACTGGGATCAGCAGCTTCAGGTGTTTTTCTTTGTGCTTGGAGCCAAGCTCGGCAGGACAAGGAACCTCCAGGATCGAGTTGGGACGCCCCTGCTCTAAGCCTACCGCTAGGCTTAACCCCAACCTTACCCGCGAGTTGTTTTGTCAAGCCTGTGTGAAAAGCTTGGCTCCGTTTTGCGCATTAAAATGTTTGGCAGTTCTCAAAACAGCGGTCAGCCTTGAGTAGGCACCCACCGCTGCCCGGCTAGCTCAGTCGGTAGAGCATGAGACTCTTAATCTCAGGGTCGTGGGTTCGAGCCCCACGTTGGGCGTGCCTTTTGGCTCTCTCTCGCCCCTCTCAACAGCTGTCAGTCTCTTGAGCTCAGTTTGCTGACGGAGGACTAGTGCTGCGCCCAGCGTCAAATTCTTTTGTGACCGTGTCCCATAGGACCTTACAGTGCCAGTCTCTGTGGCGCAATAGGCTAGCGCGTTCGGCTGTTAACCGAAAGGATGGTGGTTCGAGCCCACCCAGGGACTAAGGAAGCTTTTCGCAGCCATGTCTGCAAGCACAGAATTTAGCACAGGTGTCTGCTGACGTAGCGTCTGTAGCCCCTTTTCAGAGTCAACAGCTTTAGCTTTGCGAGTCATCTTTTGTCAAAAGAAGACAAAGGGTGCTAAGTGATTGTTTGTGTCAGCTCAAGTTTGCTGTGGAGTGTTCGTGTTTTGTTTCCCGGGTGGTGGAGGCCTGTGTGGTCCAGGGAGTTCCTGCTCAAAAATCCCTCTAGGAGCGCCACAAAATGCCACCAAATTGACTTTCCAATCATATGCTGTCGGAGTTTGCAAACTGTATTCACACAGCTAGACGGAACTCCATACCGGGAATCTTTGATGACTTGGCTGAACTAATAACCTTTCAGGCTTTTGGACAAGAGCTCTGCTCGTTCAATCTGTATTCCCCAGCAAATGGCTAAAACAAACAGAGAAGAGTCTAAGGCAGGGGTGTCCAAACTCTGTCCTGGAGGGCCCCGGTCAGGTAGAGTTTCTCTCCAGCCAGCTCCATCAGACGTGCCTGGAAGTTTCTAATCTCCGTGGTGAGACTGGGATCAGCAGCTTCAGGTGTTTTTCTTTGTGCTTGGAGCCAAGCTCGGCAGGACAAGGAACCTCCAGGATCGAGTTGGGACGCCCCTGCTCTAAGCCTACCGCTAGGCTTAACCCCAACCTTACCCGCGAGTTGTTTTGTCAAGCCTGTGTGAAAAGCTTGGCTCCGTTTTGCGCATTAAAATGTTTGGCAGTTCTCAAAACAGCGGTCAGCCTTGAGTAGGCACCCACCGCTGCCCGGCTAGCTCAGTCGGTAGAGCATGAGACTCTTAATCTCAGGGTCGTGGGTTCGAGCCCCACGTTGGGCGTGCCTTTTGGCTCTCTCTCGCCCCTCTCAACAGCTGTCAGTCTCTTGAGCTCAGTTTGCTGACGGAGGACTAGTGCTGCGCCCAGCGTCAAATTCTTTTGTGACCGTGTCCCATAGGACCTTACAGTGCCAGTCTCTGTGGCGCAATAGGCTAGCGTGTTCGGCTGTTAACCGAAAGGATGGTGGTTCGAGCCCACCCAGGGACTAAGGAAGCTTTTCGCAGCCATGTCTGCAAGCACAGAATTTAGCACAGGTGTCTGCTGACGTAGCGTCTGTAGCCCCTTTTCAGAGTCAACAGCTTTGCGAGTCATCTTTTGTCAAAAGAAGACAAAGGGTGCTAAGTGATTGTTTGTGTCAGCTCAAGTTTGCTGTGGAGTGTTCGTGTTTTGTTTCCCGGGTGGTGGAGGCCTGTGTGGTCCAGGGAGTTCCTGCTCAAAAATCCCTCTAGGAGCGCCACAAAATGCCACCAAATTGACTTTCCAATCATATGCTGTCGGAGTTTGCAAACTGTATTCACATAGCTAGACGGAACTCCATACCGGGAACCTTTGATGAGTTGGCTGAACTAATAATCTTTCAGGCTGTTGGACAAGAGCTCTGCTCGTTCAATCTGTATTCCCCAGCAAATGGCTAAAACAAACAGAGAAGAGTCTAAGCCAGGGGTGTCCAAACTCTGTCCTGGAGGGCCCCGGTCAGGTAGAGTTTCTCTCCAGCCAGCTCCATCAGACGTGCCTGGAAGTTTCTAATCTCCGTGGTGAGACTGGGATCAGCAGCTTCAGGTGTTTTTCTTTGTGCTTGGAGCCAAGCTCGGCAGGACAAGGAACCTCCAGGATCGAGTTGGGACGCCCCTGCTCTAAGCCTACCGCTAGGCTTAACCCCAACCTTACCCGCGAGTTGTTTTGTCAAGCCTGTGTGAAAAGCTTGGCTCCGTTTTGCGCATTAAAATGTTTGGCAGTTCTCAAAACAGCGGTCAGCCTTGAGTAGGCACCCACCGCTGCCCGGCTAGCTCAGTCGGTAGAGCATGAGACTCTTAATCTCAGGGTCGTGGGTTCGAGCCCCACGTTGGGCGTGCCTTTTGGCTCTCTCTCGCCCCTCTCAACAGCTGTCAGTCTCTTGAGCTCAGTTTGCTGACGGAGGACTAGTGCTGCGCCCAGCGTCAAATTCTTTTGTGACCGTGTCCCATAGGACCTTACAGTGCCAGTCTCTGTGGCGCAATAGGCTAGCGCGTTCGGCTGTTAACCGAAAGGATGGTGGTTCGAGCCCACCCAGGGACTAAGGAAGCTTTTCGCAGCCATGTCTGCAAGCACAGAATTTAGCACAGGTGTCTGCTGACGTAGCGTCTGTAGCCCCTTTTCAGAGTCAACAGCTTTAGCTTTGCGAGTCATCTTTTGTCAAAAGAAGACAAAGGGTGCTAAGTGATTGTTTGTGTCAGCTCAAGTTTGCTGTGGAGTGTTCGTGTTTTGTTTCCCGGGTGGTGGAGGCCTGTGTGGTCCAGGGAGTTCCTGCTCAAAAATCCCTCTAGGAGCGCCACAAAATGCCACCAAATTGACTTTCCAATCATATGCTGTCGGAGTTTGCAAACTGTATTCACATAGCTAGACGGAACTCCATACCGGGAACCTTTGATGAGTTGGCTGAACTAATAACCTTTCAGGCTGTTGGACAAGAGCTCTGCTCGTTCAATCTGTATTCCAAAGCAAATGGCTAAAACAAACAGAGAAGAGTCTAAGCCAGGGGTGTCCAAACTCTGTCCTGGAGGGCCCCGGTCAGGTAGAGTTTCTCTCCAGCCAGCTCCATCAGACGTGCCTGGAAGTTTCTAATCTCCGTGGTGAGACTGGGATCAGCAGCTTCAGGTGTTTTTCTTTGTGCTTGGAGCCAAGCTCGGCAGGACAAGGAACCTCCAGGATCGAGTTGGGACGCCCCTGCTCTAAGCCTACCGCTAGGCTTAACCCCAACCTTACCCGCGAGTTGTTTTGTCAAGCCTGTGTGAAAAGCTTGGCTCCGTTTTGCGCATTAAAATGTTTGGCAGTTCTCAAAACAGCGGTCAGCCTTGAGTAGGCACCCACCGCTGCCCGGCTAGCTCAGTCGGTAGAGCATGAGACTCTTAATCTCAGGGTCGTGGGTTCGAGCCCCACGTTGGGCGTGCCTTTTGGCTCTCTCTCGCCCCTCTCAACAGCTGTCAGTCTCTTGAGCTCAGTTTGCTGACGGAGGACTAGTGCTGCGCCCAGCGTCAAATTCTTTTGTGACCGTGTCCCATAGGACCTTACAGTGCCAGTCTCTGTGGCGCAATAGGCTAGCGTGTTCGGCTGTTAACCGAAAGGATGGTGGTTCGAGCCCACCCAGGGACTAAGGAAGCTTTTCGCAGCCATGTCTGCAAGCACAGAATTTAGCACAGGTGTCTGCTGACGTAGCGTCTGTAGCCCCTTTTCAGAGTCAACAGCTTTGCGAGTCATCTTTTGTCAAAAGAAGACAAAGGGTGCTAAGTGATTGTTTGTGTCAGCTCAAGTTTGCTGTGGAGTGTTCGTGTTTTGTTTCCCGGGTGGTGGAGGCCTGTGTGGTCCAGGGAGTTCCTGCTCAAAAATCCCTCTAGGAGCGCCACAAAATGCCACCAAATTGACTTTCCAATCATATGCTGTCGGAGTTTGCAAACTGTATTCACATAGCTAGACGGAACTCCATACCGGGAACCTTTGATGAGTTGGCTGAACTAATAACCTTTCAGGCTGTTGGACAAGAGCTCTGCTCGTTCAATCTGTATTCCCCAGCAAATGGCTAAAACAAACAGAGAAGAGTCTAAGCCAGGGGTGTCCAAACTCTGTCCTGGAGGGCCCCGGTCAGGTAGAGTTTCTCTCCAGCCAGCTCCATCAGACGTGCCTGGAAGTTTCTAATCTCCGTGGTGAGACTGGGATCAGCAGCTTCAGGTGTTTTTCTTTGTGCTTGGAGCCAAGCTCGGCAGGACAAGGAACCTCCAGGATCGAGTTGGGACGCCCCTGCTCTAAGCCTACCGCTAGGCTTAACCCCAACCTTACCCGCGAGTTGTTTTGTCAAGCCTGTGTGAAAAGCTTGGCTCCGTTTTGCGCATTAAACTGTTTGGCAGCACCCACCGCTGCCCGGCTAGCTCAGTCGGTAGAGCATGAGACTCTTAATCTCAGGGTCGTGGGTTTGAGCCCCACGTTGGGCGTGCCTTTTGGCTCTCTCTCGCCCCTCTCAACAGCTGTCAGTCTCTTGAGCTCAGTTTGCTGACGGAGAACTAGTGCTGCGCCCAGCGTCAAATTCTTTTGTGACCGTGTCCCATAGGACCTTACAGTGCCAGTCTCTGTGGCGCAATAGGCTAGCGCGTTCGGCTGTTAACCGAAAGGATGGTGGTTCTCAAAACGGCGGTCAGCCTTGAGTAGGCACCCACTGCTGCCCGGCTAGCTCAGTCGGTAGAGCATGAGACTCTTAATCTCAGGGTCGTGGGTTCGAGCCCCACGTTGGGCGTGCCTTTTGGCTCTCTCTCGCCCCTCTCAACAGCTGTCAGTCTCTTGAGCTCAGTTTGCTGACGGAGGACTAGTGCTGCGCCCAGCGTCAAATTCTTTTGTCACCGTGTCCCATAGGACCTTACAGTGCCAGTCTCTGTGGCGCAATAGGCTAGCGCGTTCGGCTGTTAACCGAAAGGATGGTGGTTCAAGCCCACCCAGGGACTAAGGAAGCTTTTAGCAGCCATGTCTGCAAGCACAGAATTTAGCACAGGTGTCTGCTGACGTAGCGTCTGTAGCCCCTTTTCAGAGTCAATAGCTTTAGCTTTGCGAGTCATCTTTTGTCAAAAGAAGACAAAGGGTGCTAAGTGATTGTTTGTGTCAGCTCAGGTTTGCTGTGGAGTGTTCGTGTTTTGTTTCCCGGGTGGTGGAGGCCTGTGTGGTCCAGGGAGTTCCTGCTCAAAAATCCCTCTAGGAGCGCCACAAAATGCCACCAAATTGACTTTCCAATCATATGCTGTCGGAGTTTGCAAACTGTATTCACACAGCTAGACGGAACTCCATACCGGGAACCTTTGATGAGTTGGCTGAACTAATAATCTTTCAGGCTGTTGGACAAGAGCTCTGCTCGTTCAATCTGTATTCCCCAGCAAATGGCTAAAACAAACAGAGAAGAGTCTAAGCCAGGGGTGTCCAAACTCTGTCCTGGAGGGCCCCGGGCAGGTAGAGTTTCTCTCCAGCCAGCTCCATCAGACGTGCCTGGAAGTTTCTAATCTCCGTGGTGAGACTGGGATCAGCAGCTTCAGGTGTTTTTCTTTGTGCTTGGAGCCAAGCTCGGCAGGACAAGGAACCTCCAGGATCGAGTTGGGACGCCCCTGCTCTAAGCCTACCGCTAGGCTTAACCCCAACCTTACCCGCGAGTTGTTTTGTCAAGCCTGTGTGAAAAGCTTGGCTCCGTTTTGCGCATTAAAATGTTTGGCAGTTCTCAAAACAGCGGTCAGCCTTGAGTAGGCACCCACCGCTGCCCGGCTAGCTCAGTCGGTAGAGCATGAGACTCTTAATCTCAGGGTCGTGGGTTCGAGCCCCACGTTGGGCGTGCCTTTTGGCTCTCTCTCGCCCCTCTCAACAGCTGTCAGTCTCTTGAGCTCAGTTTGCTGACGGAGGACTAGTGCTGCGCCCAGCGTCAAATTCTTTTGTGACCGTGTCCCATAGGACCTTACAGTGCCAGTCTCTGTGGCGCAATAGGCTAGCGTGTTCGGCTGTTAACCGAAAGGATGGTGGTTCGAGCCCACCCAGGGACTAAGGAAGCTTTTCGCAGCCATGTCTGCAAGCACAGAATTTAGCACAGGTGTCTGCTGACGTAGCGTCTGTAGCCCCTTTTCAGAGTCAACAGCTTTGCGAGTCATCTTTTGTCAAAAGAAGACAAAGGGTGCTAAGTGATTGTTTGTGTCAGCTCAAGTTTGCTGTGGAGTGTTCGTGTTTTGTTTCCCGGGTGGTGGAGGCCTGTGTGGTCCAGGGAGTTCCTGCTCAAAAATCCCTCTAGGAGCGCCACAAAATGCCACCAAATTGACTTTCCAATCATATGCTGTCGGAGTTTGCAAACTGTATTCACATAGCTAGACGGAACTCCATACCGGGAACCTTTGATGAGTTGGCTGAACTAATAATCTTTCAGGCTGTTGGACAAGAGCTCTGCTCGTTCAATCTGTATTCCCCAGCAAATGGCTAAAACAAACAGAGAAGAGTCTAAGCCAGGGGTGTCCAAACTCTGTCCTGGAGGGCCCCGGTCAGGTAGAGTTTCTCTCCAGCCAGCTCCATCAGACGTGCCTGGAAGTTTCTAATCTCCGTGGTGAGACTGGGATCAGCAGCTTCAGGTGTTTTTCTTTGTGCTTGGAGCCAAGCTCGGCAGGACAAGGAACCTCCAGGATCGAGTTGGGACGCCCCTGCTCTAAGCCTACCGCTAGGCTTAACCCCAACCTTACCCGCGAGTTGTTTTGTCAAGCCTGTGTGAAAAGCTTGGCTCCGTTTTGCGCATTAAAATGTTTGGCAGTTCTCAAAACAGCGGTCAGCCTTGAGTAGGCACCCACCGCTGCCCGGCTAGCTCAGTCGGTAGAGCATGAGACTCTTAATCTCAGGGTCGTGGGTTCGAGCCCCACGTTGGGCGTGCCTTTTGGCTCTCTCTCGCCCCTCTCAACAGCTGTCAGTCTCTTGAGCTCAGTTTGCTGACGGAGGACTAGTGCTGCGCCCAGCGTCAAATTCTTTTGTCACCGTGTCCCATAGGACCTTACAGTGCCAGTCTCTGTGGCGCAATAGGCTAGCGCGTTCGGCTGTTAACCGAAAGGATGGTGGTTCAAGCCCACCCAGGGACTAAGGAAGCTTTTAGCAGCCATGTCTGCAAGCACAGAATTTAGCACAGGTGTCTGCTGACGTAGCGTCTGTAGCCCCTTTTCAGAGTCAATAGCTTTAGCTTTGCGAGTCATCTTTTGTCAAAAGAAGACAAAGGGTGCTAAGTGATTGTTTGTGTCAGCTCAGGTTTGCTGTGGAGTGTTCGTGTTTTGTTTCCCGGGTGGTGGAGGCCTGTGTGGTCCAGGGAGTTCCTGCTCAAAAATCCCTCTAGGAGCGCCACAAAATGCCACCAAATTGACTTTCCAATCATATGCTGTCGGAGTTTGCAAACTGTATTCACACAGCTAGACGGAACTCCATACCGGGAACCTTTGATGAGTTGGCTGAACTAATAATCTTTCAGGCTGTTGGACAAGAGCTCTGCTCGTTCAATCTGTATTCCCCAGCAAATGGCTAAAACAAACAGAGAAGAGTCTAAGCCAGGGGTGTCCAAACTCTGTCCTGGAGGGCCCCGGGCAGGTAGAGTTTCTCTCCAGCCAGCTCCATCAGACGTGCCTGGAAGTTTCTAATCTCCGTGGTGAGACTGGGATCAGCAGCTTCAGGTGTTTTTCTTTGTGCTTGGAGCCAAGCTCGGCAGGACAAGGAACCTCCAGGATCGAGTTGGGACGCCCCTGCTCTAAGCCTACCGCTAGGCTTAACCCCAACCTTACCCGCGAGTTGTTTTGTCAAGCCTGTGTGAAAAGCTTGGCTCCGTTTTGCGCATTAAAATGTTTGGCAGTTCTCAAAACAGCGGTCAGCCTTGAGTAGGCACCCACCGCTGCCCGGCTAGCTCAGTCGGTAGAGCATGAGACTCTTAATCTCAGGGTCGTGGGTTCGAGCCCCACGTTGGGCGTGCCTTTTGGCTCTCTCTCGCCCCTCTCAACAGCTGTCAGTCTCTTGAGCTCAGTTTGCTGACGGAGGACTAGTGCTGCGCCCAGCGTCAAATTCTTTTGTGACCGTGTCCCATAGGACCTTACAGTGCCAGTCTCTGTGGCGCAATAGGCTAGCGTGTTCGGCTGTTAACCGAAAGGATGGTGGTTCGAGCCCACCCAGGGACTAAGGAAGCTTTTCGCAGCCATGTCTGCAAGCACAGAATTTAGCACAGGTGTCTGCTGACGTAGCGTCTGTAGCCCCTTTTCAGAGTCAACAGCTTTGCGAGTCATCTTTTGTCAAAAGAAGACAAAGGGTGCTAAGTGATTGTTTGTGTCAGCTCAAGTTTGCTGTGGAGTGTTCGTGTTTTGTTTCCCGGGTGGTGGAGGCCTGTGTGGTCCAGGGAGTTCCTGCTCAAAAATCCCTCTAGGAGCGCCACAAAATGCCACCAAATTGACTTTCCAATCATATGCTGTCGGAGTTTGCAAACTGTATTCACATAGCTAGACGGAACTCCATACCGGGAACCTTTGATGAGTTGGCTGAACTAATAATCTTTCAGGCTGTTGGACAAGAGCTCTGCTCGTTCAATCTGTATTCCCCAGCAAATGGCTAAAACAAACAGAGAAGAGTCTAAGCCAGGGGTGTCCAAACTCTGTCCTGGAGGGCCCCGGTCAGGTAGAGTTTCTCTCCAGCCAGCTCCATCAGACGTGCCTGGAAGTTTCTAATCTCCGTGGTGAGACTGGGATCAGCAGCTTCAGGTGTTTTTCTTTGTGCTTGGAGCCAAGCTCGGCAGGACAAGGAACCTCCAGGATCGAGTTGGGACGCCCCTGCTCTAAGCCTACCGCTAGGCTTAACCCCAACCTTACCCGCGAGTTGTTTTGTCAAGCCTGTGTGAAAAGCTTGGCTCCGTTTTGCGCATTAAAATGTTTGGCAGTTCTCAAAACAGCGGTCAGCCTTGAGTAGGCACCCACCGCTGCCCGGCTAGCTCAGTCGGTAGAGCATGAGACTCTTAATCTCAGGGTCGTGGGTTCGAGCCCCACGTTGGGCGTGCCTTTTGGCTCTCTCTCGCCCCTCTCAACAGCTGTCAGTCTCTTGAGCTCAGTTTGCTGACGGAGGACTAGTGCTGCGCCCAGCGTCAAATTCTTTTGTGACCGTGTCCCATAGGACCTTACAGTGCCAGTCTCTGTGGCGCAATAGGCTAGCGCGTTCGGCTGTTAACCGAAAGGATGGTGGTTCGAGCCCACCCAGGGACTAAGGAAGCTTTTCGCAGCCATGTCTGCAAGCACAGAATTTAGCACAGGTGTCTGCTGACGTAGCGTCTGTAGCCCCTTTTCAGAGTCAACAGCTTTAGCTTTGCGAGTCATCTTTTGTCAAAAGAAGACAAAGGGTGCTAAGTGATTGTTTGTGTCAGCTCAAGTTTGCTGTGGAGTGTTCGTGTTTTGTTTCCCGGGTGGTGGAGGCCTGTGTGGTCCAGGGAGTTCCTGCTCAAAAATCCCTCTAGGAGCGCCACAAAATGCCACCAAATTGACTTTCCAATCATATGCTGTCGGAGTTTGCAAACTGTATTCACATAGCTAGACGGAACTCCATACCGGGAACCTTTGATGAGTTGGCTGAACTAATAACCTTTCAGGCTGTTGGACAAGAGCTCTGCTCGTTCAATCTGTATTCCAAAGCAAATGGCTAAAACAAACAGAGAAGAGTCTAAGCCAGGGGTGTCCAAACTCTGTCCTGGAGGGCCCCGGTCAGGTAGAGTTTCTCTCCAGCCAGCTCCATCAGACGTGCCTGGAAGTTTCTAATCTCCGTGGTGAGACTGGGATCAGCAGCTTCAGGTGTTTTTCTTTGTGCTTGGAGCCAAGCTCGGCAGGACAAGGAACCTCCAGGATCGAGTTGGGACGCCCCTGCTCTAAGCCTATCGCTAGGCTTAACCCCAACCTTACCCGCGAGTTGTTTTGTCAAGCCTGTGTGAAAAGCTTGGCTCCGTTTTTCGCATTAAAATGTTTGGCAGTTCTAAAAACAGCAGTCAGCCTTGAGTAGGCACCCACCGCTGCCTGCTAGCTCAGTCGGTAGAGCATGAGACTCTTAATCTCAGGGTCGTGGGTTCGAGCCCCACGTTGGGCGTGCCTTTTGGCTCTCTCTCGCCCCTCTCAACAGCTGTCAGTCTCTTGAGCTCAGTTTGCTGACGGAGGACTAGTGCTGCGCCCAGCGTCAAATTCTTTTGTGACCGTGTCCCATAGGACCTTACAGTGCCAGTCTCTGTGGCGCAATAGGCTAGCGCGTTCGGCTGTTAACCGAAAGGATGGTGGTTCGAGCCCACCCAGAGACTAAGGAAGCTTTTCGCAGCCATGTCTGCAAGCACAGAATTTAGCACAGGTGTCTGCTGACGTAGCGTCTGTAGCCCCTTTTCAGAGTCAACAGCTTTAGCTTTGCGAGTCATCTTTTGTCAAAAGAAGACAAAGGGTGCTAAGTGATTGTTTGTGTCAGCTCAAGTTTGCTGTGGAGTGTTCGTGTTTTGTTTCCCGGGTGGTGGAGGCCTGTGTGGTCCAGGGAGTTCCTGCTCAAAAATCCCTCTAGGAGCGCCACAAAATGCCACCAAATTGACTTTCCAATCATATGCTGTCGGAGTTTGCAAACTGTATTCACACAGCTAGACGGAACTCCATACCGGGAATCTTTGATGACTTGGCTGAACTAATAACCTTTCAGGCTTTTGGACAAGAGCTCTGCTCGTTCAATCTGTATTCCCCAGCAAATGGCTAAAACAAACAGAGAAGAGTCTAAGGCAGGGGTGTCCAAACTCTGTCCTGGAGGGCCCCGGTCAGGTAGAGTTTCTCTCCAGCCAGCTCCATCAGACGTGCCTGGAAGTTTCTAATCTCCGTGGTGAGACTGGGATCAGCAGCTTCAGGTGTTTTTCTTTGTGCTTGGAGCCAAGCTCGGCAGGACAAGGAACCTCCAGGATCGAGTTGGGACGCCCCTGCTCTAAGCCTACCGCTAGGCTTAACCCCAACCTTACCCGCGAGTTGTTTTGTCAAGCCTGTGTGAAAAGCTTGGCTCCGTTTTGCGCATTAAACTGTTTGGCAGCACCCACCGCTGCCCGGCTAGCTCAGTCGGTAGAGCATGAGACTCTTAATCTCAGGGTCGTGGGTTTGAGCCCCACGTTGGGCGTGCCTTTTGGCTCTCTCTCGCCCCTCTCAACAGCTGTCAGTCTCTTGAGCTCAGTTTGCTGACGGAGAACTAGTGCTGCGCCCAGCGTCAAATTCTTTTGTGACCGTGTCCCATAGGACCTTACAGTGCCAGTCTCTGTGGCGCAATAGGCTAGCGCGTTCGGCTGTTAACCGAAAGGATGGTGGTTCTCAAAACAGCGGTCAGCCTTGAGTAGGCACCCACTGCTGCCCGGCTAGCTCAGTCGGTAGAGCATGAGACTCTTAATCTCAGGGTCGTGGGTTCGAGCCCCACGTTGGGCGTGCCTTTTGGCTCTCTCTCGCCCCTCTCAACAGCTGTCAGTCTCTTGAGCTCAGTTTGCTGACGGAGGACTAGTGCTGCGCCCAGCGTCAAATTCTTTTGTCACCGTGTCCCATAGGACCTTACAGTGCCAGTCTCTGTGGCGCAATAGGCTAGCGCATTCGGCTGTTAACCGAAAGGATGGTGGTTCAAGCCCACCCAGGGACTAAGGAAGCTTTTAGCAGCCATGTCTGCAAGCACAGAATTTAGCACAGGTGTCTGCTGACGTAGCGTCTGTAGCCCCTTTTCAGAGTCAATAGCTTTAGCTTTGCGAGTCATCTTTTGTCAAAAGAAGACAAAGGGTGCTAAGTGATTGTTTGTGTCAGCTCAGGTTTGCTGTGGAGTGTTCGTGTTTTGTTTCCCGGGTGGTGGAGGCCTGTGTGGTCCAGGGAGTTCCTGCTCAAAAATCCCTCTAGGAGCGCCACAAAATGCCACCAAATTGACTTTCCAATCATATGCTGTCGGAGTTTGCAAACTGTATTCACACAGCTAGACGGAACTCCATACCGGGAACCTTTGATGAGTTGGCTGAACTAATAATCTTTCAGGCTGTTGGACAAGAGCTCTGCTCGTTCAATCTGTATTCCCCAGCAAATGGCTAAAACAAACAGAGAAGAGTCTAAGCCAGGGGTGTCCAAACTCTGTCCTGGAGGGCCCCGGGCAGGTAGAGTTTCTCTCCAGCCAGCTCCATCAGACGTGCCTGGAAGTTTCTAATCTCCGTGGTGAGACTGGGATCAGCAGCTTCAGGTGTTTTTCTTTGTGCTTGGAGCCAAGCTCGGCAGGACAAGGAACCTCCAGGATCGAGTTGGGACGCCCCTGCTCTAAGCCTACCGCTAGGCTTAACCCCAACCTTACCCGCGAGTTGTTTTGTCAAGCCTGTGTGAAAAGCTTGGCTCCGTTTTGCGCATTAAAATGTTTGGCAGTTCTCAAAACAGCGGTCAGCCTTGAGTAGGCACCCACCGCTGCCCGGCTAGCTCAGTCGGTAGAGCATGAGACTCTTAATCTCAGGGTCGTGGGTTCGAGCCCCACGTTGGGCGTGCCTTTTGGCTCTCTCTCGCCCCTCTCAACAGCTGTCAGTCTCTTGAGCTCAGTTTGCTGACGGAGGACTAGTGCTGCGCCCAGCGTCAAATTCTTTTGTGACCGTGTCCCATAGGACCTTACAGTGCCAGTCTCTGTGGCGCAATAGGCTAGCGCGTTCGGCTGTTAACCGAAAGGATGGTGGTTCGAGCCCACCCAGGGACTAAGGAAGCTTTTCGCAGCCATGTCTGCAAGCACAGAATTTAGCACAGGTGTCTGCTGACGTAGCGTCTGTAGCCCCTTTTCAGAGTCAACAGCTTTAGCTTTGCGAGTCATCTTTTGTCAAAAGAAGACAAAGGGTGCTAAGTGATTGTTTGTGTCAGCTCAAGTTTGCTGTGGAGTGTTCGTGTTTTGTTTCCCGGGTGGTGGAGGCCTGTGTGGTCCAGGGAGTTCCTGCTCAAAAATCCCTCTAGGAGCGCCACAAAATGCCACCAAATTGACTTTCCAATCATATGCTGTCGGAGTTTGCAAACTGTATTCACATAGCTAGACGGAACTCCATACCGGGAACCTTTGATGAGTTGGCTGAACTAATAACCTTTCAGGCTGTTGGACAAGAGCTCTGCTCGTTCAATCTGTATTCCAAAGCAAATGGCTAAAACAAACAGAGAAGAGTCTAAGCCAGGGGTGTCCAAACTCTGTCCTGGAGGGCCCCGGTCAGGTAGAGTTTCTCTCCAGCCAGCTCCATCAGACGTGCCTGGAAGTTTCTAATCTCCGTGGTGAGACTGGGATCAGCAGCTTCAGGTGTTTTTCTTTGTGCTTGGAGCCAAGCTCGGCAGGACAAGGAACCTCCAGGATCGAGTTGGGACGCCCCTGCTCTAAGCCTATCGCTAGGCTTAACCCCAACCTTACCCGCGAGTTGTTTTGTCAAGCCTGTGTGAAAAGCTTGGCTCCGTTTTTCGCATTAAAATGTTTGGCAGTTCTAAAAACAGCAGTCAGCCTTGAGTAGGCACCCACCGCTGCCTGCTAGCTCAGTCGGTAGAGCATGAGACTCTTAATCTCAGGGTCGTGGGTTCGAGCCCCACGTTGGGCGTGCCTTTTGGCTCTCTCTCGCCCCTCTCAACAGCTGTCAGTCTCTTGAGCTCAGTTTGCTGACGGAGGACTAGTGCTGCGCCCAGCGTCAAATTCTTTTGTGACCGTGTCCCATAGGACCTTACAGTGCCAGTCTCTGTGGCGCAATAGGCTAGCGCGTTCGGCTGTTAACCGAAAGGATGGTGGTTCGAGCCCACCCAGAGACTAAGGAAGCTTTTCGCAGCCATGTCTGCAAGCACAGAATTTAGCACAGGTGTCTGCTGACGTAGCGTCTGTAGCCCCTTTTCAGAGTCAACAGCTTTAGCTTTGCGAGTCATCTTTTGTCAAAAGAAGACAAAGGGTGCTAAGTGATTGTTTGTGTCAGCTCAAGTTTGCTGTGGAGTGTTCGTGTTTTGTTTCCCGGGTGGTGGAGGCCTGTGTGGTCCAGGGAGTTCCTGCTCAAAAATCCCTCTAGGAGCGCCACAAAATGCCACCAAATTGACTTTCCAATCATATGCTGTCGGAGTTTGCAAACTGTATTCACACAGCTAGACGGAACTCCATACCGGGAATCTTTGATGACTTGGCTGAACTAATAACCTTTCAGGCTTTTGGACAAGAGCTCTGCTCGTTCAATCTGTATTCCCCAGCAAATGGCTAAAACAAACAGAGAAGAGTCTAAGGCAGGGGTGTCCAAACTCTGTCCTGGAGGGCCCCGGTCAGGTAGAGTTTCTCTCCAGCCAGCTCCATCAGACGTGCCTGGAAGTTTCTAATCTCCGTGGTGAGACTGGGATCAGCAGCTTCAGGTGTTTTTCTTTGTGCTTGGAGCCAAGCTCGGCAGGACAAGGAACCTCCAGGATCGAGTTGGGACGCCCCTGCTCTAAGCCTACCGCTAGGCTTAACCCCAACCTTACCCGCGAGTTGTTTTGTCAAGCCTGTGTGAAAAGCTTGGCTCCGTTTTGCGCATTAAACTGTTTGGCAGCACCCACCGCTGCCCGGCTAGCTCAGTCGGTAGAGCATGAGACTCTTAATCTCAGGGTCGTGGGTTTGAGCCCCACGTTGGGCGTGCCTTTTGGCTCTCTCTCGCCCCTCTCAACAGCTGTCAGTCTCTTGAGCTCAGTTTGCTGACGGAGAACTAGTGCTGCGCCCAGCGTCAAATTCTTTTGTGACCGTGTCCCATAGGACCTTACAGTGCCAGTCTCTGTGGCGCAATAGGCTAGCGCGTTCGGCTGTTAACCGAAAGGATGGTGGTTCTCAAAACAGCGGTCAGCCTTGAGTAGGCACCCACTGCTGCCCGGCTAGCTCAGTCGGTAGAGCATGAGACTCTTAATCTCAGGGTCGTGGGTTCGAGCCCCACGTTGGGCGTGCCTTTTGGCTCTCTCTCGCCCCTCTCAACAGCTGTCAGTCTCTTGAGCTCAGTTTGCTGACGGAGGACTAGTGCTGCGCCC
The DNA here is from genome assembly GCF_963082965.1 of Carassius carassius. Taxonomy (NCBI): domain Eukaryota; kingdom Metazoa; phylum Chordata; class Actinopteri; order Cypriniformes; family Cyprinidae; genus Carassius; species Carassius carassius. The sequence goes on along the minus strand of NC_081755.1, from coordinate 2,576,956 downwards.
AGCGTCAAATTCTTTTGTCACCGTGTCCCATAGGACCTTACAGTGCCAGTCTCTGTGGCGCAATAGGCTAGCGCATTCGGCTGTTAACCGAAAGGATGGTGGTTCAAGCCCACCCAGGGACTAAGGAAGCTTTTAGCAGCCATGTCTGCAAGCACAGAATTTAGCACAGGTGTCTGCTGACGTAGCGTCTGTAGCCCCTTTTCAGAGTCAATAGCTTTAGCTTTGCGAGTCATCTTTTGTCAAAAGAAGACAAAGGGTGCTAAGTGATTGTTTGTGTCAGCTCAGGTTTGCTGTGGAGTGTTCGTGTTTTGTTTCCCGGGTGGTGGAGGCCTGTGTGGTCCAGGGAGTTCCTGCTCAAAAATCCCTCTAGGAGCGCCACAAAATGCCACCAAATTGACTTTCCAATCATATGCTGTCGGAGTTTGCAAACTGTATTCACACAGCTAGACGGAACTCCATACCGGGAACCTTTGATGAGTTGGCTGAACTAATAATCTTTCAGGCTGTTGGACAAGAGCTCTGCTCGTTCAATCTGTATTCCCCAGCAAATGGCTAAAACAAACAGAGAAGAGTCTAAGCCAGGGGTGTCCAAACTCTGTCCTGGAGGGCCCCGGGCAGGTAGAGTTTCTCTCCAGCCAGCTCCATCAGACGTGCCTGGAAGTTTCTAATCTCCGTGGTGAGACTGGGATCAGCAGCTTCAGGTGTTTTTCTTTGTGCTTGGAGCCAAGCTCGGCAGGACAAGGAACCTCCAGGATCGAGTTGGGACGCCCCTGCTCTAAGCCTACCGCTAGGCTTAACCCCAACCTTACCCGCGAGTTGTTTTGTCAAGCCTGTGTGAAAAGCTTGGCTCCGTTTTGCGCATTAAAATGTTTGGCAGTTCTCAAAACAGCGGTCAGCCTTGAGTAGGCACCCACCGCTGCCCGGCTAGCTCAGTCGGTAGAGCATGAGACTCTTAATCTCAGGGTCGTGGGTTCGAGCCCCACGTTGGGCGTGCCTTTTGGCTCTCTCTCGCCCCTCTCAACAGCTGTCAGTCTCTTGAGCTCAGTTTGCTGACGGAGGACTAGTGCTGCGCCCAGCGTCAAATTCTTTTGTGACCGTGTCCCATAGGACCTTACAGTGCCAGTCTCTGTGGCGCAATAGGCTAGCGTGTTCGGCTGTTAACCGAAAGGATGGTGGTTCGAGCCCACCCAGGGACTAAGGAAGCTTTTCGCAGCCATGTCTGCAAGCACAGAATTTAGCACAGGTGTCTGCTGACGTAGCGTCTGTAGCCCCTTTTCAGAGTCAACAGCTTTGCGAGTCATCTTTTGTCAAAAGAAGACAAAGGGTGCTAAGTGATTGTTTGTGTCAGCTCAAGTTTGCTGTGGAGTGTTCGTGTTTTGTTTCCCGGGTGGTGGAGGCCTGTGTGGTCCAGGGAGTTCCTGCTCAAAAATCCCTCTAGGAGCGCCACAAAATGCCACCAAATTGACTTTCCAATCATATGCTGTCGGAGTTTGCAAACTGTATTCACATAGCTAGACGGAACTCCATACCGGGAACCTTTGATGAGTTGGCTGAACTAATAACCTTTCAGGCTGTTGGACAAGAGCTCTGCTCGTTCAATCTGTATTCCCCAGCAAATGGCTAAAACAAACAGAGAAGAGTCTAAGCCAGGGGTGTCCAAACTCTGTCCTGGAGGGCCCCGGTCAGGTAGAGTTTCTCTCCAGCCAGCTCCATCAGACGTGCCTGGAAGTTTCTAATCTCCGTGGTGAGACTGGGATCAGCAGCTTCAGGTGTTTTTCTTTGTGCTTGGAGCCAAGCTCGGCAGGACAAGGAACCTCCAGGATCGAGTTGGGACGCCCCTGCTCTAAGCCTATCGCTAGGCTTAACCCCAACCTTACCCGCGAGTTGTTTTGTCAAGCCTGTGTGAAAAGCTTGGCTCCGTTTTTCGCATTAAAATGTTTGGCAGTTCTAAAAACAGCAGTCAGCCTTGAGTAGGCACCCACCGCTGCCTGCTAGCTCAGTCGGTAGAGCATGAGACTCTTAATCTCAGGGTCGTGGGTACGAGCCCCACGTTGGGCGTGCCTTTTGGCTCTCTCTCGCCCCTCTCAACAGCTGTCAGTCTCTTGAGCTCAGTTTGCTGACGGAGGACTAGTGCTGCGCCCAGCGTCAAATTCTTTTGTGACCGTGTCCCATAGGACCTTACAGTGCCAGTCTCTGTGGCGCAATAGGCTAGCGCGTTCGGCTGTTAACCGAAAGGATGGTGGTTCGAGCCCACCCAGGGACTAAGGAAGCTTTTCGCAGCCATGTCTGCAAGCACAGAATTTAGCACAGGTGTCTGCTGACGTAGCGTCTGTAGCCCCTTTTCAGAGTCAACAGCTTTAGCTTTGCGAGTCATCTTTTGTCAAAAGAAGACAAAGGGTGCTAAGTGATTGTTTGTGTCAGCTCAAGTTTGCTGTGGAGTGTTCGTGTTTTGTTTCCCGGGTGGTGGAGGCCTGTGTGGTCCAGGGAGTTCCTGCTCAAAAATCCCTCTAGGAGCGCCACAAAATGCCACCAAATTGACTTTCCAATCATATGCTGTCGGAGTTTGCAAACTGTATTCACACAGCTAGACGGAACTCCATACCGGGAATCTTTGATGAGTTGGCTGAACTAATAACCTTTCAGGCTGTTGGACAAGAGCTCTGCTCGTTCAATCTGTATTCCCCAGCAAATGGCTAAAACAAACAGAGAAGAGTCTAAGGCAGGGGTGTCCAAACTCTGTCCTGGAGGGCCCCGGTCAGGTAGAGTTTCTCTCCAGCCAGCTCCATCAGACGTGCCTGGAAGTTTCTAATCTCCGTGGTGAGACTGGGATCAGCAGCTTCAGGTGTTTTTCTTTGTGCTTGGAGCCAAGCTCGGCAGGACAAGGAACCTCCAGGATCGAGTTGGGACGCCCCTGCTCTAAGCCTACCGCTAGGCTTAACCCCAACCTTACCCGCGAGTTGTTTTGTCAAGCCTGTGTGAAAAGCTTGGCTCCGTTTTGCGCATTAAAATGTTTGGCAGTTCTCAAAACAGCGGTCAGCCTTGAGTAGGCACCCACCGCTGCCCGGCTAGCTCAGTCGGTAGAGCATGAGACTCTTAATCTCAGGTTCGTGGGTTCGAGCCCCACGTTGGGCGTGCCTTTTGGCTCTCTCTCGCCCCTCTCAACAGCTGTCAGTCTCTTGAGCTCAGTTTGCTGACGGAGGACTAGTGCTGCGCCCAGCGTCAAATTCTTTTGTGACCGTGTCCCATAGGACCTTACAGTGCCAGTCTCTGTGGCGCAATAGGCTAGCGTGTTCGGCTGTTAACCGAAAGGATGGTGGTTCGAGCCCACCCAGGGACTAAGGAAGCTTTTCGCAGCCATGTCTGCAAGCACAGAATTTAGCACAGGTGTCTGCTGACGTAGCGTCTGTAGCCCCTTTTCAGAGTCAACAGCTTTGCGAGTCATCTTTTGTCAAAAGAAGACAAAGGGTGCTAAGTGATTGTTTGTGTCAGCTCAAGTTTGCTGTGGAGTGTTCGTGTTTTGTTTCCCGGGTGGTGGAGGCCTGTGTGGTCCAGGGAGTTCCTGCTCAAAAATCCCTCTAGGAGCGCCACAAAATGCCACCAAATTGACTTTCCAATCATATGCTGTCGGAGTTTGCAAACTGTATTCACATAGCTAGACGGAACTCCATACCGGGAACCTTTGATGAGTTGGCTGAACTAATAACCTTTCAGGCTGTTGGACAAGAGCTCTGCTCGTTCAATCTGTATTCCCCAGCAAATGGCTAAAACAAACAGAGAAGAGTCTAAGCCAGGGGTGTCCAAACTCTGTCCTGGAGGGCCCCGGTCAGGTAGAGTTTCTCTCCAGCCAGCTCCATCAGACGTGCCTGGAAGTTTCTAATCTCCGTGGTGAGACTGGGATCAGCAGCTTCAGGTGTTTTTCTTTGTGCTTGGAGCCAAGCTCGGCAGGACAAGGAACCTCCAGGATCGAGTTGGGACGCCCCTGCTCTAAGCCTATCGCTAGGCTTAACCCCAACCTTACCCGCGAGTTGTTTTGTCAAGCCTGTGTGAAAAGCTTGGCTCCGTTTTTCGCATTAAAATGTTTGGCAGTTCTAAAAACAGCAGTCAGCCTTGAGTAGGCACCCACCGCTGCCTGCTAGCTCAGTCGGTAGAGCATGAGACTCTTAATCTCAGGGTCGTGGGTTCGAGCCCCACGTTGGGCGTGCCTTTTGGCTCTCTCTCGCCCCTCTCAACAGCTGTCAGTCTCTTGAGCTCAGTTTGCTGACGGAGGACTAGTGCTGCGCCCAGCGTCAAATTCTTTTGTGACCGTGTCCCATAGGACCTTACAGTGCCAGTCTCTGTGGCGCAATAGGCTAGCGCGTTCGGCTGTTAACCGAAAGGATGGTGGTTCGAGCCCACCCAGGGACTAAGGAAGCTTTTCGCAGCCATGTCTGCAAGCACAGAATTTAGCACAGGTGTCTGCTGACGTAGCGTCTGTAGCCCCTTTTCAGAGTCAACAGCTTTAGCTTTGCGAGTCATCTTTTGTCAAAAGAAGACAAAGGGTGCTAAGTGATTGTTTGTGTCAGCTCAAGTTTGCTGTGGAGTGTTCGTGTTTTGTTTCCCGGGTGGTGGAGGCCTGTGTGGTCCAGGGAGTTCCTGCTCAAAAATCCCTCTAGGAGCGCCACAAAATGCCACCAAATTGACTTTCCAATCATATGCTGTCGGAGTTTGCAAACTGTATTCACACAGCTAGACGGAACTCCATACCGGGAATCTTTGATGAGTTGGCTGAACTAATAACCTTTCAGGCTGTTGGACAAGAGCTCTGCTCGTTCAATCTGTATTCCCCAGCAAATGGCTAAAACAAACAGAGAAGAGTCTAAGGCAGGGGTGTCCAAACTCTGTCCTGGAGGGCCCCGGTCAGGTAGAGTTTCTCTCCAGCCAGCTCCATCAGACGTGCCTGGAAGTTTCTAATCTCCGTGGTGAGACTGGGATCAGCAGCTTCAGGTGTTTTTCTTTGTGCTTGGAGCCAAGCTCGGCAGGACAAGGAACCTCCAGGATCGAGTTGGGACGCCCCTGCTCTAAGCCTACCGCTAGGCTTAACCCCAACCTTACCCGCGAGTTGTTTTGTCAAGCCTGTGTGAAAAGCTTGGCTCCGTTTTGTGCATTAAACTGTTTGGCAGCACCCACCGCTGCCCGGCTAGCTCAGTCGGTAGAGCATGAGACTCTTAATCTCAGGGTCGTGGGTTTGAGCCCCACGTTGGGCGTGCCTTTTGGCTCTCTCTCGCCCCTCTCAACAGCTGTCAGTCTCTTGAGCTCAGTTTGCTGACGGAGAACTAGTGCTGCGCCCAGCGTCAAATTCTTTTGTGACCGTGTCCCATAGGACCTTACAGTGCCAGTCTCTGTGGCGCAATAGGCTAGCGCGTTCGGCTGTTAACCGAAAGGATGGTGGTTCAAGCCCACCCAGGGACTAAGGAAGCTTTTAGCAGCCATGTCTGCAAGCACAGAATTTAGCACAGGTGTCTGCTGACGTAGCGTCTGTAGCCCCTTTTCAGAGTCAATAGCTTTAGCTTTGCGAGTCATCTTTTGTCAAAAGAAGACAAAGGGTGCTAAGTGATTGTTTGTGTCAGCTCAGGTTTGCTGTGGAGTGTTCGTGTTTTGTTTCCCGGGTGGTGGAGGCCTGTGTGGTCCAGGGAGTTCCTGCTCAAAAATCCCTCTAGGAGCGCCACAAAATGCCACCAAATTGACTTTCCAATCATATGCTGTCGGAGTTTGCAAACTGTATTCACACAGCTAGACGGAACTCCATACCGGGAACCTTTGATGAGTTGGCTGAACTAATAATCTTTCAGGCTGTTGGACAAGAGCTCTGCTCGTTCAATCTGTATTCCCCAGCAAATGGCTAAAACAAACAGAGAAGAGTCTAAGCCAGGGGTGTCCAAACTCTGTCCTGGAGGGCCCCGGGCAGGTAGAGTTTCTCTCCAGCCAGCTCCATCAGACGTGCCTGGAAGTTTCTAATCTCCGTGGTGAGACTGGGATCAGCAGCTTCAGGTGTTTTTCTTTGTGCTTGGAGCCAAGCTCGGCAGGACAAGGAACCTCCAGGATCGAGTTGGGACGCCCCTGCTCTAAGCCTACCGCTAGGCTTAACCCCAACCTTACCCGCGAGTTGTTTTGTCAAGCCTGTGTGAAAAGCTTGGCTCCGTTTTGCGCATTAAAATGTTTGGCAGTTCTCAAAACAGCGGTCAGCCTTGAGTAGGCACCCACCGCTGCCCGGCTAGCTCAGTCGGTAGAGCATGAGACTCTTAATCTCAGGGTCGTGGGTTCGAGCCCCACGTTGGGCGTGCCTTTTGGCTCTCTCTCGCCCCTCTCAACAGCTGTCAGTCTCTTGAGCTCAGTTTGCTGACGGAGGACTAGTGCTGCGCCCAGCGTCAAATTCTTTTGTGACCGTGTCCCATAGGACCTTACAGTGCCAGTCTCTGTGGCGCAATAGGCTAGCGTGTTCGGCTGTTAACCGAAAGGATGGTGGTTCGAGCCCACCCAGGGACTAAGGAAGCTTTTCGCAGCCATGTCTGCAAGCACAGAATTTAGCACAGGTGTCTGCTGACGTAGCGTCTGTAGCCCCTTTTCAGAGTCAACAGCTTTGCGAGTCATCTTTTGTCAAAAGAAGACAAAGGGTGCTAAGTGATTGTTTGTGTCAGCTCAAGTTTGCTGTGGAGTGTTCGTGTTTTGTTTCCCGGGTGGTGGAGGCCTGTGTGGTCCAGGGAGTTCCTGCTCAAAAATCCCTCTAGGAGCGCCACAAAATGCCACCAAATTGACTTTCCAATCATATGCTGTCGGAGTTTGCAAACTGTATTCACACAGCTAGACGGAACTCCATACCGGGAATCTTTGATGAGTTGGCTGAACTAATAACCTTTCAGGCTGTTGGACAAGAGCTCTGCTCGTTCAATCTGTATTCCCCAGCAAATGGCTAAAACAAACAGAGAAGAGTCTAAGGCAGGGGTGTCCAAACTCTGTCCTGGAGGGCCCCGGTCAGGTAGAGTTTCTCTCCAGCCAGCTCCATCAGACGTGCCTGGAAGTTTCTAATCTCCGTGGTGAGACTGGGATCAGCAGCTTCAGGTGTTTTTCTTTGTGCTTGGAGCCAAGCTCGGCAGGACAAGGAACCTCCAGGATCGAGTTGGGACGCCCCTGCTCTAAGCCTACCGCTAGGCTTAACCCCAACCTTACCCGCGAGTTGTTTTGTCAAGCCTGTGTGAAAAGCTTGGCTCCGTTTTGCGCATTAAACTGTTTGGCAGCACCCACCGCTGCCCGGCTAGCTCAGTCGGTAGAGCATGAGACTCTTAATCTCAGGGTCGTGGGTTTGAGCCCCAAGTTGGGCGTGCCTTTTGGCTCTCTCTCGCCCCTCTCAACAGCTGTCAGTCTCTTGAGCTCAGTTTGCTGACGGAGAACTAGTGCTGCGCCCAGCGTCAAATTCTTTTGTGACCGTGTCCCATAGGACCTTACAGTGCCAGTCTCTGTGGCGCAATAGGCTAGCGCGTTCGGCTGTTAACCGAAAGGATGGTGGTTCGAGCCCACCCAGGGACTAAGGAAGCTTTTCGCAGCCATGTCTGCAAGCACAGAATTTAGCACAGGTGTCTGCTGACGTAGCGTCTGTAGCCCCTTTTCAGAGTCAACAGCTTTAGCTTTGCGAGTCATCTTTTGTCAAAAGAAGACAAAGGGTGCTAAGTGATTGTTTGTGTCAGCTCAAGTTTGCTGTGGAGTGTTCGTGTTTTGTTTCCCGGGTGGTGGAGGCCTGTGTGGTCCAGGGAGTTCCTGCTCAAAAATCCCTCTAGGAGCGCCACAAAATGCCACCAAATTGACTTTCCAATCATATGCTGTCGGAGTTTGCAAACTGTATTCACACAGCTAGACGGAACTCCATACCGGGAACCTTTGATATGTTGGCTGAACTAATAACCTTTCAGGCTGTTGGACAAGAGCTCTGCTCGTTCAATCTGTATTCCCCAGCAAATGGCTAAAACAAACAGAGAAGAGTCTAAGCCACGGGTGTCCAAACTCTGTCCTGGAGGGCCCCGGTCAGGTAGAGTTTCTCTCCAACCAGCTCCATCAGACGTGCCTGGAAGTTTCTAATCTCCGTGGTGAGACTGGGATCAGCAGCTTCAGGTGTTTTTCTTTGTGCTTGGAGCCAAGCTCGGCAGGACAAGGAACCTCCAGGATCGAGTTGGGACGCCCCTGCTCTAAGCCTACCGCTAGGCTTAACCCCAACCTTACCCGCGAGTTGTTTTGTCAAGCCTGTGTGAAAAGCTTGGCTCCGTTTTGCGCATTAAAATGTTTGGCAGTTCTCAAAACAGCGGTCAGCCTTGAGTAGGCACCCACTGCTGCCCGGCTAGCTCAGTCGGTAGAGCATGAGACTCTTAATCTCAGGGTCGTGGGTTCGAGCCCCACGTTGGGCGTGCCTTTTGGCTCTCTCTCGCCCCTCTCAACAGCTGTCAGTCTCTTGAGCTCAGTTTGCTGACGGAGGACTAGTGCTGCGCCCAGCGTCAAATTCTTTTGTGACCGTGTCCCATAGGACCTTACAGTGCCAGTCTCTGTGGCGCAATAGGCTAGCGCGTTCGGCTGTTAACCGAAAGGATGGTGGTTCGAGCCCACCCAGGGACTAAGGAAGCTTTTCGCAGCCATGTCTGCAAGCACAGAATTTAGCACAGGTGTCTGCTGACGTAGCGTCTGTAGCCCCTTTTCAGAGTCAACAGCTTTAGCTTTGCGAGTCATCTTTTGTCAAAAGAAGACAAAGGGTGCTAAGTGATTGTTTGTGTCAGCTCAAGTTTGCTGTGGAGTGTTCGTGTTTTGTTTCCCGGGTGGTGGAGGCCTGTGTGGTCCAGGGAGTTCCTGCTCAAAAATCCCTCTAGGAGCGCCACAAAATGCCACCAAATTGACTTTCCAATCATATGCTGTCGGAGTTTGCAAACTGTATTCACACAGCTAGACGGAACTCCATACTGGGAACCTTTGATGAGTTGGCTGAACTAATAACCTTTCAGGCTGTTGGACAAGAGCTCTGCTCGTTCAATCTGTATTCCCCAGCAAATGGCTAAAACAAACAGAGAAGAGTCTAAGCCACGGGTGTCCAAACTCTGTCCTGGAGGGCCCCGGTCAGGTAGAGTTTCTCTCCAACCAGCTCCATCAGACGTGCCTGGAAGTTTCTAATCTCCGTGGTGAGACTGGGATCAGCAGCTTCAGGTGTTTTTCTTTGTGCTTGGAGCCAAGCTCGGCAAGACAAGGAACCTCCAGGATCGAGTTGGGACGCCCCTGCTCTAAGCCTACCGCTAGGCTTAACCCCAACCTTACCCGCGAGTTGTTTTGTCAAGCCTGTGTGAAAAGCTTGGCTCCGTTTTGCGCATTAAAATGTTTGGCAGTTCTCAAAACAGCGGTCAGCCTTGAGTAGGCACCCACTGCTGCCCGGCTAGCTCAGTCGGTAGAGCATGAGACTCTTAATCTCAGGGTCGTGGGTTCGAGCCCCACGTTGGGCGTGCCTTTTGGCTCTCTCTCGCCCCTCTCAACAGCTGTCAGTCTCTTGAGCTCAGTTTGCTGACGGAGGACTAGTGCTGCGCCCAGCGTCAAATTCTTTTGTGACCGTGTCCCATAGGACCTTACAGTGCCAGTCTCTGTGGCGCAATAGGCTAGCGCGTTCGGCTGTTAACCGAAAGGATGGTGGTTCAAGCCCACCCAGGGACTAAGGAAGCTTTTAGCAGCCATGTCTGCAAGCACAGAATTTAGCACAGGTGTCTGCTGACGTAGCGTCTGTAGCCCCTTTTCAGAGTCAATAGCTTTAGCTTTGCGAGTCATCTTTTGTCAAAAGAAGACAGAGGGTGCTAAGTGATTGTTTGTGTCAGCTCAGGTTTGCTGTGGAGTGTTCGTGTTTTGTTTCCCGGGTGGTGGAGGCCTGTGTGGTCCAGGGAGTTCCTGCTCAAAAATCCCTCTAGGAGCGCCACAAAATGCCACCAAATTGACTTTCCAATCATATGCTGTCGGAGTTTGCAAACTGTATTCACACAGCTAGACGGAACTCCATACCGGGAACCTTTGATGAGTTGGCTGAACTAATAACCTTTCAGGCTGTTGGACAAGAGCTCTGCTCGTTCAATCTGTATTCCCCAGCAAATGGCTAAAACAAACAGAGAAGAGTCTAAGCCAGGGGTGTCCAAACTCTGTCCTGGAGGGCCCCGGTCAGGTAGAGTTTCTCTCCAGCCAGCTCCATCAGACGTGCCTGGAAGTTTCTAATCTCCGTGGTGAGACTGGGATCAGCAGCTTCAGGTGTTTTTCTTTGTGCTTGGAGCCAAGCTCGGCAGGACAAGGAACCTCCAGGATCGAGTTGGGACGCCCCTGCTCTAAGCCTACCGCTAGGCTTAACCCCAACCTTACCCGCGAGTTGTTTTGTCAAGCCTGTGTGAAAAGCTTGGCTCCGTTTTGCGCATTAAAATGTTTGGCAGTTCTCAAAACAGCGGTCAGCCTTGAGTAGGCACCCACCGCTGCCCGGCTAGCTCAGTCGGTAGAGCATGAGACTCTTAATCTCAGGGTCGTGGGTTCGAGCCCCACGTTGGGCGTGCCTTTTGGCTCTCTCTCGCCCCTCTCAACAGCTGTCAGTCTCTTGAGCTCAGTTTGCTGACGGAGGACTAGTGCTGCGCCCAGCGTCAAATTCTTTTGTGACCGTGTCCCATAGGACCTTACAGTGCCAGTCTCTGTGGCGCAATAGGCTAGCGCGTTCGGCTGTTAACCGAAAGGATGGTGGTTCGAGCCCACCCAGGGACTAAGGAAGCTTTTCGCAGCCATGTCTGCAAGCACAGAATTTAGCACAGGTGTCTGCTGACGTAGCGTCTGTAGCCCCTTTTCAGAGTCAACAGCTTTAGCTTTGCGAGTCATCTTTTGTCAAAAGAAGACAAAGGGTGCTAAGTGATTGTTTGTGTCAGCTCAAGTTTGCTGTGGAGTGTTCGTGTTTTGTTTCCCGGGTGGTGGAGGCCTGTGTGGTCCAGGGAGTTCCTGCTCAAAAATCCCTCTAGGAGCGCCACAAAAAGCCACCAAATTGACTTTCCAATCATATGCTGTCGGAGTTTGCAAACTGTATTCACACAGCTAGATGGAACTCCATACTGGGAACCTTTGATGAGTTGGCTGAACTAATAACCTTTCAGGCTGTTGGACAAGAGCTCTGCTCGTTCAATCTGTATTCCCCAGCAAATGGCTAAAACAAACAGAGAAGAGTCTAAGCCAGGGGTGTCCAAACTCTGTCCTGGAGGGCCCCGGTCAGGTAGAGTTTCTCTCCAGCCAGCTCCATCAGACGTGCCTGGAAGTTTCTAATCTCCGTGGTGAGACTGGGATCAGCAGCTTCAGGTGTTTTTCTTTGTGCTTGGAGCCAAGCTCGGCAGGACAAGGAACCTCCAGGATCGAGTTGGGACGCCCCTGCTCTAAGCCTACCGCTAGGCTTAACCCCAACCTTACCCGCGAGTTGTTTTGTCAAGCCTGTGTGAAAAGCTTGGCTCCGTTTTGCGCATTAAAATGTTTGGCAGTTCTCAAAACAGCGGTCAGCCTTGAGTAGGCACCCACCGCTGCCCGGCTAGCTCAGTCGGTAGAGCATGAGACTCTTAATCTCAGGGTCGTGGGTTCGAGCCCCACGTTGGGCGTGCCTTTTGGCTCTCTCTCGCCCCTCTCAACAGCTGTCAGTCTCTTGAGCTCAGTTTGCTGACGGAGGACTAGTGCTGCGCCCAGCGTCAAATTCTTTTGTGACCGTGTCCCATAGGACCTTACAGTGCCAGTCTCTGTGGCGCAATAGGCTAGCGCGTTCGGCTGTTAACCGAAAGGATGGTGGTTCGAGCCCACCCAGGGACTAAGGAAGCTTTTCGCAGCCATGTCTGCAAGCACAGAATTTAGCACAGGTGTCTGCTGACGTAGCGTCTGTAGCCCCTTTTCAGAGTCAACAGCTTTAGCTTTGCGAGTCATCTTTTGTCAAAAGAAGACAAAGGGTGCTAAGTGATTGTTTGTGTCAGCTCAAGTTTGCTGTGGAGTGTTCGTGTTTTGTTTCCCGGGTGGTGGAGGCCTGTGTGGTCCAGGGAGTTCCTGCTCAAAAATCCCTCTAGGAGCGCCACAAAATGCCACCAAATTGACTTTCCAATCATATGCTGTCGGAGTTTGCAAACTGTATTCACACAGCTAGACGGAACTCCATACCGGGAACCTTTGATGAGTTGGCTGAACTAATAACCTTTCAGGCTGTTGGACAAGAGCTCTGCTCGTTCAATCTGTATTCCCCAGCAAATGGCTAAAACAAACAGAGAAGAGTCTAAGCCACGGGTGTCCAAACTCTGTCCTGGAGGGCCCCGGTCAGGTAGAGTTTCTCTCCAACCAGCTCCATCAGACGTGCCTGGAAGTTTCTAATCTCCGTGGTGAGACTGGGATCAGCAGCTTCAGGTGTTTTTCTTTGTGCTTGGAGCCAAGCTCGGCAGGACAAGGAACCTCCAGGATCGAGTTGGGACGCCCCTGCTCTAAGCCTACCGCTAGGCTTAACCCCAACCTTACCCGCGAGTTGTTTTGTCAAGCCTGTGTGAAAAGCTTGGCTCCGTTTTGCGCATTAAAATGTTTGGCAGTTCTCAAAACAGCGGTCAGCCTTGAGTAGGCACCCACTGCTGCCCGGCTAGCTCAGTCGGTAGAGCATGAGACTCTTAATCTCAGGGTCGTGGGTTCGAGCCCCACGTTGGGCGTGCCTTTTGGCTCTCTCTCGCCCCTCTCAACAGCTGTCAGTCTCTTGAGCTCAGTTTGCTGACGGAGGACTAGTGCTGCGCCCAGCGTCAAATTCTTTTGTGACCGTGTCCCATAGGACCTTACAGTGCCAGTCTCTGTGGCGCAATAGGCTAGCGCGTTCGGCTGTTAACCGAAAGGATGGTGGTTCGAGCCCACCCAGGGACTAAGGAAGCTTTTCGCAGCCATGTCTGCAAGCACAGAATTTAGCACAGGTGTCTGCTGACGTAGCGTCTGTAGCCCCTTTTCAGAGTCAACAGCTTTAGCTTTGCGAGTCATCTTTTGTCAAAAGAAGACAAAGGGTGCTAAGTGATTGTTTGTGTCAGCTCAAGTTTGCTGTGGAGTGTTCGTGTTTTGTTTCCCGGGTGGTGGAGGCCTGTGTGGTCCAGGGAGTTCCTGCTCAAAAATCCCTCTAGGAGCGCCACAAAATGCCACCAAATTGACTTTCCAATCATATGCTGTCGGAGTTTGCAAACTGTATTCACACAGCTAGACGGAACTCCATACCGGGAACCTTTGATGAGTTGGCTGAACTAATAACCTTTCAGGCTGTTGGACAAGAGCTCTGCTCGTTCAATCTGTATTCCCCAGCAAATGGCTAAAACAAACAGAGAAGAGTCTAAGCCACGGGTGTCCAAACTCTGTCCTGGAGGGCCCCGGTCAGGTAGAGTTTCTCTCCAACCAGCTCCATCAGACGTGCCTGGAAGTTTCTAATCTCCGTGGTGAGACTGGGATCAGCAGCTTCAGGTGTTTTTCTTTGTGCTTGGAGCCAAGCTCGGCAGGACAAGGAACCTCCAGGATCGAGTTGGGACGCCCCTGCTCTAAGCCTACCGCTAGGCTTAACCCCAACCTTACCCGCGAGTTGTTTTGTCAAGCCTGTGTGAAAAGCTTGGCTCCGTTTTGCGCATTAAAATGTTTGGCAGTTCTCAAAACAGCGGTCAGCCTTGAGTAGGCACCCACTGCTGCCCGGCTAGCTCAGTCGGTAGAGCATGAGACTCTTAATCTCAGGGTCGTGGGTTCGAGCCCCACGTTGGGCGTGCCTTTTGGCTCTCTCTCGCCCCTCTCAACAGCTGTCAGTCTCTTGAGCTCAGTTTGCTGACGGAGGACTAGTGCTGCGCCCAGCGTCAAATTCTTTTGTGACCGTGTCCCATAGGACCTTACAGTGCCAGTCTCTGTGGCGCAATAGGCTAACGCGTTCGGCTGTTAACCGAAAGGATGGTGGTTCGAGCCCACCCAGGGACTAAGGAAGCTTTTCGCAGCCATGTCTGCAAGCACAGAATTTAGCACAGGTGTCTGCTGACGTAGCGTCTGTAGCCCCTTTTCAGAGTCAACAGCTTTAGCTTTGCGAGTCATCTTTTGTCAAAAGAAGACAAAGGGTGCTAAGTGATTGTTTGTGTCAGCTCAAGTTTGCTGTGGAGTGTTCGTGTTTTGTTTCCCGGGTGGTGGAGGCCTGTGTGGTCCAGGGAGTTCCTGCTCAAAAATCCCTCTAGGAGCGCCACAAAATGCCACCAAATTGACTTTCCAATCATATGCTGTCGGAGTTTGCAAACTGTATTCACACAGCTAGACGGAACTCCATACCGGGAACCTTTGATGAGTTGGCTGAACTAATAACCTTTCAGGCTGTTGGACAAGAGCTCTGCTCGTTCAATCTGTATTCCCCAGCAAATGGCTAAAACAAACAGAGAAGAGTCTAAGCCACGGGTGTCCAAACTCTGTCCTGGAGGGCCCCGGTCAGGTAGAGTTTCTCTCCAACCAGCTCCATCAGACGTGCCTGGAAGTTTCTAATCTCCGTGGTGAGACTGGGATCAGCAGCTTCAGGTGTTTTTCTTTGTGCTTGGAGCCAAGCTCGGCAGGACAAGGAACCTCCAGGATCGAGTTGGGACGCCCCTGCTCTAAGCCTACCGCTAGGCTTAACCCCAACCTTACCCGCGAGTTGTTTTGTCAAGCCTGTGTGAAAAGCTTGGCTCCGTTTTGCGCATTAAAATGTTTGGCAGTTCTCAAAACAGCGGTCAGCCTTGAGTAGGCACCCACTGCTGCCCGGCTAGCTCAGTCGGTAGAGCATGAGACTCTTAATCTCAGGGTCGTGGGTTCGAGCCCCACGTTGGGCGTGCCTTTTGGCTCTCTCTCGCCCCTCTCAACAGCTGTCAGTCTCTTGAGCTCAGTTTGCTGACGGAGGACTAGTGCTGCGCCCAGCGTCAAATTCTTTTGTGACCGTGTCCCATAGGACCTTACAGTGCCAGTCTCTGTGGCGCAATAGGCTAGCGCGTTCGGCTGTTAACCGAAAGGATGGTGGTTCGAGCCCACCCAGGGACTAAGGAAGCTTTTCGCAGCCATGTCTGCAAGCACAGAATTTAGCACAGGTGTCTGCTGACGTAGCGTCTGTAGCCCCTTTTCAGAGTCAACAGCTTTAGCTTTGCGAGTCATCTTTTGTCAAAAGAAGACAAAGGGTGCTAAGTGATTGTTTGTGTCAGCTCAAGTTTGCTATGGAGTGTTCGTGTTTTGTTTCCCGGGTGGTGGAGGCCTGTGTGGTCCAGGGAGTTCCTGCTCAAAAATCCCTCTAGGAGCGCCACAAAATGCCACCAAATTGACTTTCCAATCATATGCTGTCGGAGTTTGCAAACTGTATTCACACAGCTAGACGGAACTCCATACCGGGAACCTTTGATGAGTTGGCTGAACTAATAACCTTTCAGGCTGTTGGACAAGAGCTCTGCTCGTTCAATCTGTATTCCCCAGCAAATGGCTAAAACAAACAGAGAAGAGTCTAAGCCACGGGTGTCCAAACTCTGTCCTGGAGGGCCCCGGTCAGGTAGAGTTTCTCTCCAACCAGCTCCATCAGACGTGCCTGGAAGTTTCTAATCTCCGTGGTGAGACTGGGATCAGCAGCTTCAGGTGTTTTTCTTTGTGCTTGGAGCCAAGCTCGGCAAGACAAGGAACCTCCAGGATCGAGTTGGGACGCCCCTGCTCTAAGCCTACCGCTAGGCTTAACCCCAACCTTACCCGCGAGTTGTTTTGTCAAGCCTGTGTGAAAAGCTTGGCTCCGTTTTGCGCATTAAAATGTTTGGCAGTTCTCAAAACAGCGGTCAGCCTTGAGTAGGCACCCACTGCTGCCCGGCTAGCTCAGTCGGTAGAGCATGAGACTCTTAATCTCAGGGTCGTGGGTTCGAGCCCCACGTTGGGCGTGCCTTTTGGCTCTCTCTCGCCCCTCTCAACAGCTGTCAGTCTCTTGAGCTCAGTTTGCTGACGGAGGACTAGTGCTGCGCCCAGCGTCAAATTCTTTTGTGACCGTGTCCCATAGGACCTTACAGTGCCAGTCTCTGTGGCGCAATAGGCTAGCGCGTTCGGCTGTTAACCGAAAGGATGGTGGTTCAAGCCCACCCAGGGACTAAGGAAGCTTTTAGCAGCCATGTCTGCAAGCACAGAATTTAGCACAGGTGTCTGCTGACGTAGCGTCTGTAGCCCCTTTTCAGAGTCAATAGCTTTAGCTTTGCGAGTCATCTTTTGTCAAAAGAAGACAGAGGGTGCTAAGTGATTGTTTGTGTCAGCTCAGGTTTGCTGTGGAGTGTTCGTGTTTTGTTTCCCGGGTGGTGGAGGCCTGTGTGGTCCAGGGAGTTCCTGCTCAAAAATCCCTCTAGGAGCGCCACAAAATGCCACCAAATTGACTTTCCAATCATATGCTGTCGGAGTTTGCAAACTGTATTCACACAGCTAGACGGAACTCCATACCGGGAACCTTTGATGAGTTGGCTGAACTAATAACCTTTCAGGCTGTTGGACAAGAGCTCTGCTCGTTCAATCTGTATTCCCCAGCAAATGGCTAAAACAAACAGAGAAGAGTCTAAGCCAGGGGTGTCCAAACTCTGTCCTGGAGGGCCCCGGTCAGGTAGAGTTTCTCTCCAGCCAGCTCCATCAGACGTGCCTGGAAGTTTCTAATCTCCGTGGTGAGACTGGGATCAGCAGCTTCAGGTGTTTTTCTTTGTGCTTGGAGCCAAGCTCGGCAGGACAAGGAACCTCCAGGATCGAGTTGGGACGCCCCTGCTCTAAGCCTACCGCTAGGCTTAACCCCAACCTTACCCGCGAGTTGTTTTGTCAAGCCTGTGTGAAAAGCTTGGCTCCGTTTTGCGCATTAAAATGTTTGGCAGTTCTCAAAACAGCGGTCAGCCTTGAGTAGGCACCCACCGCTGCCCGGCTAGCTCAGTCGGTAGAGCATGAGACTCTTAATCTCAGGGTCGTGGGTTCGAGCCCCACGTTGGGCGTGCCTTTTGGCTCTCTCTCGCCCCTCTCAACAGCTGTCAGTCTCTTGAGCTCAGTTTGCTGACGGAGGACTAGTGCTGCGCCCAGCGTCAAATTCTTTTGTGACCGTGTCCCATAGGACCTTACAGTGCCAGTCTCTGTGGCGCAATAGGCTAGCGCGTTCGGCTGTTAACCGAAAGGATGGTGGTTCGAGCCCACCCAGGGACTAAGGAAGCTTTTCGCAGCCATGTCTGCAAGCACAGAATTTAGCACAGGTGTCTGCTGACGTAGCGTCTGTAGCCCCTTTTCAGAGTCAACAGCTTTAGCTTTGCGAGTCATCTTTTGTCAAAAGAAGACAAAGGGTGCTAAGTGATTGTTTGTGTCAGCTCAAGTTTGCTGTGGAGTGTTCGTGTTTTGTTTCCCGGGTGGTGGAGGCCTGTGTGGTCCAGGGAGTTCCTGCTCAAAAATCCCTCTAGGAGCGCCACAAAAAGCCACCAAATTGACTTTCCAATCATATGCTGTCGGAGTTTGCAAACTGTATTCACACAGCTAGATGGAACTCCATACTGGGAACCTTTGATGAGTTGGCTGAACTAATAACCTTTCAGGCTGTTGGACAAGAGCTCTGCTCGTTCAATCTGTATTCCCCAGCAAATGGCTAAAACAAACAGAGAAGAGTCTAAGCCAGGGGTGTCCAAACTCTGTCCTGGAGGGCCCCGGTCAGGTAGAGTTTCTCTCCAGCCAGCTCCATCAGACGTGCCTGGAAGTTTCTAATCTCCGTGGTGAGACTGGGATCAGCAGCTTCAGGTGTTTTTCTTTGTGCTTGGAGCCAAGCTCGGCAGGACAAGGAACCTCCAGGATCGAGTTGGGACGCCCCTGCTCTAAGCCTACCGCTAGGCTTAACCCCAACCTTACCCGCGAGTTGTTTTGTCAAGCCTGTGTGAAAAGCTTGGCTCCGTTTTGCGCATTAAAATGTTTGGCAGTTCTCAAAACAGCGGTCAGCCTTGAGTAGGCACCCACCGCTGCCCGGCTAGCTCAGTCGGTAGAGCATGAGACTCTTAATCTCAGGGTCGTGGGTTCGAGCCCCACGTTGGGCGTGCCTTTTGGCTCTCTCTCGCCCCTCTCAACAGCTGTCAGTCTCTTGAGCTCAGTTTGCTGACGGAGGACTAGTGCTGCGCCCAGCGTCAAATTCTTTTGTGACCGTGTCCCATAGGACCTTACAGTGCCAGTCTCTGTGGCGCAATAGGCTAGCGCGTTCGGCTGTTAACCGAAAGGATGGTGGTTCGAGCCCACCCAGGGACTAAGGAAGCTTTTCGCAGCCATGTCTGCAAGCACAGAATTTAGCACAGGTGTCTGCTGACGTAGCGTCTGTAGCCCCTTTTCAGAGTCAACAGCTTTAGCTTTGCGAGTCATCTTTTGTCAAAAGAAGACAAAGGGTGCTAAGTGATTGTTTGTGTCAGCTCAAGTTTGCTGTGGAGTGTTCGTGTTTTGTTTCCCGAGTGGTGGAGGCCTGTGTGGTCCAGGGAGTTCCTGCTCAAAAATCCCTCTAGGAGCGCCACAAAATGCCACCAAATTGACTTTCCAATCATATGCTGTCGGAGTTTGCAAACTGTATTCACACAGCTAGACGGAACTCCATACCGGGAACCTTTGATGAGTTGGCTGAACTAATAACCTTTCAGGCTGTTGGACAAGAGCTCTGCTCGTTCAATCTGTATTCCCCAGCAAATGGCTAAAACAAACAGAGAAGAGTCTAAGCCAGGGGTGTCCAAACTCTGTCCTGGAGGGCCCCGGTCAGGTAGAGTTTCTCTCCAGCCAGCTCCATCAGACGTGCCTGGAAGTTTCTAATCTCCGTGGTGAGACTGGGATCAGCAGCTTCAGGTGTTTTTCTTTGTGCTTGGAGCCAAGCTCGGCAGGACAAGGAACCTCCAGGATCGAGTTGGGACGCCCCTGCTCTAAGCCTACCGCTAGGCTTAACCCCAACCTTACCCGCGAGTTGTTTTGTCAAGCCTGTGTGAAAAGCTTGGCTCCGTTTTGCGCATTAAAATGTTTGGCAGTTCTCAAAACAGCGGTCAGCCTTGAGTAGGCACCCACCGCTGCCCGGCTAGCTCAGTCGGTAGAGCATGAGACTCTTAATCTCAGGGTCGTGGGTTCGAGCCCCACGTTGGGCGTGCCTTTTGGCTCTCTCTCGCCCCTCTCAACAGCTGTCAGTCTCTTGAGCTCAGTTTGCTGACGGAGGACTAGTGCTGCGCCCAGCGTCAAATTCTTTTGTGACCGTGTCCCATAGGACCTTACAGTGCCAGTCTCTGTGGCGCAATAGGCTAGCGCGTTCGGCTGTTAACCGAAAGGATGGTGGTTCGAGCCCACCCAGGGACTAAGGAAGCTTTTCGCAGCCATGTCTGCAAGCACAGAATTTAGCACAGGTGTCTGCTGACGTAGCGTCTGTAGCCCCTTTTCAGAGTCAACAGCTTTAGCTTTGCGAGTCATCTTTTGTCAAAAGAAGACAAAGGGTGCTAAGTGATTGTTTGTGTCAGCTCAAGTTTGCTGTGGAGTGTTCGTGTTTTGTTTCCCGAGTGGTGGAGGCCTGTGTGGTCCAGGGAGTTCCTGCTCAAAAATCCCTCTAGGAGCGCCACAAAATGCCACCAAATTGACTTTCCAATCATATGCTGTCGGAGTTTGCAAACTGTATTCACACAGCTAGACGGAACTCCATACCGGGAACCTTTGATGAGTTGGCTGAACTAATAACCTTTCAGGCTGTTGGACAAGAGCTCTGCTCGTTCAATCTGTATTCCCCAGCAAATGGCTAAAACAAACAGAGAAGAGTCTAAGCCAGGGGTGTCCAAACTCTGTCCTGGAGGGCCCCGGTCAGGTAGAGTTTCTCTCCAGCCAGCTCCATCAGACGTGCCTGGAAGTTTCTAATCTCCGTGGTGAGACTGGGATCAGCAGCTTCAGGTGTTTTTCTTTGTGCTTGGAGCCAAGCTCGGCAGGACAAGGAACCTCCAGGATCGAGTTGGGACGCCCCTGCTCTAAGCCTACCGCTAGGCTTAACCCCAACCTTACCCGCGAGTTGTTTTGTCAAGCCTGTGTGAAAAGCTTGGCTCCGTTTTGCGCATTAAAATGTTTGGCAGTTCTCAAAACAGCGGTCAGCCTTGAGTAGGCACCCACCGCTGCCCGGCTAGCTCAGTCGGTAGAGCATGAGACTCTTAATCTCAGGGTCGTGGGTTCGAGCCCCACGTTGGGCGTGCCTTTTGGCTCTCTCTCGCCCCTCTCAACAGCTGTCAGTCTCTTGAGCTCAGTTTGCTGACGGAGGACTAGTGCTGCGCCCAGCGTCAAATTCTTTTGTGACCGTGTCCCATAGGACCTTACAGTGCCAGTCTCTGTGGCGCAATAGGCTAGCGCGTTCGGCTGTTAACCGAAAGGATGGTGGTTCGAGCCCACCCAGGGACTAAGGAAGCTTTTCGCAGCCATTTCTGCAAGCACAGAATTTAGCACAGGTGTCTGCTGACGTAGCGTCTGTAGCCCCTTTTCAGAGTCAACAGCTTTAGCTTTGCGAGTCATCTTTTGTCAAAAGAAGACAAAGGGTGCTAAGTGATTGTTTGTGTCAGCTCAAGTTTGCTGTGGAGTGTTCGTGTTTTGTTTCCCGAGTGGTGGAGGCCTGTGCGGTCCAGGGAGTTCCTGCTCAAAAATCCCTCTAGGAGCGTCACAAAATGCCACCAAATTGACTTTCCAATCATATGCTGTCAGAGTTTGCAAACTGTATTCACACAGCTAGACGGAACTCCATACCGGGAACCTTTGATGAGTTGGCTGAACTAATAACCTTTCAGGCTGTTGGACAAGAGCTCTGCTCGTTCAATCTGTATTCCCCAGCAAATGGCTAAAACAAACAGAGAAGAGTCTAAGCCAGGGGTGTCCAAACTCTGTCCTGGAGGGCCCCGGTCAGGTAGAGTTTCTCTCCAGCCAGCTCCATCAGACGTGCCTGGAAGTTTCTAATCTCCGTGGTGAGACTGGGATCAGCAGCTTCAGGTGTTTTTCTTTGTGCTTGGAGCCAAGCTCGGCAGGACAAGGAACCTCCAGGATCGAGTTGGGACGCCCCTGCTCTAAGCCTACCGCTAGGCTTAACCCCAACCTTACCCGCGAGTTGTTTTGTCAAGCCTGTGTGAAAAGTTTGGCTCCGTTTTGCGCATTAAAATGTTTGGCAGTTCTCAAAACAGCGGTCAGCCTTGAGTAGGCACCCACCGCTGCCCGGCTAGCTCAGTCGGTAGAGCATGAGACTCTTAATCTCATGGTCGTGGGTTCGAGCCCCATGTTGGGCGTGCCTTTTGGCTCTCTCTCGCCCCTCTCAACAGCTGTCAGTCTCTTGAGCTCAGTTTGCTGACGGAGGACTAGTGCTGCGCCCAGCGTCTAATTCTTTTGTGACCGTGTCCCATAGGACCTTACAGTGCCACTCTCTGTGGCGCAATAGGCTAGCGCCTTCGGCTGTTAACCGAAAGGATGGTGGTTCGAGCCCACCCAGGGACTAAGGAAGCTTTTCGCAGCCATGTCTGCAAGCACAGAATTTAGCACAGGTGTCTGCTGACGTAGCGTCTGTAGCCCCTTTTCAGAGTCAACAGCTTTAGCTTTGCGAGTCATCTTTTGTCAAAAGAAGACAAAGGGTGCTAAGTGATTGTTTGTGTCAGCTCAAGTTTGCTGTGGAGTGTTCGTGTTTTGTTTCCCGGGGTGGTGGAGGCCTGTGTGGTCCAGGGAGTTCCTGCTCAAAAATCCCTCTAGGAGCGCCACAAAATGCCACCAAATTGACTTTCCAATCATATGCTGTCGGAGTTTGCAAACTGTATTCACACAGCTAGACGGAACTCCATACCGGGAACCTTTGATGAGTTGGCTGAACTAATAACCTTTCAGGCTGTTGGACAAGAGCTCTGCTCGTTCAATCTGTATTCCCCAGCAAATGGCTAAAACAAACAGAGAAGAGTCTAAGCCAGGGGTGTCCAAACTCTGTCCTGGAGGGCCCCGGTCAGGTAGAGTTTTTCTCCAGCCAGCTCCATCAGACGTGCCTGGAAGTTTCTAATCTCTGTGGTGAGACTGGGATCAGCAGCTTCAGGTGTTTTTCTTTGTGCTTGGAGCCAAGCTCGGCAGGACAGGGAAGCTCCAGGATCGAGTTGGGACGCCCCTGCTCTAAGCCTACCGCTAGGCTTAACCCCAACCTTACCCGCGAGTTGTTTTGTCAAGCCTGTGTGAAAAGCTTGGCTCCGTTTTGCGCATTAAAATGTTTGGCAGTTCTCAAAACAGCGGTCAGCCTTGAGTAGGCACCCACCGCTGCCCGGCTAGCTCAGTCGGTAGAGCATGAGACTCTTAATCTCAGGGTCGTGGGTTCGAGCCCCACGTTGGGCGTGCCTTTTGGCTCTCTCTCGCCCCTCTCAACAGCTGTCAGTCTCTTGAGCTCAGTTTGCTGACGGAGGACTAGTGCTGCGCCCAGCGTCAAATTCTTTTGTGACCGTGTCCCATAGGACCTTACTGTGCCAGTCTCTGTGGCGCAATAGGCTAGCGCGTTCGGCTGTTAACCGAAAGGATGGTGGTTCGAGCCCACCCAGGGACTAAGGAAGCTTTTCGCAGCCATGTCTGCAAGCACAGAATTTAGCACAGGTGTCTGCTGACGTAGCGTCTGTAGCCCCTTTTCAGAGTCAACAGCTTTAGCTTTGCGAGTCATCTTTTGTCAAAAGAAGACAAAAGGTGCTAAGTGATTGTTTGTGTCAGCTCAAGTTTGCTGTGCAGTGTTCGTGTTTTGTTTCCCGGGTGGTGGAGGCCTGTGTGGTCCAGGGAGTTCCTGCTCAAAAATCCCTCTAGGAGCGCCACAAAATGCCACCAAATTGACTTTCCAATCATATGCTGTCGGAGTTTGCGAACTGTATTCACACAGCTAGACGGAACTCCATACCGGGAACCTTTGATGAGTTGGCTGAACTAATAACCTTTCAGGCTTTTGGACAAGAGCTCTGCTCGTTCAATCTGTATTCCCCAGCAAATGGCTAAAACAAACAGAGAAGAGTCTAAGCCAGGGGTGTCCAAACTCTGTCCTGGAGGGCCCCGGTCAGGTAGAGTTTCTCTCCAGCCAGCTCCATCAGACGTGCCTGGAAGTTTCTAATCTCCGTGGTGAGACTGGGATCAGCAGCTTCAGGTGTTTTTCTTTGTGCTTGGAGCCAAGCTCGGCAGGACAAGGAACCTCCAGGATCGAGTTGGGACGCCCCTGCTCTAAGCCTACCGCTAGGCTTAACCCCAACCTTACCCGCGAGTTGTTTTGTCAAGCCTGTGTGAAAAGCTTGGCTCCGTTTTGCGCATTAAAATGTTTGGCAGTTCTCAAAAAAGCGGTCAGCCTTGAGTAGGCACCCACCGCTGCCTGGCTAGCTCAGTCGGTAGAGCATGAGACTCTTAATCTCAGGGTCGTGGGTTCGAGCCCCACGTTGGGCGTGCCTTTTGGCTCTCTCTCGCCCCTCTCAACAGCTGTCAGTCTCTTGAGCTCAGTTTGCTGACGGAGCACTAGTGCTGCGCCCAGCGTCAAATTCTTTTGTGACCGTGTCCCATAGGACCTTACAGTGCCAGTCTCTGTGGCGCAATAGGCTATCGCGTTCGGCTGTTAACCGAAAGGATGGTGGTTCGAGCCCACCCAGGGACTAAGGAAGCTTTTCGCAGCCATGTCTGCAAGCACAGAATTTAGCACAGGTGTCTGCTGACGTAGCGTCTGTAGCCCCTTTTCAGAGTCAACAGCTTTAGCTTTGCGAGTCATCTTTTGTCAAAAGAAGACAAAGGGTGCTAAGTGATTGTTTGTGTCAGCTCAAGTTTGCTGTGGAGTGTTCGTGTTTTGTTTCCCGGGGTGGTGGAGGCCTGTGTGGTCCAGGGAGTTCCTGCTCAAAGATCCCTCTAGGAGCGCCACAAAATGCCACCAAATTGACTTTCCAATCATATGCTGTCGGAGTTTGCAAACTGTATTCACACAGCTAGATGGAACTCCATACCGGGAACCTTTGATGAGTTGGCTGAACTAATAACCTTTCAAGCTGTTGGACAAGAGCTCTGCTCGTTCAATCTGTATTCCCCAGCAAATGGCTAAAACAAACAGAGAAGAGTCTAAGCCAGGGGTGTCCAAACTCTGTCCTGGAGGGCCCCGGTCAGGTAGAGTTTTTCTCCAGCCAGCTCCATCAGACGTGCCTGGAAGTTTCTAATCTCCGTGGTGAGACTGGGATCAGCAGCTTCAGGTGTTTTTCTTTGTGCTTGGAGCCAAGCTCGGCAGGACAAGGAACCTCCAGGATCGAGTTGGGACGCCCCTGCTCTAAGCCTACCGCTAGGCTTAACCCCAACCTTACCCGCGAGTTGTTTTGTCAAGCCTGTGTGAAAAGCTTGGCTCCGTTTTGCGCATTAAAATGTTTGGCAGTTCTCAAAACAGCGGTCAGCCTTGAGTAGGCACCCACCGCTGCCCGGCTAGCTCAGTCGGAAGAGCATGAGACTCTTAATCTCAGGGTCGTGGGTTCGAGCCCCACGTTGGGCGTGCCTTTTGGCTCTCTCTCGCCCCTCTCAACAGCTGTCAGTCTCTTGAGCTCAGTTTGCTGACGGAGGACTAGTGCTGCGCCCAGCGTCAAATTCTTTTGTGACCGTGTCCCATTGGACCTTACAGTGCCAGTCTCTGTGGCGCAATAGGCTAGCGCGTTCGGCTGTTAACCAAAAGGATGGTGGTTCGAGCCCACCCAGGGACTAAGGAAGCTTTTCGCAGCCATGTCTGCAAGCACAGAATTTAGCACAGGTGTCTGCTGACGTAGCGTCTGTAGCCCCTTTTCAGAGTCAACAGCTTTAGCTTTGCGAGTCATCTTTTGTCAAAAGAAGACAAAAGGTGCTAAGTGATTGTTTGTGTCAGCTCAAGTTTGCTGTGCAGTGTTCGTGTTTTGTTTCCCGGGTGGTGGAGGCCTGTGTGGTCCAGGGAGTTCCTGCTCAAAAATCCCTCTAGGAGCGCCACAAAATGCCACCAAATTGACTTTCCAATCATATGCTGTCGGAGTTTGCGAACTGTATTCACACAGCTAGACGGAACTCCATACCGGGAACCTTTGATGAGTTGGCTGAACTAATAACCTTTCAGGCTTTTGGACAAGAGCTCTGCTCGTTCAATCTGTATTCCCCAGCAAATGGCTAAAACAAACAGAGAAGAGTCTAAGCCAGGGGTGTCCAAACTCTGTCCTGGAGGGCCCCGGTCAGGTAGAGTTTCTCTCCAGCCAGCTCCATCAGACGTGCCTGGAAGTTTCTAATCTCCGTGTTGAGACTGGGATCAGCAGCTTCAGGTGTTTTTCTTTGTGCTTGGAGCCAAGCTCGGCAGGACAAGGAACCTCCAGGATCGAGTTGGGACGCCCCTGCTCTAAGCCTACCGCTAGGCTTAACCCCAACCTTACCCGCGAGTTGTTTTGTCAAGCCTGTGTGAAAAGCTTGGCTCCGTTTTGCGCATTAAAATGTTTGGCAGTTCTCAAAAAAGCGGTCAGCCTTGAGTAGGCACCCACCGCTGCCTGGCTAGCGGTGCCGGGAGACAGTTCGTCTGTCTAATTTCGACAAATCACGTCTCTGCATGTCCATCTTTTGCAGCCCATCAGATCTCAGCATTTCCATCTTTTACATTTTACGACAGCCAATCAGGTCTCTGCATGTCCATCTTTTACATTTTAAGACAGCCAATCACCGTGGCCCTTTCCATCATTCGCGGAGCATGCGCATAAGTCCACAGTTATCGCTCACAGCGAATCAATAAATACTATTTTTATTTATAGAGTTATTTTTGGAAATATATATATATATTTAAAATAAACTTTTAACTACGTTACATTGTTTTAGGTAAGACGTTGACGGTGACACTGAGGTAAGATTTATCTATTTAATTAACTATATTTAATTAATAGTTTTTTCTTAAATAAACTTGTAACTTACAACATTGTCAGATTGTGTTAGGTAAGACGTCGACGTTGTTGCTTTGTTTAGTCTGCTAACGTTAACTAACTTAGCTAAGAATGAATGAATGAATGAATGAATGAATGGAGTAATGTTAGCATTAACGTTAACTTAGCTGAAACGTATTTTCGACAGAGAGAAACGAATGGTTTACATTGTTATAACATTGGTACTACACCTGATATTGTGTCCACTTTTAACACAGACAATGATTTAATATGAATGAATGAGTTTTGTGTTGTATTCAGGTGTTGCACCTGTTATAACAGGAGACTTTGTGTTTACCAACTGATAATAATCTTAATATGATTGTATGCTACTAAATGTGACTGCTACTACTATGTATTAATATATTATACACTGAGGTACTATGTATTAATATATAATACACTGAGGTACTAACTATGTATTAATATATTATACACTGAGGTACTATGTATTAATATATAGTACACTGAGGTACTAACTATGTATTAATATATTATACACTGAGGTACTATGTATTCATATATAATACACTGAGGTACTATGTATTCATATATAATACACTGTGACTGAGGTACTAACTATGTATTAATATATAATACACTGAGGTACTATGTATTCATATATAATACACTGAGGTACTATGTATTAATATATTATACACTGAGGTACTATGTACTAATATATAATACACTGAGGTACTATGTATTCATATATAATACACTGAGGTACTATGTATTCATATATTATATGTATTACAGAAATATATAATACACCGAGGTACTATGTATTAATATAGTATACACTGAGGTACTATGTATTAATAAATTATACACTGGCTAAAAATAGCTAGCCTATCATATAACGTTAGATTATACCTCGTACCGCTATATGGCTGAATTATGCATAATGTTAATTAGCCTATAGTATTGGGCACCAGTTTTTACCTGAGGTAAAATAATTTTGTCTGTTCATTGTCTGTTCATTGCATCTGTAATTCAATACATAGGCATAAAACTGTGCCTTTATTAACATTAACATGACGTTTTATGACGTAATATGGGGCTTGTGTTGTTTAAGTGAGCTATAATCGATAATAATCATAATGTGGGCTAATTGTAAGCCTATGTAATCGAAATGGTATGTAATAATCTGATTTTTATGGAGTTATGGCATATTATTATACCCACACACCACAATTCCTCCCAAAATATCAAACTATACCTTGTCCAAAAACACTGAGATGAAATATGTGCTATTTGAAATAAATGTATGAAATTGATTAACTACTCAGTTCTACTGAATAGTCACAAACTTTGTATTTTGCCACACGCTATCTTTTATTGGAAGATGGCTTCCAAGCACAAGAAGCACAGGGCTATGAGTGAGGGTGAATGGATGGCCCGCCTGCGCAGATTTGCCACACAGGGGGTCTGGCCTTCTGAGGAGGGAAACAGACCGGCACCACGCCAGAAGAAATGGCATGACCTGTATCAGAAGGTAAACTTGGGCATGTATATAAACACAGGAAAGCTATGTCATATATAGAAGGAGCAGATAGTTATGATTCACTGTCATATGTTACAGATTGAGAAGTGTCCACTGCAACACAGGGGGCAAATGTCTCTGTTTGGGGGGACACAGACATGTGACTGTGGTTTCCATATGAAAAAGGTATAAGAAGTGTTTCATAAAACTGTGATGTGTTGATGGTGTATTGTGTATTTTTGAATTTAATTTCCTTTTCTGTGAAACTGTAGCCTTCCAGTTTGGCCCCTGTGTCATCCACACCATCCACGTCACCACCTGTAACACCAGGGCAGTCAGGAACAACATCTGGAATGGCACCTTTAAAGCCTACTTTAACTTTGGCATCGGTAAATGCATGTCTTTGCAGATATTTATGTTATCATATGTTATAGCATTTTAAAATGCTTCACATAATGTTACTAATTTCTTTTTGTCAGTTTACAAAGCCACGGTATGGTGGGGCCCATGGTGCAGCTTTAAGGCCAAACCTAGGTGTGGCAAGGACGCATGCAACAAAGGTATATAGTCAAAGAATGACATTTCATTCCATAAAGATAAGCTGAGTTTATCTTATCATTGTTACTGCAATACCTGATAATAATAGATTATTTCATTCAATATTGTAAACTGTGCTCTCTTAACCTTGCAGCCTATTAGCACTTCTGCATTGTCCAGCCCTGCATCTAGGACACCATCTCCTGCTCGCAGTCCCAGGCTGTATATTCAGACCGTCTCCCCCCTGTCTCTTCCTCCTTCTTCTGTCTATGAAGCCACCTCTGCTTCCTGTGCTCCAGGAGCTGCTTCTAGAGTTGTGAGAAACTCTTTAATTTTATCGTTTTCTTCACACTAATATTGTTGGATCACATAAATATGCTACATTTTGAAAAAATATTCCTCATAAGTGGCTTGTAATCATATCTACTGTATGTGTTTGCCTTTTTTAATACATTAGGAAGTGTCAGCCGCTGCCTCCTCTGGGACGTCCTCTGCTCCTCTCACCCCTGTGATCAGCTCCACCTGTGTTCCCTCTGCTGCTCCATCTGTGGCTGGATCCTCTGTTCAACCTGCCGAGGATAGGGTGACCGCTCCAGGTTCCGAATCTGGTTGGCTTCCCACAAAGTTGATGAAAACCATACCACCACAGGATCAGAAATGGATTTCAGCAGCTTTGTGGAAGCAACATCGGCTTCGTACTGACCTGAAGCTGTGGTATGATCCACCAGAGCCAGCTCTGATCTATCACCAAGGCCCCGCTCCAGAGCGCTTCTTTACACACAGGCTTCTACTGTGGATGCCATACCACCTCTGGAAGGTCAGGCTGTCCTGTACTGTGTGTGGGAGACAGCTCACAGGCTATGGGGCACACAAGAGAGCCCGTCAGGTTCTGGATGTGGACCAGTACTACCTGATGATCACGGAGACTCTCTGGTGCAGTGGGTGCAAAACGGCCTTAATTTCCTCCAGCAAGGCCATCTTGGACCAGCTGGACTTAGCCCACAGACTGGAATTTAGGCTGATCCTAACTCGAAAGTGAGTATACTGAGACTATTTAGTTTTTGTAACAAATGTTTGTCATTTAAAACACACTTGAGATGAGCTGGTTTTAATGTTTGTGTCTTTCTGTCTCTCTTTCCCTTTGTTTTATTCAGGTATGCCTGTGACATGCGGGTCATAAGGTTCCTGAGGGAGAGGGCCCTGGGCAACAGCCCCTCTCGCTTAGTGAGGCAGCTGCGGGAGAACCACAGCGAGGAGTGGCTGAAGCGTCTTTGCAGATACCTTGGTGCCTGCTCAGACTTCATCTCCCAGCCAAGCCTGCTCCCTGTGAGGTTTCAGGAGCCACCTGAGCCCGAAACTATCCCCTCCCACAGGTGGATGCTGGCTGTTTATGGGCGAGATATCTTGTGCAGGATTGACCACATTAAAGCCAGCATAACGTCCACATATGGCTGCATCCTGAAGATGGACTCCACCAAAAAGGTAACTATTTTTACATTTCAATCAAAAGAATTGAAAATACACCATTAGTAGTAGTACAGTAGTATGTAAGTAATGTTCCATATATAAATAATTTAGCATCACTCACTGTCTTTTCTGTGTGATTACAGATCACAAAGAAGCTGTCAGGGTTTGCAAAGGGGACAGCTTTGTGGCTAACATCTGTCAGCAATGAGGTGGGCCAGATCCTCATTAGTGTTCTGACAGCTCAGGAGGGTCCAGCCCTGGACCGAATGGTAGCTGACCTCATCCGGAGATACACTGATGCGGGTGTGGCTCCGCCTCAGCTCCTCTATGTGGACTGCGACTGCTGTCGGGAGGGCACTGGGCAGACCAAGCTCAAGCAGCGATTTGGTGGGTGGCCAAACTTGGTGGTGAAGTTGGACATCTACCACTTTATGCGGCGACTGGCAGCTGGGTGCACTAAAGATGCACATCCTCTTTACCCCATTTTCATGGCACGCATGTCTTGCTGCATTTTTGAATGGGACAGTGGGGATGTGTCTCTGCTAAGGCAGGCCAAGAGGGAGCAGCTGAAACATGAAGGTGTCCCTGGTATCACCGACACTATGGTGGACCAACGGATCACCAAGGAGGAATTGGCCCTGCACTGCCGAAGGCGGACAAGAGGAGAGCAGCAGACCATTCTGATGATCGAGCACCTCCTCAGCGAGCTGATGGGGGTAAAGGGTCGAGACCTTCTTGGTGTCCCTCTCTTGGACCAGGAGAGGATGCAGCACATCTGGCAAGTCCAGAAAAGGCACGTAAAGTGCATTCAGGATGAACCAGGTGTGCTGCTCTACACACAGACTGGCACCACCACCAAAGATGGTATTGTGCTGCCAAAATACAGATGCGCAAGGGGCTCCACATCACTGGAGTCCTTTCATCTCCACCTGAACAGGTTCATTCCAGGTCAGTATAAATCATTATTCATCAGAAATATTAAGGGTGACACAATGAATGTCTTTCAAATAGCATAGCACAAAAAAGTAATGTAAGGTTATTGATCTTATCTAAAGGAACAAGCGCCAACAGCTTAAATTTCCAGCTGTACCTCCTGGAAGGTCTGAACAGGTGGAATCAGGACCGTAAAATGGCATCTCTGGCAGGCACACCTCCCTCCCTGTTAAGCTACTCCGGGGACCTGGTGCACTGTGTCAACACCCACAGTGTTAAGGTACTTGGAAGACAGCTTGTACCATCTTTTCAGCCACCATCTGTCTATACTGGTGAGTTTTAGCTTTAAATTGCTTTTTATATTGCATAAAAATAGAATATTTATATTAATTTTCTGAAAACTGATTTCCCTCTACTGTGTTCTCCTGTCTGTCCCAGGTGAACTCATAGGTATAGATTACCTGTACCGTCAAACAGGGCAGGCCATGCAGGACGTGGATCCTGACTCTGAGGCGACAGAACAGATGTTGGAGGATGTGGGCACGGAGGAGGAGTTGGAGGATGAGGGATTCGGAGATGTCAGTTTGGACCTTAACCTGGATCCCACTATTGAGGTGCTGGACCTGTCCCCTGGCTCATCACCCACCACGACCAGCGTAGCCAGCACTCCTGCCTCTGTCCAGACTGGGTCTGCTAACACCACCACAGCAGCACCTAATCAACAACTGGTAACTATTCTTAATAATAACAGTACAAGTAGTATTGTTTGTATTGCACTATTATATATATAATATATAATAGTATATATTATATATATAATATAATATATATATATTATATATATAATATATAATATACTTTATTTGTATAGCGCAATGAAAAGAGAAATAGAAACAAACTAAATACATTAATACAATCTAAAGAGTAAATAGATTAATAAAAAAGCAAAGTAAAAAAGATAGATTAAATTCCATAAACATGTTTTTTCCCCCCTTTTTTCCAGTCTTTCAACTGGATGACCAGGGTTCCCTCTGGTCCATCTGCCACGACCACCTATGCCGCCTCTGGTCCATCCTCTGCCACAACCACCCACACCGTCTCTGGTCCATCCGCCACGACCACCTACGCCGCCTCTGGTCCATCCGCCACAACCACCTACGCCGCCTCTGGTCCATCCTCTGCTACAACCACCCACACCGCCTCTGGTCCATCCGCCACGACCACCTACGCCGCCTCTGGTCCATCCGCCACAACCACCTACGCCGCCTCTGGTCCATCCTCTGCCACAACCACCCACACCGCCTCTGGTCCATCCGCCACGACCACCTACGCCGCCTCTGGTCCATCCGCCACAACCACCTACGCCGCCTCTGGTCCATCCGCCACGACCACCTACGCCGCCTCTGGTCCATCCGCCACAACCACCAACGCCGCCTCTGGTCCATCCTCTGCCACGACCACCCACGCCTCCATCCTTCCTCTCCCGACCACTCTCACTGTCGCTGTCGCTGTCGCTGCAGCCACTGCTCCTCCAGCAGTGCAACCAGTGCCTGAGCAACCGCTGGTAAGACTTTTTGTGACAAGTACATTGTGATGGTTGTGTAATATTGTAATATTGTATCTTTTTAACATTGATTTACTCTTATATTTTACCAGGCTGTGGATGAGCGCAGTGTACCAGGGATAGAGAAAGTGGACAACCTGGCAGGCTACTTGGTGGGGCTTAGGGTGGAAACTGGGCAAACTCTGAGCCACCAGCAGGCCAGTACCATCATTGTCCTATGGCAAAGCCTGCTTCCGTATGACCAGCAGAGAGTGGCGTACGCTGCCCGGCACCAGGTGCGTCTTACAACAGGACGCTTCAGGTGCTCAAAAACCAAGCCTGAATTCACGCCTGGTGTGGACAGCATGACCCGTTGTGTCCTTGGGTCAACAGGATCCCCTGCCCAGTGGCCAGACTGTTGCCGCCTGGTAGAGTCTATCTTTGTTAAACTGTGTGATATTCACAGGAGCCCCAAAAAATTGGGAAATCATGCCGTAACAAGATGGACTCTAATTCTGAGGGACTACAGTAAGATCCGGCAGCTGGTCCTGGGCAATGGGACTGTGATGGAGAATACCACCCTGCAATTGTTTGAGGTGAATCAAACAACCTTAACTCAGTGGCACAACAAGCGGCTGAAGAGGCAAGAATGTGCCATCCTGCTTCAGGGTGTTAACTTGCCAGCCCCCATTCCTATTGCTGCTAGGCCTCTCCCACCTGGACAGATTCGCCCCACTGCAGCACCCCTACAGCCTGGTCCCCAACACCGCTACCACTTGCCTGAAAGCACAGTGGGAAAGGCAGTGGACAAGCGAAAGTCTGCAGTTCCAGCTACGCACCCCCCTCCTCCAAAAGTTTTCCAGCCAAGGCAGTTGTTCCCTGCTGATTCTGCCCCTTTACCTGTTGTCCCCAACCCCAGTCCTGCATTTGCCCCCATTGTCCAAACACCTGTTTCTGCTCCTTCACCTGTCATCCCCAACCCCAGTCCTGCCTTTGGCCCGTTTGTGTTTTTGTGTCCAGCTCCAGTTCCTGCCGTCCGGCAGATTGCTCCTGCTGGCCCCATTCCCTCCCCACCACCTGCTCGGAGGCCCTACGTCCGCACTGTGGACAAAAACAAGTGCAGTGTGTGCCACCAGCCCCGCAACAAAGATACTGGCCACAGCCAGTATTATGGCCACATTTACTGTCCCCAGACTGCTGTTATGCCACTTGACCAGTGGATGGAGGAGATGAAGAAGAAGAGGGCAGATAAAAAAAAAATAATTTGTTTATTTCAAAATGCTACATGTGTGTGTGCGTGTGTGTGTACGCCTCCGTTAGGGTCATTTGTTCACCCTCCATGAAGCTAATTTGTTCATTTGCTTTTTAAATTTGTTCATTTACCCCATATGAGACTATGTAAGCTTAAAGCTTTTTTGTTTGTATATAGTCCACAACCTGTTATATACTGTGTGTGTGTGTGTGTGTGTGTGTGTGTGTGTGTGTGTGTGTGTGTGTGTGCGTGCGTGCGTGTGTATGCTTGTGAGGGTGTGTTTATGTGAGAGAGAAGGAGGTGTTTGTAAATAAAAAAATAAAAAGAACTTTATTTCTACAACAGT
The DNA here is from genome assembly GCF_963082965.1 of Carassius carassius. Lineage (NCBI taxonomy): Eukaryota > Metazoa > Chordata > Actinopteri > Cypriniformes > Cyprinidae > Carassius > Carassius carassius. Next base: position 2,543,425 of record NC_081755.1, on the reverse strand, counting down.
ATCCTTTGGCTTTTTTCTATCAAACCTATCTGGAAAACTTTTTACAAACTCACACAGATATTAAAATTACAAGAAAGGGACATAATGGTATTCCAGACAGATCCACAGGGTGTGAGAAGTGAGTGTCAGAAACATTTCTTTGATATAAAGGTTTATTATTATTATAAGCAGTAATAGTATCACATTCTTATTTTTATTCTTATTGCAACAAAGCATTAAAATTACAAGAAAGGGACAGAACTGTATAGCAGACAGGTCCACGGGATGTGAGAAGTGATTGGTAGAAACATTTCTTTGATATAAAGGTTTATTATTATTTATTATATGCAGTAGTAGTATCAAATTCTTATTTTAATTATTTGTATTGCAACAAAGCATTAAAATTACAAGAAAGGGACAGAATTGTAAAAACAATAAAATAAACATATGAAACCATTTGAAATTCCATATCATCATATGATATCGCAATATGATATATATGACCTTGGATAGATATGATATGACCTTGGATTCACAATCGAATTTCATCATAGAACGAATTAGATTGACAGATCCTTCTTGGCCAATGACGATACCACAATAATGTAAAGACCAATCGCGAATCAGCATTCATACTGTGGCGCGCAATTTGATACAGAGCATCTTCAACAGTAAGCAAAAATAAATATAGTTCAGTTAGAAAAAGAGTAATTTAAAAAAGATATTAAAGATTCTTATATTCAATGGTGAAATAATAAAACAAATAATACATTTCAAGAAACCACATGTTATCATTTAATAAATACATTTTAACATGTATCCATACAATGAAAAATATGTTTTTATAAAATAACTGTTAAGGCATAAAAGCACATGAAATGTTTACATATGTGTTCATTCATTAAGGAAAGATTAGAAAATATATTGGGTGATTTCAACCTTGTCCGAGGTGGGACTCGAACCGATGTCATTCACGTCAGTGATTTGCCCATGAAATATATAAAAAGGCAATTTTCTATAATATATGAATACCGATCTACCAAAAATCACACAGAAGTGTGAAAGGTGGGTTTACCTTTTCCCTTTCCCTTCCCTTTCCTTTCCTTTTTCTTTTTTTCCTTCTCTTTTTCTTTCTTTTTCCTTCTTCCCCTTCTTCCCCTTCTTTTTCCTTCTCCCCCTCCTCAAACAGACTATTGTTCCCCAGCTTTAGCGGAGTCGGTAGAGCATGAGACTCTTAATCTCAGGGTCGTGGGTTCGAGCCCCACGTTGGGCGTGCCTTTTGGCTCTCTCTCGCCCCTCTCAACAGCTGTCAGTCTCTTGAGCTCAGTTTGCTGACGGAGGACTAGTGCTGCGCCCAGCGTCAAATTCTTTTGTGACCGTGTCCCATAGGACCTTACAGTGCCAGTCTCTGTGGCGCTACCTGGATCAGGATCGGCTGTCATTGTCGGATTGGAAGAGAGCCAATCGCTGAGCTCGCTCGCCAATGTGCGGTTTCAGGCACCATTCGCTGTGCGCGCTCTCCAAAGTGAGCTATGAGAGCCAATCGCTGCTCTGTGAGATTGGATGACGACACTGGTGACGGAGTCTATTCTGACGAGCGCGCAATACAAAATTATCAACGAGCAATGTGAGTAATATTGCTTTATTACTTTATTTGTTTCCGTTTACCGTGTACTTATTTGGTTGTTGTGGTGGGCGATATGACGGCTTATATCTTAACGATGATATAACGTGTCGACCCTTAGGGATTTTGCTCAATCGTTTATTTCGCTGTATGTATTATTACCACTTACAGTAATTGACACATAAGGTAAGAGTGAACATGTATTAATGAATACAAATAAAGTGCGGAATATGCTTGATGTCAAATAGAGTTATTAAGCGCAATATGCAGGGAATAAAAACATACCGGAAGCGGACGCGCGCGTGCGCGCGCACTGACGGCTTCTGATCGCGAATTCCGTTTTTCTGTGGCGGTTTGTTGCACTTGAATGGTCAAATACACACACCATTACATCAAAATGCCCAATTGTGTTTACGTGTTGAATAAATGAATACAATAAATAGACTTAAATATATAATTTGGTTGAAACCGGATGTGCATCAGTAAATTGGGTCCGTGCATTCAGTGCGGCAGCTTAATTTAGTCCTGTTCTGTCATTAATGCAAAAAATAAAAATAAAAATAATAAAAAGCACTCACTGATTTAAAAAGTAACAGTTCATATCTGAGAGAGTGAAGATTATGCAGTGTTTTAATTTGACATTTTATGCAATATATCTAGTATTTTTTATTGTATTAAGAAATTGTATCATGAATATTATTATTACTACTGTATTTTTTATTAATGTATTTGTCCTATTGTTTTAATTCACTTTGTTCTCATTTAAATAAAAATCAAATAACAAAAATGACTATACTGAGATATGTAGCTGTTGTGAAATAATTTCCCAAATCCTGAAGTTAAATTTTGGTCTTATCACACACCTTTAATTTTTCCAAGTATTCGAGTGTCTCTTTTTTAACAATCAATAATTCTAATCTAACATTACATACATTTATTTATTTATTTTAAATATGAATTATGAATGAAATCCATGTTTTTTTCTATTTTGTATGTAGATGAACACAAGGCCATGGTAGATGGCGAGTGGATGGCCAGGCTGAGGACTTTTGCCCGCTGTGGGGTTTGACCTTCTGGAGAAGGCAACAGACCAGCCCCAAGAAAAACAGACGTTTTATGACCTCTAACAGAAGGTAAAGCAAAGTTATCATTCATTCATTATATAGTACGTAGTATGCAGGTCACCTGACAATAGTTAGACAAGTTAGTATAGTAAACAATGATTTTTATCTTTTCAGATTGAGAAATGCCCCATGTAGGCCCATGGGCAGAACACCTTCTTTGGATGCTCCATGGCCTGCTGCCTCCTCCACGCCAGGTGCATCAGCATCTTCTGATGAGTCTGTGGTATGTAAATACCTTGTTATATGTGCACTCAGACTGACAAGGCACTTTACATTTACATTTATTCATTTAGCAGACACTTTTATCCAAAGCGACTTATAAATGAGGACAGTGGAAGCAATCAAAAACAACAAAAAGAGCAATGATATATAAGTGCTATAACAAGTCTCAGTTAGCTTAACACAGTACACGTAGCAAGGGTTTTTAAATAATATAATAAATAAAAAGAAAACAGATAGAATTACAAATATCAAAATATTAGTAATACAAATATCAAAATGATTCTTTAAAAAATCTGAATACAGATATATATTTTGTAAGACATACACATAAAATTTTACTTGCCATGTTCAGTTATTCACTGTTTTTATGTAATATTGTTATAAAAAAGACAGGACAGTGCTGTATGGATGCAAGGACTGCAACTGCCTAGGTGCTTGTCTGTGGCGGCTGACCCTCCTGCCAATGTGCACCCCTCAACCAGGCCCAGCTCAACAATACCACCTGACCAGTAGCACCGTTGGCCAGGCACAGACAAAGAGGAACAGGAAAATACCTTCAGCCCAGCCTCTCTTCTGCCCCTCCTGCCGCCCCAGTTCGGAAGCTGACATGCAAAGTACAGCACAACACAAAAAAATGCGGGCAGTTCAGGACAGCGGAGACTGGGCATAGCAATACAAGGGCATTATATACTGCCCCTCTGTAGAGACTGTGCCAAAGGAGCAGTGGTTGGAGGATATAATAAAAACAAAATGGAAAAAAAAGAAACACTGATCTTTGATTTTAAGATTTACATATGTGTATAGTTCTTTTTCCCTTTTATTTCACAAAAGACATTGGAACTTGAGTTTTATTTATGTTTAAAGAATGTACAAGAGCCATGGATATTTGGAAAGTTTTAAGTTTTATTTATGTGTATAGATTTGTTTTCTGTTCTTTTGCACTTGCAAAGAATGCACACGAGTCATGAATATTTAAAATATTTATTCATGTGTATTGTTCTGGGTTTTCTTTTATTTTGCACACACAGTCTAAACAAGAGCCATGTAAATTTTAAAGTTTTATATTTGTGTAATGGTCTGTACTTTCTGTTCTTTTGCACTTGCAATGACTGCACAAGAGCGTTAAATATTTTTATTTATTATTTTGTATTTTTCTGGTTTTCTGTTCTTTTGCATATGCAACATAACTAAAATTATAAAAATTGACTGATTCAAGGAATTACAATAATTGGCTATGAATAATTGAAAAAAGTTTTGTCATGATTAACTCTTTGTTGTATGTTTTACTTTTCTACAGTATCATTCAAATGTTATAGGCACTTTGAAAATGTTGAGAAATTTCAGGATTCTTTCAGAATTAAATGTACTATTTTTTCTTTTTTTAGGAAATAATTGCAGCAGAAATATATTCAAACTAAATGTGCAAAAGCTCAGAACTGTGAATAAAATATCCACAATTAGTAATATAGAATTAATAAAATGCTCATTTGTCATTTCAGAACTAATTTCATTAATGTGGACATTCTTTGTGTGACTTTTACTGACGAAAAAAGGCAATTTACAGCATTAAGTTACAACTTCAATTTCTGGCAACAGTGGGATTCGAACCGGCAACCTTGTGATCAACCTTTCTCCCATTGAGATGTATAGGAAAATATGGGAAAATATGTTTTAAAAACAATTTATTGCATAAATACACTTCCTAAAACATTACTTCGAAGGGTAGAGGCATAAACTTCCCTTTCCTTTCTTTTCTCCTCATTTTTTCCCCTTTTTCTCTCATTTTTTCCTCTTTTTCTCCTTCCTTTTCTTCCCCCCCCTTAACAGACTATTGTTCCCCAGCTTCTTTTTTGATCACCAGCCAATGTGGCTGGTAACTTTCTAAAGTTACCAGCCAATCAGAATTTCCACTAGCCATTTTTTTCCCGGTAAAAATAACAAATTATGAGTGCCACTGAATGCATTTGATCATTTTATTAACATTGTTGGCATGAAAAACACATATAAAGTACAGTGCATACAACAAAATACAGACTGACTCAAATTTAAAATTATTAGTTCCCACCACGAAATTGCTTGTTTTTTTTTTTCTTTCGCTAACTTACATGCGGCAATCCTGACAAAGCATTACGACATTCTTGTGATCAAACACAAGCCATTCATGACCCGTCAGCCATTTGGCATTAAATTTTCTTTTCTTTGTCTCTCTGTCCGTAATACAGAGCCCCGCACGTCACCTGTAGGAGAAAAAAATCAATCCGTGACGACGGTTTTGCAATCCGTCCCCTCAGTTTATAAACCGTACTCACGAATTCATAAACTGATCCTTCGGTTTAACAAACCGTACCCACGAATTCCCAATCCGTGCACTCAGATTTTGTAAACCGTACCCTCGGTTTTTGAATCCGTACTCACGAATTCATAATCCGTGCGCACGCTTTCGCAATCCCATTCCCACGGATTTGTAAACTGACACGCATTTGTGGCTCCGCCCCCACCGGCAGATTCATTTCTGTTTATAAAAGTGTAACTAAACCCCTGCTCAGAGCCTGACTCCACCCACTGACAATATTTGAAAAATGCTGAAAAGTGGGCAGATCACAGCGGAGATAGAGGGGACGAACCGAGGGCGGGGCTGAGCGAGTGCCTCGTGATCCTGAGACTCGCAGTGTAGGATTGATTGACAGCTGCTGTCAGAGACGCTAAAATGGAGAGTGACTGTAATGACGCAAGTAGCTTTGCAACAGAGCGATCATTTGAAGTAGAGGACTTTTCTCCCCCACTTTTACCTGAAGTGGAGGATGTCGAGGTGTCTGTTCATATTAATTCGAGCCGCTGGCTCAAACTGCGGTCTTAACTCCCGCACCGCGTCGCTTTTCAGCGCGAGCTGTGTGGAGAAGCCCATTTCCACCTCCATTGCGTTGGAGAAGCAATCCCGTGTAAAACGCAGTTTGCACACTCGAGCTCTAGGCGGGAACTTGCGGTCTTCCAGGCCAAATGCATGCAACCACTGGCTCCTAATTTTAAAGTCTGCTGGTAAACTATGCAGTCCAGCAGTGCTGTCACAACCAGCAACACACCTCCGTACCATCCTGACCACTGTACTAAATACGGATAAATCTATGCCAACTTGAAGATCTAAATAACTATATAATTGCTAAGCTAAATAGATGCTCTATTAGTCTATCCTGGTCGTTACCAATACTCGCAATTCCAGCTCCTGACTCACTACAATGATTTTGATGGTAGCTCGTACCAAGGGGCGTTAATGAGCTGGAAACTGCTTACGTCACCTGCCACCGCTTACGTCACTTGCCACCGCAACATCCAATAAGAAAAATCAACTGCAGTAGCCACCGTTCAACCTGAAGAGGGCAGCACTCACACGTTTTTGCACCATATATTATAGAATTAAAACACTTTATACTCAAAATGTCAAAAAAGTTACTCGAATCAATGAACAGCACTAATAAAGCCCCATTCTTATAGATCATTAACTAAAAAAAGTTGGTTTAGGGTTTAGTTACTCTTTAAACATTATTTTTCATAGTATCCAACGAGACCACGATCAGAATTCAAAAAATAGTCTTATATTTAGCGTTTATTTTACATTAATCACCCATAGGATAAGACACAGCCGCCTGTGTTTTATGGCCAAAAAAATAAACGCTAAAAAGAAGAAAATAAGGGTAAAAAGCAATACAAAACAAATAATATGCCGGTTATGTTTTCATTCCTTTTCTCTCTAACTGAATGCAATGTTATTTTTGGCCTAATTATTTAATAATAATATTAACAGTGAAGCATGCATCTAACTCCGGCAGGTGGGGTGGATGGAGCTTAGTATAATAAAATCACAAAAATAAGTCTTCATGTTAAGAAAGAATTGTACACAAGCATTTCCAAAAGGTTATTTAGAAATAAATCAATTCATGAATTATTTTATGACAAATATTTTTACTGTCTTGTAATCATTTATTTAGCCTACAAATTAAAATTATACAAATAACTTTCTTTTTATTTTTATCATTATTATATATTATTATACAGGTTATGCATAAGAATCTTTTATCCAAAACAACTTACAAAAGAGGAAAAATAATTACTCCAAAGTCAGTCACAATGGCAGGTTTATTGTACAATAATAATCAAGTGCTATTATAAGATTATCACAAATTTAACAAGATTTTAAAGCACATCTTTCTTATTAAATCTTTGTATTCCACCTCGTACTACACTTGATAGACAATCACTTAAGACACTTTGCTGTAGACCCATTCCACATAATAATAATATTCATTAAAACTGTATGTTAACACGTAGGAGCTCGCTGCATGAATCTGTGAGTACGGTTTACAAATCCATGGGAACGGATTGCGAAAGTGTGTGCGCAGGTTATGAATTCGTGGGTACAGATTAAAAAACCGAGGGTGCGGTTTACAAAATCTGAGCGCACGGATTGGAAATTCGTGGGCACGGTTTGTTAAACCGAAGGAACAGTTTATGAATTCGTGAGTACGGTTTATAAACTGAGGGGATGGATTGCAAAACCGTCGCAACGGATTGATTGTTTTTTCTCCTACAGGTGACGTGCGGGGCTCCGTAATATCCTCATCCCCTGCCTCGTTCCTCTTTTCGCCCCCAGAATCTGTCCCAACCACCGCCGCATTTAGTTTAATCTTCATTTTTTTCTTTAATAGCTAACTCCCTCCTCTTTCAGTCTATTGTCCCTGCTCTGGCTCCATTCGTTCTTCTTCCATGTGTTTTCTGATGGACGCTCTATTCGTTTCCATGTTTTTTCGCGCTGGTTTAACTGCAAACTGCGTGCAGCCAATGGGCGTATGAAACGTCATTACGTAGCTTTACAGCACAGTGTTCATGGGAAATGTAGGAAGTGCTGCCAGGGGATAAATGACCGAGAACAGAGACTCATGCCATGGATCACCAGCCAAACTTTTTTTTAAGTTTTAATTAACACCCGCCAAAATTAATTTTAACCCGCATTTGGCGGGTTGGCGGGTGTTAATTTAGAACCCTGGTTGCAACCTAACCAGTAGTCATTATTAGGGCTTGAGCACAAAAATGACACAAACTGAAATCTGTTCTTTATGATGAGAGGAAAGTTCCCCTCAAATTTTAATGAAGATAAAAGCAACTTTGTCCGAACCATGGCATGCATTTTTCGACTGACCTACTTTCCATTGCAACTTGTACCAAAGAATTTCCCAGTGTTGTTCAATAAATTAATTCTGAGTCTTAATCTTCTACATCCATGCACCACTTTTATTATGACTAGTAAAAATGCTGTGTGGCTGTGTGAGCAAAAGAAGTTAATGTCAAGCCCGGATAATGATATATAGTTTTTCAAGATTAAATTTGTCCCGTTTCATTTAATCTATTCATAAACACTGACACATGTGAGTTGAAATGCGTTGAGGACACCCGCGAAGTAGTGTTAATTTCGTCACCTTTTAGTTCACTTTTTAGTCACAACTAATTCTAAGTCTTAGTCTTGTGCCAAAAATCATTGTTAGTTTTAGTCATATTTAGTCATTCACATATCTTTTTTTGTTAGTAAAGTTTTAGTCGACTAAAAGTCTCGTAATTTTAGTCTAGTTTTAGTAAAAAAAATTTAGTCTTTTTTTTTAATGACAAACATTTCAGTAAAAAAAGTGTTTCACAACATTCAAACATTGGTTAACATTGGTTAAATGTCATAATTACCTGACAAAATACATGTGTAATAAGTTTATATTTTCTAAAAATATAAAAAGTTGTCTAACAAATGATACCTACCTTTTGACTCTCCTTGCTATAGTTTTGGAGTTACGAGTCTTTTACTTTTTTGTGTCAAAACAACTCTAAAAATGCCTTCAGGGTTTGAGGAGTTAAAAGAACCAAAGACTTGAATTTTGATAATGATTTGATAATTTTTCAACATTTAGATCGATTATTCATGTTATGAGTCGTTTTAGAAAGAAAATTATCATTTTTGGCTTTTCTAATTTTTAGACTACATGCATTATGCAGTTGCCTGAAAACCAGCCAGTTAGAGTTATGATTTGATTTTAGGGCTTTTGCCCATGCCATGTTGCGCTCATGGAGGATATTTGCTAAATCAGGAGAAAACCAAGCATTGTTTCGGCCTTTAACTCCGTATTTCTTTAGTGAAGCATACCTATTCATTATATTGATAAACCCCTCATGAAAGAGGTTTCAGGCACTATCAACATCTGCACTAGTATACATTTTTTTCCAGTCATAATTAGATTAATCGTGAAGTAATTCTGGTTCTGAGAAGTGCTTCATATTACGCTTGACTATAATGCATGGTTTGATTTAAGGTATTTTAGTATTTCTAATTGTTGCTACGACACAATGGTCAGTAATGTCATTTGCAAATATGGAAGCAGTTGAGTTCTTATGAGGAACGTTAGTTAGAATCACATCTATTAGCCATGATTTTTTTTAAAGTTTAGCCGTGGTCAAACCTTAAGGGTGATTTTCCTCAGATGAATTCATAATGGAATTTGTATGCACATTTATTACTACTGTTTGATTTGATTTTGAATGGTGCACTCCAATAGACAATTCTAGTTTCAAATGAAAAACCTGTCAGAAAGCTCAAGGAAATACTAGGGCACGGAAACCCTGTTGCTGTGATGCCAAGAGACGCTAAAGATAACAAATTGTCAAAAGTGTTAAAGTTAGAAAGTGTAAAAGTACATGCAATATGAAATGGTAAAGTATGACAGGGTAAAGCACGCCAAGTGAGTATTGTTTATACCTTTCAGGTAATACTGGAAATGCAGTATATATTTTAGTGTTGATGAGCTTGTCAGATTACAGTCAGAGACACCACGTACCAGCATCAGCTAGGGCAGTGGTTCTCAACCCGTGGCCCATCACGAATTCAAATGCGGCCCGCCATATGCTGAATAAAAGAAGAAAAAAAAACTTTGAGTTTTACAATTAATTCTATTTTTTACATTAAAAAATTTAGGCTACTAATGAAATATAAGCTATATCCTAATGTTTTTATGTGAAACTATTGTTTTTTATATATATTACTTTCAGACATGAGTAGACCTACTCACATAACGTTACGCATTTAACGAACCCATACAATCGCGCACTTTGGCAGAATTCAATTCAAATAGTCATCAACAGCCATTAGTTAAGGTAAAATTGCGCATCAGAATGGACAAATTTGTTTTTAAGGGAGAAAAAAAGAAATCTGAAAAATGCCAGCGAATGAACACGTACAAACAAGAATAGTCGCAGTATCAGTAGTGAAGGAGAAGTGCTGGATTTTCGGTTTGCCTCGCAACTCAATAGAAACACCATATAATACATAAAAATCCTTAATTGAAGAAATGTGGCAAAACATCTCTAGAGAGAACCTCATATCAGGGCTGCCAACTTTTGAGCTCATCTTAGAGTGAGATTTTGGGGGCGGGGCTTTGTCATGGAGGAGGGGCTTATGGAGGAGCGTGGCTTGGTGTGGGAAAAAATACAAACACAAAATCCTTGCATTAGCAGAAGTGTATTAAGTATATATTGATTGTCAAAGTATTTGGTATATGTACAGTATTTCTTTACATTTATTTACATTTAATTTTCAAACATGTTACAAACATGTTACAACATTTTACAGAAATAGGATTAACATCCACACTGACACCACCACCAGTCAAATATCTGGACATGATTGATGAGTTGTGATTGATATAAATAAAATCTTTTTAATATGGGATGTCATTGACTTGACATTCTATTCTTAGAAATCAATAATTAACATTAACTACCAGGCATGTCCAGATATTTGTCATTAGAGATGGGAAGTTCGATTCTTATCCGCGAACCGGTTCTTTCGGACGGTTCGATTCAATAAACCGGTTTTAAAAACCGGTTCACCGGTTCTTTTATGCTCGACGTAATGACGTCATTGGCGATGACGTAATGGCGTCACGTCTATCAAACATTCAAATATATAAAGTCAGTAATCATAACTTTAGTCAGTTTAAAACCTCATAATCATGAAAAGTTTACAATTAAGTTTTGCAACAATGCACCCAAATACAGTAACAGCAATAATGTGCATATGAGGATTTAAGTCTTGAAGATATAAAGTAAATAAATTAGGTATCATCAGCGCAGAAACCACTATACATAAACCATTGCGATGTATTTGTTATTAAATGAACTTACGTTTCGCCAGATTGCCCCTTCATTCAAGCCCTCGGTTTACCTGCGCTCATAACATTAGCACAGAATCAGTTCAGAATCAAATACCAAAAGAATCAGTTTGGTTCAAATGCGCTGTGAGTCAGTCGGCTTCACGCTGAATCACGCATGTGCAGTATCATCAGCTCCTCAATCATCAATCATCCCTTATTCCTATTAAACATATAGAGTCTTTAGAGTTCTTAATTATTGTCCAACTTCCCTGTAACCCCCTCTGGCCTATACATAATCAACAATATACAGATTAAAAACATTCATCTTAAAAAAGAAAAAAAAATAATAATAATGTATATAGATCTTTTATCACACTTTCCGAAATACTTTACACGCATGCGCAGTATCATCAGCTCATCGGTTCTCAAATCGGACGCGTCCGAAAGAAACTGTTTTCGTTCAGTGTACTGGTGATCCGAAAACCGATGCAACCGGCTCTTGACTCGAGAACGAGAACTGCTCCAGCAGAGGGCGTGTTCGATCGTCATCTGGCTCGGCTCGGTGTTCATCTTCAGTTCGGTCTACACAGCAGTTCAGTCAGTGTACTGTTTGAGTAAATGAATTACTCCGGGATATTGGTTTATTCTGACTCAGAGGGAGTGTCAGCCACGTTAAAAAAAGTTAACATCTTAAGTAATTTGTGGATTAATGCTTATTGGAGACGTGAACCGTTTCAAACGATTCAGTTCGATTTGGTGAACTGGTTCAACCGGTTCACTAAGAAGAGCCGGTTAAATTAAAAGATTCGTTCATGAATTGGACATCACTATTTGTCATCTGGAAATGCTTTTGTACTGTTTTGTTATGATAAAGTTATGTAAAATAACTGCTCAGTGCTGCAAAACAAACAACTCTGCTAATGCTAACTTAATCCTATATAAAATAAATACAAAAAACATAATACTATATATATATATATATATATATATATATATATATATATATATATATATATATATATATATATATGTATATATATATATATATAAACAATTAGGCCTACTAGATAAATTTTATGTCGAAATTCTTGGTTAATTGTCTAAAATAATGCATGCTGATAAATAGCAATTTTTCAAAACGAAATTCTTACATTCTTGCCAATTTTATTAATTGTATTAGGCTAATTAAAATGTATTTCATATAATAATCTAACCTTAGCAAACAGCCTACCTGAAATGCAAACACTAAAGAAGTGTATTTGATTTTCAGTCACTTTAAGTTTATTTCAGTGAAAATAGCAGCTGTTGTTGTGCAATAGAACATTCAAAATAGGCTCATTAAAACAAAAACACACACACACACACACGAGATGAAATGTGCTTAGATCTTTACAAAATACACCTAGATTATAAAGCCTGTAAAAAAGCACACCCAAGATAAAATGCACTTAAAGAACGCATAGATTATTGACTGGGTTAATTAACGAACCCTCTCTCCCGGTTCCTCTCCAAAGCTCCTTACTCTCGCTCCGTGCGGGGCTCGAACCCAGGTCTTCAGTATAGGAAGCGGACACACTAACAAGGAGGCTAAATGGCTACAGCCACTAGCGTCAGTCGCTAGTGCATCTCTTGAGATCGGGGAGTGAGGTTTACCTGCACAGCACTACTCACTGGCCTGCGTTACACGAGCAGAGTGGAATCTCCAGAAGGCACTCAGCGCTCTTCAGGAAATTTTAGCACTCCGCTCCTCTCACATGCTCTGGCAATGCTCAAAATAAAACACATTTTGTTGTTTTTTCAGATGTTTGACTTGCCTTACTTTGATTTTGTCAAGTAAACATCAGCTTTAGTTTTCTTCTCAACTTCTTGTGTTGACTCCATTTCTACTAGGCTCCACACCACCGTTCCCCGCGGGTCTCCCGCAAAATTTTCTGACCGCCCACTCCCGCCCGCAGCAAAGGTAAAACTGCCCGCTCCCGCGAGATTTGCGTTGGATCCCGGGGGTCCCCAAACCCAATGCAGTCCTCTACCTGTGTTCACAATTCACTAGGTGCAGATGGGAGGGAGAATGGCTTACTACACAGTTTATGGGAATAAAGTATTTCCCTCACAATTGTCACAAAAAAATTACTACACTGTCTGTCTGGTCTCTCTGCGCGTTGCTTTGCGAAATCATGCGGCGCGATTTTTTTTCCCTCACTGCTGCACGAGTCTGCGTGAGAATATGGGGGTGTGGCGTGAGAGCGTGAGAATTGGGTCGATTGCGTGAGGCTCACGCTGAATGCGTGAGAGTTGGCAGCCTTGCCTCATATTATTAAATTCGAAAGTGCTTTTCATATTTGGATCAACATAGGCTACATTTGTGAATGCACATTTTCTGCAATGTTGCGTGTCAAGTCATGCTCCTGTGCGCGTCTTAAAGCCTGCATCTTAAAGCCTCTGTTAAACTTTCCGCGTCTGCGAGTCCGCAATGGACCGCTAGGTAGGCGTGACGTAAAAATCGCCATTGGAGAGTGTGTGCCGAGGCTTCCCACGCTTTTTGCAAAGTATGTCGCTCTGATTTCAGTATCGGACACAGTGGGAAATACAACGTAATGCAGCACAATAAATCCCAATGGCACAATCGCGCTGTGGAGGCACAAGGGGGCACAACCGCGATTTCAAACTTTATCACTAAAAGAGACGGACGGAGGCAGAAACCGTATTACAGAGTGAACTAAAAATGGCAATGTTGATATAAAAAAAAAATTCCATCTCTTTGCGATGAATTCAATGCTAGTGTGGCAGGCATGTTCCTAGATTCTGCCATAGCTAGAAAATACTCTGCTGTTTCCTAGAGTTTAACATGAAGGTTTTTCCATGTACTTCAAGTACATTCAATTTTTTGTTACATGTTCCACATGTACCACAATGTTTCCTTTTATATAATATAAAATGTTATAATAAAGATAAATAAAAAATAAACATGAATAAGTCTCATTATTATCACAATAATTCTTATTAATAATTATGTATTATGTATTTACTTATGTTTATTTAACTTGCCTCTGACCCGCCCCAAACCCAACCCCCATCTGTCGAGTCCCACCCCCGACACCCAACCGCCCCGCCCCCCGAAGTCTCCCGGATTTCCCTAACCAAATGTTGAAAAGTATGCTTCAAAAGCACAATTGCACATGTGCAGGCAGTGTGAAGAAGCTCATTGCTACTCGAACCCGTGCAATTCGTCAATAAATGAATATAAAGACAGATGTGCAATAATTCTGGGCAATTGTTTGTTAACATGTTTGTTGCAGAGCGAACCATCAGCCTGCGCATTCAGAAGTATAAATTGAAGAAGTCTGCGTCCGCGCTGGCCGTGTCTGCGTCCGGATTGCTCATGCGGAAAGTATAACACAGGGCGTTACAATCGCAACTTTTTTGTGCTGTTACTGCTTTCGAGCTGAATCTCACATAATTGGTCAGCTCCCGACAGCATCAGGTGCTTTATTTATGGGGAGTAGAATTATTTATTTATTTCAATGAATGTAATAAATTAGATATCGTAATATTTAGGCTATAATATTGTAAATCAGGTTGGTTTGTATTGGTGACGTAATATGTAAATTATATGCGTGCGGCCCGCGAGACTTGCACTGGACCATAGTGTGGCCCGCTGGAAAAAAAGGTTTAGAACCACTGAGCTAGGGGAAATGAGATTACAGTCAGAGACACCACGAACCAGCATCAGCTAGGGGAAATGTGTATGACAGAAGCAACATGTTCTTTTGAACATGCAGAAGGGAAGAGAGTATGGCCTGATCACACAAACTATTATTCAATGTAATCATATAATCATTTATAATAATAATACTTATACATACTTATTTTATTGCTTAATTTATTGATTAGTCATTTATATTATATTGTTGTTCTTATTACCGTGTGGTTTCAAGAGCTGTTTGTCTTCATGAATAAGAAACTCTAGGTTATTGGGATGTTGTGAATCAGTTTGGTATAACAGTACTTGTTGAATTTGTGCTGAAACATACAGAATAAAAACTACTCAAACTCTGTTCCTTTTTATCATCACTTCATCTCCTGCTTCTGCTCTTCACTGGCTTTTTCCAAAGTCAACTTCTTTTCTGATAGAAGACTGTTAGTAGAGTTTTGGGTATTTGGTTAATAACAGGTTTGGCTATTAACAACTTTGCTGATGAGTTGTTCTGTTACCAGACAAAACTGATATTTTCTGATGGGATCTGGCGTCCGGAGCTGGATCTTAATTATCTGGTGTGGAGGCATGATCTAACACGCTAAGCAGACATTTGTAAGCAAGTAAGATTTTTGGCAGATTAATGTAGGTGCAGTTTGAACATGAAAAATGTACATTATGACATGATGATGTCCTGGCAGCTTTCAAACCCCAAGACGCCAGTCATAATGTGCTTCCTCATATGTTCGTGCTCTGCTGAATAAACACTTTCAAAACATTTACATGTGCATTTACATTTATATTCATGGTTTTTGGAACATGCTTTCTAAGCAAATGACTCGATGAAAACTTGTGAATAAGAAAAACAAGTGACTAAGTTCTAAGAAGTGAACAGCAGTAGATGCAGATGCAAATGGCAAAGAGTGGCAAAGATTTACTGCACTGCTATATGAACTCCTTATGTGAATATTCAGATTTTAAAGATAGTTTTGCATCATCTTGAAACAGACTGTGTTTGTGTGCTTTCAGGTACCTTGGTGGAGTTTGCAAAAGTTCTTAACACCTAATATTCAATGTAAGCATGTCAACATAAAAATTAATTCTTTGACTTGCTTTACATAACAGTGTCCGCTAAAATGATAATGTGCCATTTTAATAGCACTGATATTTTGATATAATAAATCACTGAAGTTACAAATCATTATTTTCAGTAAAAAGTTTTGTTGCTAAAATATGTTTAAGAAAATAATTTATATTTTATTCATGTATTTGTGTGTGTGTGTGTGTGTGTGTGTGTGTGTGTGTGTGTGGGTGTGTGTAAACCAATTTGAAAAAGAAAAGTGGGAGGAGAACTAAGATCATGTGACTCTGATGTAACTTGAACTAATATATTTTTCCCAGGAACAACATTTGTTCAAAGCTCCTCAAACAAGCAGAAATAATCTTTAATCGTCCTGAAATGAACATGAGAGTTTTCTACAAGAGTCTGTTGTCTTTACTGGGTAAGTAAAACATACAATCATATCTCATATCTTAATGTCTGACTCATATCTTAATGACCTACAGTCTGTTTTCAGCTTCATCTTTCAGACTGAGAAACACTTAAAAAACACAGACCCTAAATTATACTTGAATGTGTTGTTCATGTTATCTAAACACCCTGAAACAAAATCATTTTACTTGAGAAACTAAAATATAAGACACTAATACATGATTTTAGTGATTATACTAAATTTTACCCAAATAGAATATATATATATATATATATATATATATATATATATATACAGTACAAACCTAAAGTTTGACTATGAAAATTGTAAATTCACACTGAAGGCATCAAATCTATGAATTAACACATGTGGAATTATATATGGAATTATATACATAAGAAAAAAGTGTGAAACAACTGAAAATATGTCATATTGTAGGTTCTTCAAAGTAGCCACCTTTTGCTTTGATTACTGCTTTGCACACTCTTGGCATTCTCTTGATGAGCTTCAAGAGGTAGTCACCTGAAATGGTCTTCCAACAGTCTTGAAGGAGTTCCCCGAGAGATGCTTAGCACTTGTTGGCCCTTTTGCCTTCTGTCTGCGGTCCAGCTCACCCCTAAACCATCTCGATTGGGTTCAGGTCCGGTGACTGTGGAGGCCAGGTCATCTGGCGCAGCACCCCATCACTCTCCTTCTTGGTCAAATAGCCCTTGATGCCTTCAGTGTGACGCTACAATTTTCATAGTCATGAAAATAAAGAAAACTCTTTGAGTGAGAAGGTGTGTCCAACATATATATATATATATATATATAACAAAAAAAAAAATAATATATATATATATATATATATATATATATATATATATGCTTATGCTCATAAAAACAATCCATTTAAGTTGCTAAATAATGAGGATCTTCCTGTGTTTCTCATTCCAAGGCTTTTTCTCAGTTCAGATGAAAGCAGAAACAGAAGGTGAGATTTGTGATTTGAACAGTACTACATTGTTTGTTAGTGAGTTTGTGCTGCTGTTAAATATTTTCAGACAAATGTTGAAAACCAATGAACTTGGGTAGCCAAGCAGGGCTATACATGATTGTAATAAAGAATTGTAATAGTAAGTACGGTTTGCTCTTGAATGTATTCCAGTGAACGTAGCAAGATGGGGAACAGCTGTTCAGTCGAAAACATTTAAAAACTTTGGTGCCCAAAACGCTGTGGATGGGTCAAACAATGTCTGTTCTGGTACAAAAAAACAAAGTGACCCGTGGTGGAAGCTGGATCTGAAGAACACCTACCCTGTGAACAGAGTGACCATCACTAACATCCAATTAAGCTGCTGTGTAAACTGGATAAACGGGGCAGTGATTCGAATTGGAAACGATTCTTCAAATGTTTTAGGCAACCCAGTGTGAGTCTCTCTGATATATTCTTACATGCAGATATTGGGAAGTTGGTATCTTCATGCATACATTTGTGTGTGTGCTTCATGTACTGACTTTCCAGGTGTTAAGTAGGGTTGGGTATCGAAAACTGGTTCCATTTTAGAACCGGTTCCAAATTTCCAAGAACCGGGTATTTGACAAGACGCGTGCATTTCGATTCTGCTTAACGATTCCTATGTTCGCATTTCAATTTGACTTTTATGATATTAACGATTAAGTGCAGGAACAGAAATAATTTGCGCCCTGTTTGTGTGCAGCGCACATGAAGCGCAAGCGTGAGCACAGAGAGCAGCGGTCAGCGGATGCGCTGAGGGGTTCCGGTTTGTGTCCGTTCTTGGACTGTTCTGTGTATTTCAAATTTAGAAAAGGTTGTTCCGAGCCGAAACTGACTTCTTTCATATTTGTTGACCAATATACAGAAAACAACATCAGTATATCATCATAAACCCAGCCGTTTTCATCTTACGTGAAAGTAAACAGATGAGAAAGATAACACTAATGTACAGTATTTTTGCTTAAAGAGACAACACCCTAATAAACGCGTTGCCTGTCATTAATGTTAATCAAAGAAAACAAAAGAAAATCATTCACTGATCTTGACTGAATATATTTAATAACTTTAATTGATTTTAATTCAATTGAAATTTAATTGATCTTTATTTAAAAGGAAAACTATGCAGTGTTTTTAAACTCTTAAAGTTTCTGTACCTGAAATTTTGTTTAGTTGTATTTATTTATGCTATTGCTAATTGATTTGTTTGTTCTTATCTTATTACTGACTGTTTACTTGTCTTTAACACTTTAATATTTGAAATTTATATTAATCTAGTTGTTTTTGCTATGGTATTTTTTTTTTAAAAAGCACAGGAAAAATTCCTCTTGCAGTGTTTTGTAGGCTGCTGATTTTTTCTCATGTTATTCAGCTGCAACGGAATGCTTTGTAAAACGACAGAATACATGTTTGACATCTAAATGTTTGACTTAATTTTTTTATATTGGATTTTTTTTATCTTATTGGAATCGAAACTAGGAATTGATAAGAATTGGAATCGAGAGAGTAATCTTGTTGTTGGTCATGTTGAAGGCTATGTTTATTGCAACACAAAGACTTTTGCACAATTATTTCACAGTACACAGCTTTTTTATTCCATCACATTCAATAAAGACTGTGAACTGATATTCAAAGATCAGGTAAATTATTAGAATTTTATTTATTTTAAATGGCAATGATCGGTGGAGGAAACACTGGTTTATCTACCTAATGATTAGATAGTTGATGTTATATCTTTCTAAAATGGCAGCTCGTGTCACACAAACAGTTCACCTCCAGTGATCACATGACTGCACTGATTAGTTATTTTACATGATTTCATGGTAAAACACAGTATGACAATCCACAGACTTCAGACAAAACTTGGTGTTATATAAATTTGTATTAAAATGAACATTTCACTTTCATGACAAATAATTGCACATTTGCTTAGCTGCTTAGTGATGTAATAATAATCAATAAATAACAAAAATATTGTAAAACATATTTTACATAAGTTGGAAGAAGTATCCAATTTAAAAATATACATTGTGTTGTAAAATAAAGAGTTAATCATATTTAGAAGAAAATAAAACAAAAGTTTAGAGTCATACTAATAATGAGCAACAAAAGGAACTCACTTTTTTTTTTCTCCAGATGTGCTACAGTTTCCTCTATTCCAGCAGGAGCAACCAACAGCTTCTCGTGTCCTGGGATGAAGGGACGCTATGTGACTGTGAATATTCCTGGAAATTCAAAGGTTCTTACTTTCTGTGAAGTGGGAGTCTATGTGAATTTTCCAGGTAATTCAGAGCTTCTTTAAAACCAGGTCTAAACCCTTTCCAGGTGAATTTGACTGGACCAGCCTGAAATAAAAGCTTTTATAAGGCTATTTGAACAGAAAACTAGGGACGGATTAAATGCACTAGACCAGAGGAGGCCCAGACGAAATATCGGTCCTCCTGGAACACGATTTTAACTCTGGGGGACAGAGGCCTGTCACATGCCTATTCAATAGGTTACGTTTTTCACCACTGAAAATAAAAACAAAGTAATATTGATCCAGATGTATAGATCTTCAATTTGTATCCAATTGCCAGCTAACTACCACAGGGCATTCTAACTAGCAAATAACTAGATGTCTACATCCTCCTCATACACAGATGGAACCTTGCCCTCACCCACTCTTCCTGAGGAAGTTCCCACAGCTTCCCCAGAGGACGTTCTAACAGCTTTTCCTGAGGACATTCCCACAGATCTTCCCGAGGACGTTTCCACAGATCTTCCCGAGGACGTTTCCACAGATCTTCCGGAGGACGTTTCCACAGATCTTCTCCCAGATGAAGGAGGTAATCAGTATGTCACTGAGATTTTGCCTGTGAAAACCAGACTAAAGCATCAAATCTAAATAATTATGAGATGAACATCCCAGTTTGATTTCAAGCATTTATTTCACTATGATTTCAATCTCTGACATGATCATACTCAGACAACATAAAAGATATCAATGTTATATTGTCACAAAATGTTCTTTAAATTATGTAGAATGATTTTATGTAGAAAACCATAAATAAAAAAATTAAATAAGTTTTCACAGGCAGGGTCACAATTATCTACTATATATGAAGCTAAAGGGTTTTGAGTCAAGGTTCATAATGTAGAACATTTTTGTGCATAGGTTGCTAGAAAGCTGTTAAACTAACTGTCTCATTTAGCTGAATCTAGTTTTCCTAGTAAGATCATGATTGAAAAATTTTGGATACTTCTGGAAATGCTGGTGTTACAAAGGTATTCTATTTATTATTTTATTATTACTGTATTTTCTGGACTATAAGTCGCACTTTTGTTCATAGTTTGGCTGGTCCTGCGACTTATAGTCAGGTGCGACTTATTTATCAAAATTAATTTGACATGAACCAAGAGAACTCATTACCGTCTACAGCCGCGAGAGGGCGCTCTATGCTGCTCAGTGCTCCTGTAGTCTACACTGAAGACATAGAGCGCCCTCTCGCGGCTGTAGACGTTAATGTTTTCTATTGGTTCTTGGTTCTAAATAAATGCGACTTATAGTCCAGTGTGACTTATATGTTTTTTTCCTCGTCATGACTTATTTTTGGACTGATGCGACTTATACTCAGGTGCGACTTATAGTCTGAAAAATACGGTATTTTTTGTTTGTTTGCCCCAGTGAACCATTTCTATTATTTAAGTATTTAAACTCATTTCATATCAGCATTGTAATTGTGTGTAAAATGGATTGGTTTTGTGTGCCATGTGTTCTTTTCTCTCAGGGCGAGAAAAGATCTTCTCTTAGTCCTCTGAATAGTGAACAGGAGTATAAGATGAAAAACTCACAAATCAAGAAAATAACAGGGCTCACAGGGATTGGAAACCCTGCAGTCTTCTGTAAGATCTGCAATTGGCATCGACATTCAGATGCAGAGTTACAGTCTGAAACTGAGAGAAATAAAGCTCTCTTGCAGAGGCTCCTTGCTGTGACTGTGCACTTGGAGTCAATGAATTTACCTTTCAGAGGTAAAACTGAAGACTTAGGTGATGTCCATAATGGCAATTTCTTAGGCACTCTATAGCTTTTGTCCTTTAATGATCCATGGTTGAAAGACCAATTACAGAAAGTCAAGGCATCCAAAAAAGAAAGCAGGTTAACCCATTATTTGAGCCCAGACATCCAAAATGAGTTCATTGTTTTTGACAAACCGCATGGACGATTTGTCAGCATTCGGATCGCTCTGTCTGTCATCTTATCACAGGCCCAATTTTCCTTCCGACGGAGATGTCTATACCAGGGATTTTTCAGATCTGCCGCTTTTTGCTGGACCCATGATCACTCCTACCCCGCCAAACACGGCCGCTGAACACCAACAAGCGTCATCTCTTCTCGCCAAGCCACACGTTGTGGCCAAAAGATCGTGCAAATCCCCAAGCTCGCCTCACTCAACAACACGATTGTCCCACCAAGACCGGGCTCTCTTATAATGCTGGATCGCACCAGCAGCAGGCATTCAACCAGCCCGTCTCACCGCAGCAAGCCTCTCTCACTTTTTCGGCCGTGGCGCAGTTCAATGTTGCCTCCACTAGCGGCGAAGACCGTGCGTTGTAGTGATGTGTCGTTCGTGAAAGAATCGTTCTTTTTTGAACGAATCTTTTAGGCGAACGAATCGTTCTCGGTTTACTCTCATTAATGAAGAGTTTTCCAGAGTTGTCATCCACACTGAGCGAGTTTCATATGAGTCTGAAAGAGATCCAGAGCTCTCATTCGTGAACGAAAGGACTGAACTGGTACATGTCAAGTTGAATAAACGGATACATGTCGTTCGTAAATGCCACGAACTGGTACATATCTTATCTCGTTCGTAAACAAAACTGATGAGAGTAAACCGGGTCAGTTAGCCATTTAGCATGTCAATCTTGCAAAATGCAAAGAGCAGTTATAGGTACTGTGCACATATGCTTGTTTTCATATTTAGCATACAAAATATAATTCTACGTTTAATCCCCAATTTATGAATGTGAATATGTAGACCAATATATGAACTGTCTGACCAAACAATTAAAATGCTAATTATGCAAGAAAACCTATTTAAATAGACTTTATATATAGAATGCGATTATGAAGATGCTAAAGTTTGTTAAACGACGTTATGACTTAACTCTGTCGGATGACGAGGCCACTTTTTAACCACAAAGCAAAGGCATTTTTCCAGAGTTGTCATCTGCACTGAAATGTCTGAAGACATTACATTTGCTTTACCGTGCATGTCTAAACCTCACTGAGATGATACAGACATAAGTTTCATGCAATTATTCTGGCAGGATCAATTATTTAGGGACATATTTCACCATTTACTGGCATCATTACTCAGAATTTTTCTAAAACGCAACTACCCTCGTGTTTTGTTGCAGGACAGCAAGTGTGAGTAAATTTTCTATTGTCTTTTTAGGACTGTAATATGAAAAGCATGCAAAGTAAATATCTTTAGAAACCGCTTGAATTTGAATATCACATTACTGCAGTTAACGTTACTGCTATAGACATGTCTATTGGTACCAAATTTTACAAAACTAAACATGGTACATCGCTTTCAAAGGCCTGTTTCCACAGTCCATACTACAACGGGAAAACAGCATCCCAAATTTATCTGCTCTGGAGGCCGTTTAAAAAGGCCTGAAGGCCAAAACGAGAGGAAAAGATGCTTTTCCAACAGGAACGTATTAATTCAGACAAGGTTTGAGCAATTGTCAAATCAGCCAACTACAGCAGCCGAATCAAGCACGAAGCTACTTTTACTTGCAACACGGGCCTGCACATCCCAGTATTTCCATCCTGTTACTTCTAACCCCCTTTTTCTTTTCAGTGTCCTCCAGCTCACGTAGCAGACATTAAGGTTCTTCAAGACATCACACAGCCCAGTCCCTTCCCACGACCCACAGCTACAGCAGCTGAAGCAAACGCAAGGCCGACTCCATTCGTACACGCCCTCAACTCTTCCGCTCCCGCTCCCTCATGCTACTAACCATTTTTCTGTTCAGTGGCCTCCAGCTCCATATTTGTCAGAAGGCAGCGGGCACCAAGACCTATTAGTGCTCAGACCGATTATATATAAAAAAAAAACAAATAAAAAAAACACGACCTATATTTCACCACTGCCGCAGCAGTTTCTGCTCCCGCAGGAGCCCTTTCCATCCTTCCCTACTGCCGCAACAGTTCTCGCTCCCGCAGGAGCCTCAAAAAAAAAAAAATAAAACCACTACATGTACAATTTTTAATGTCCATTCTCCAATTCAACCTCATCAGGCTCGCTTTTATGTCCAACTCCGGAAAGCTCAATCTAAATTCGCGCTGGACCCTCTCTTCATCAATTACTTTGGTAAAAAAAAAAAAAAAACTTAACTGATCCTTGCTCAATCAGGCATACCCACAGAAAATTTTCCAGTCACTCATTTCGCATCAGGGCAGCAACTTAAGTTAGGGCTGTGGCTATCGAATATTTTAGTAATCGAGTAGTCTACCAAAAACTCCATCGATTAATCGAGTAATCGGATAAAATGTGTTTTTGCTTAATTACATTGACGCGATATTGATGTGCGCATGCACAGTAAATCTGACGGGTAGGATAAAATGTCAGGACACCAGACTTTTATTTCGATGGGTTGACGTACCTTTACAGTTCTGTGTATGTGATGTGACGCTAGTTTTAAATCAAATGGTCAAATGCTCATGAAGTTGTTCATGTGTTCACGTCCTTATTTAGTGAGACAGCAGACGCTGAAATTACAGCGAGCGTCACGCGCACTTCAGTGTGTGAAGTCGCGCTTCTGCTCCATTCATTAACAGAGACGCACAGAACATGCAGGATTTACATTTAAATAGACTGTTCCGGCTTAATATTTACAGATATTAGTCCATATCGTGATTTGATGTAAGTGCAATGACCTATTTTGATTAATTCATTCAAAAATTGGCAAATTCAGTGCCATTCCGCGTTAAACTTTAAATTCCTTTTTTATGACTGGATTCTGCGATTCCCTCCACGTTTTCTGCATCGTGGAAATCAAAGGGCCCTAGTTGTGGTATGCCAGCTCTATCTTGCAATGGACACATGCCACAACGTTCTCTTTACGTTTACCCGCGCCCTCAAATCAAAACACTGCTGACTCCTTGCAGTATGTGATTTCGGACACAGCACTTCCGCCAACGTACACGTGTTGTCACATTAAAAAAAAAATTGTTTTTTAAATTTAAAAAACAAAACGAAATAAATAATAAAAAAAAATCATTGCAAAAGAACCTGACATGAGATTTAAAATAAATTAAAAGAGTCTTCGAGGCAGAGGAATTTGCCTCGATCATTTTTTGTA
Source organism: Carassius carassius (assembly GCF_963082965.1). Lineage (NCBI taxonomy): Eukaryota > Metazoa > Chordata > Actinopteri > Cypriniformes > Cyprinidae > Carassius > Carassius carassius. The sequence goes on along the minus strand of NC_081755.1, from coordinate 2,518,756 downwards.
ATCGAGTTACTCAAGGAATCGTTTCAGCCCTAAACTTAAGCAGCTCAAAAGGGGCCTCTCACATAATCAGATAGAGGCCCTCGGTTGTTGTTCATCAGACATTTAAAAAAAAAAATCAGCATTTTAAATCATGTTGTTTACTTGATTAATCGAAGCCTCTCAGTTATCGTTTTTACAGTCAAAGTAAGGGCCCTCCAGCAATCGTTACTGTAGCAAGTTCGTTTGGAGGAAAGGAAGAGGACAAAGGGGTCGGCTGGACTGCTGACGTATTTATTTAACAAATATAAAATTAAAGTTCACAAACACCAACTGGTGACTTTTATTCTGATAGTTTCTGCTCCCGCAGGAGCCCTTTCCATCCTTCCCTACTGCCGCAACAGTTCTCGCTCCCGCAGGAGCCTCAAAAAAAAAAAAAAAAAACCACTACATGTACAATTTTTAATGTCCATTCTCCAATTCAACCTCATCAGGCTCGCTTTTATGTCCAACTCCGGAAAGCTCAATCTAAATTCGCGCTGGACCCTCTCTTCATCAATGACTTTGGTAAAAAAAAAAAAAAAAAACTTAACTGATCCTTGCTCAATCAGGCATACCCACAGAAAATTTTCCAGTCACTCATTTCGCATCAGGGCAGCAACTTAAGTTAGGGCTGTGGCTATCGAATATTTTAGTAATCGAGTAGTCTACCAAAAACTCCATCGATTAATCGAGTAATCGGATAAAATGTGTTTTTGCTTAATTACATTGACGCGATATTGATGTGCGCATGCACAGTAAATCTGACGGGTAGGATAAAATGTCAGGACACCAGACTTTTATTTCGATGGGTTGACGTACCTTTACAGTTCTGTGTATGTGATGTGACACTAGTTTTAAATCAAATGGTCAAATGCTCATGAAGTTGTTCATGTGTTCACGTCCTTATTTAGTGAGACAGCAGACGCTGAAATTACAGCGAGCGTCACACGCACTTCAGTGTGTGAAGTCGCGCTTCTGCTCCATTCATTAACAGAGACGCACAGAACATGCAGGATTTACATTTAAATAGACTGTTCCGGCTTAATATTTACAGATATTAGTCCATATCGTGATTTGATGTAAGTGCAATGACCTATTTTGATTAATTCATTCAAAAATGGGCAAATTCAGTGCCATTCCGCGTTAAACTTTAAATTCCTTTTTTATGACTGGATTCTGCGATTCCCTCCACGTTTTCTGCATCGTGGAAATCAAAGGGCCCTAGTTGTGGTATGCCAGCTCTATCTTGCAATGGACACATGCCACAATGTTCTCTTTACGTTTACCCGCGCCCTCAAATCAAAACACTGCTGACTCCTTGCAGTATGTGATTTCGGACACAGCACTTCCGCCAACGTACACGTGTTGTCACATTAAAAAAAAAATTGTTTTTTAAATTTAAAAAACAAAACGAAATAAATAATAAAAATAAAATCATTGCAAAAGAACCTGACATGAGATTTAAAATAAATTAAAAGAGTCTTCGAGGCAGAGGAATTTGCCTCGATCATTTTTTGTAATCGAGTTACTCAAGGAATCGTTTCAGCCCTAAACTTAAGCAGCTCAAAAGGGGCCTCTCACATAATCAGATAGAGGCCCTCGGTTGTTGTTCATCAGACATTTAAAAAAAAAAATCAGCATTTTAAATCATGTTGTTTACTTGATTAATCGAAGCCTCTCAGTTATCGTTTTTACAGTCAAAGTAAGGGCCCTCCAGCAATCGTTACTGTAGCAAGTTCGTTTGGAGGAAAGGAAGAGGACAAAGGGGTCGGCTGGACTGCTGACGTATTTATTTAACAAATATAAAATTAAAGTTCACAAACACCAACTGGTGACTTTTATTCTGATACGTCGGCACAACACTCTCGGTTTGCTCTTTCCGGTTTCGGTTTCCGGTTTGCGTCAGCAGTCCGTCTCTCTCTCGCTTGCTTCCGACTCTCCTGGCGTTTTATACTCTCTCCACGCCAATTACTAGAACAAGAAACAGGTGATGATAATTTTCGCCCAAACCACTCACTTACCACTCGTCTCCTGATTCTCTCTCCCGCTGCAGACTTCGCTAAACCACGCCCCCCCTGCCACATACCCCCACCGCCCGACTCAGGCCGGGGAGCCATCCAGCCTGCAGCCCCCCCCCCCCCATTTCTGGAGAGGAAGTCGGCCACCGCTATCGATCACCTTGAACTTAAAAGGCTGAAAAGCTAGATACCAACGAGTGATCCACGCGTTGGTATCCTTCATGTGGTGGAGCCACTGCAGCGGAGCGTGGTCCGAACAGAGGGTGAACTCCCGTCCCAGGAGATAATAGCGGAGGGTGAGGATGGCCCATCAGATGGCAAGGCACTCTTTCTCTATGGTGCTGTACTTAGCCTCTCTCTTGGAGAGCTTCCGGCTAATGTAGAGCACCGGCCGTTCCTCTCCCTCTATCTCCTGGGACAGGACTGCCCCCAGCCCCCTGTCCGACGCGTCTGTCTGCAGCAGAAAAGGGAGAGAAAAATCAGGAGAGTGTAACAACGGCCCGCCACACAGAGCAGCCTTGACCTGAGTAAAGGCCTGCTGACACGGCTCCGTCCACTGGACCGTATCTGGCACCTCCTTTTTAGTGAGGTCAGTCAAAGGGCTGGTGAGGTCCGAATAATTAGGAATAAACCGTCTATAATATCCCGCCAGCCCCAAGAACTGCCTCACCTCCTTTTTGGTCTTGGGACGTGGGCAGGTCGCAATAGCGGCTGTCTTATCAATTTGGGGACGCACCTGCCCATGCCCCAAGTGGAAGCCCAGATACCTTACTTCCACCCGCCCAATCGCACACTTCTTTGGGTTGGCCGTGAGCCCCGCTCCCCTCAACGACCTCAGGACAGCCCTCAGATGCGGCATATGCCGCTGCCAATCATTACTAAATATAATGATATCATCTAGGTAGGCAGCTGCATACGCAGCATGGGGCCGTAGAATCCTGTCCATGAGGCGCTGAAAGGTAGCTGGGGCCCCGAACAAGCCAAACAGAAGGGTAACAAATTGGTGTAATCCAAACGGCGTTGTGAAAGCTGTCTTTTCTCTGGACAATGGAGACAAGGGGATTTGCCAATAGCCCTTTGTTAAGTCCAATATCGAATAAAAGCGAGCCGTGCCTAGCCGATCAAGCAACTCGTCAACCCGCGGCATTGGATACGCGTCGAATTTCGACACAGCATTCACCTTGCAGTAATCTACACAGAAACGGACTGAGCCGTCCGTTTTCGGAACTAAAACTATCGGGCTCGCCCAGTTACTATTAGATTCTTCTATTACCCCCATGTCAAGCATAGCGCCTAATTCAGCCTGAACTACTTTTTTCTTGTGCTCAGGTAAACAATACGGCCGGTAGGGGCGAGAAGACGTCGGCAAACTCTGCCTGCAATTTCGTTAAATCAGTGAGTTGGGACAGCGAGAGGTGATCTCCACCTGGAGCCAGGGCGAGGGATTGTGGTTTGATATTCGCCTCTGGCCCGAGATCATCCTCTCCGCCAATCACCGTTGCCAACATCACTGATTCTGCCTCATTCCATTTTTTAAGGAGATTGAGGTGGTAGATCTGACGGGACCCGTTCCTATCGGACCGTATTACCTCATAATCGAGATCTCCGACCTGTCGTGCGACCTCGAACGGTCCCTGCCACTTAGCCATTAATTTGGAGCTCGACGTTGGGAGTAATACAAGTACTTTCTCTCCTGGTGCAAATTTGCGTAACCTAGTTCCCCTGTTATACAGCTGGCTCTGGCGGTCCTGGGCTAGTAACAAATTCTCCATTGATAGCCGCCCCAATGTGTGGAGTTTTGTTCTCAAGTCCAGCACATACTGAATTTCGTTTTTGCCCTGAGATGGTTCCTCCTCCCACGTTTCTCTCAGTACGTCGAGCACCCGCGGGGCTGGCGTCCATAGAGAAGCTCGAAGGGGGAAAACCCCGTGAAAACTTAATGCCCAATAATCCGTACAGTTCGCGTAGCGTACGTGGCATAAACGCCGTGCCCTGATCGGTGAGGATTTCTTTTGGAATCCCCACCCGGGAGATAAGACGAAACAGGGCATCCGCAACACTTTTAGCGGAAATGTTGTGGAGGGCCACCGCTTCAGGATATCGTGTTGCATAATCAACTATGACTAGTGCAAAGCGATGTCCTCGTGCCGATCGCTCTAATGGCCCGATGAGGTCCATACCAATTCTCTCAAAGGGGACCTGCATTAAGGGAAGAGGGCGCAAAGGCGCTTTTGGGGCGGCCGGTGGGTTTACCAACTGACATTCCGGACAAGACGCGCACCCACCTGCGCACGTTGTCATGAATGCCCGGCCAAAAGAAACGGGCCATGAGGCGATTTAGTGTTGCTGCCTGTCCCAAATGGCCCGCCATAGGATTAGAATGAGCCGCGTGGAAAAGCATTTCCCTGCGGCCCTTTGGTATTAACAATTGGGTTGTATTCAATTTTGTCTTCGTTCCCAAGATTATCGGATGTCGGAGGTGGGGACTAACCGCCACATCCACACTATGTTTTGTCCCCGGAATTTAATTATAATTGGGACAACCGGATACTCCACCACATCCCCGTGTACACACCGCACCTTAACCACGCGGCTTGTATCCAATGCCCCCGGTTGAATCAGGCTTTGATGGATTGAGGTTTGGTTACATCCTGAATCCACCAAGGCCGGATATGTACCCCCCTTGATACTCACTGGTATTTGGTACTCGCCAGCCTGACCGGGGGTGACCTGCGGGACGTTCGGGACCCGGATCATCGTCCCCACCTTCATCACTGGACACCTGTCCACAAAATGCTCCGGGTCCCCGCAACGCCAACAGGCCAGCCCAGACCTACCCACCGCCCCAGTGGCAGGGAGTGGATTGGAGAATTGGCGCAGACCGGCTTCGCCCAAGTCCAGGGACCGGAACCGCTGGCAGTGTTGTTCGGGCGACCGGCCGACCCGCTGGATGACGGCCCTCTTTAGGTCGTCGAAGACCAGGAGGTTCGCCACCGGAAGTTGTTGGGCGGCCACCTGGGCCTCTCCAGAGAGCAGGGGAATGAGGCGCACCGGCCACTGCTCTCGGGGCCACCCGCAGGCCTCCACCGACTTTTCAAAAAGCTCCGGGAAGGCCTCTGGATCGTCCTGGGGCCCCATCTTGTGCAGCGGTAGGTGCATGGGTGCGGCGGGCGGCCCGGTGGCCTCGGCGCGAACCTTCCGATCGATCCAGCTCTGGAACCTCTCGCAGTCCTCCTGCTGGGCCTGGACAATGGCCTGGAAACGCCTCTCCTGATCCGTCCTTAGGTCCAGCAGGGCCTGGTGTTGTTCGCAGTGCAGGACCGCGAGGGAGGCAATGATGTCCGCAAGCGGCGTGGAGGACGGGCTTTGCATGGCGGCGGTCCTGCTTCCTTCCCGGGTTTCAGCACCAGTGTAGCAAGTTCGTTTGGAGGAAAGGAAGTGGACAAAGGGGTCGGCTGGACTGCTGACGTATTTATTTAACAAATATAAAATTAAAGTTCACAAACACCAACTGGTGACTTTTATTCTGATATGTCGGTACAACACTCTTGGTTTGCTCTTTCCGGTTTCCGGTTTGCGTCAGCAGTCCGTCTCTCTCTCGCTTGCATCCGACTCTCCTGGCGTTTTATACTCTCTCCACGCCAATTACTAGAACAAGAAACAGGTGATGATAATTTTTGCCCAAACCACTCACTTACCGCTCGTCTCCTGATTCTCTCTCCCGCTGCAGACTTCGCTAAACCACGCCCCCCCTGCCACAGTTACAATCTCCTTGCCTATTCAGCATCGGACAGGGCTCTCCCTTCTGGTGCAGCAGGGCAGTGGCTCCCTTCGGTCACAGTGTGAGCCTTTCGTCTGTCATTGAGTTGTGCTGCGTGCTCAGCGGCGGACGGGGTTCTCCTTCCCGGTGCAGCAGAGCCACAGGCCCCCTTCGGTCATTGTGACAGCCCTCCATCCGATGCATCAAATTACGCCTCGTATACAGTCGTAAGGGAGTCCCTCCATCAGTCACGTTTTCTTGCTTATTCCGAATCGGACAGGGCTCCCCTCCCAGTGCAGCAGACCCATCGGCTACCTTCGGTTGCAGGGTCATTCTTCAGTCTGTCGTTCTGAGTATGATGCATGCTCGGTGGTGGACGGGGGATCTCCCTCCCGGTGCAGCAGAGCCGTTGGCTCCCTTCGGTCGCAGTGGGAGCCCTCCATCCGATGCATCAAACCACGCCTCTTATTCAGTCGAAAGGGGGACTCTCCCCTCCGGTGCAGCAGAGCCGCAGCTCCCTTCGGATGCAGTGAGAGTCCCTCCATCTGTCGTGTTTTTTCTGCTTGTTCAGGATCGGACAGGGCTCTCCCTTCAGCAGGAACGTGGCCCCCTTTGGTCGCTGTGAGAGCCCTCCATCCGACGCTTAAAATCATGCCTCATATCCAGTCGCAAGGGGGACTCTCCCTTCCGGTGCAGCAGAGCCGCAGCTCCCTTTGGATGCAGTGAGAATCCCTCCATCAGTCGTGTCTTCTTGCCTACTCTGCATCGGATGGGGCTCCCCTACCGGTGCAGCAGACCCACGGCTCCCTTCGGTCGCAGGGTGAACCCCCCGTCTGAGTTATGTTGCCTGTTCAATGGCGGACAGGGATCTCCCTCCCGAGGGAAAAGAGCCGCAGGCTCCCTTCGGTCGTAGCAGAAGGCCTCCATCCGATGCATCAAACCATGCCTCGAATCTTCTTGCCTATTCTGCATCTGACGGGGCTCTCCCTTCCGGTGCAGCAGACCCATGGCTCCCTTCGGTCGCACGGTGAACCCCGTCTAAGTTATGTTGCATGCTCAAGGGCGGACCGGGTTCTCCCTCCTGGTGGAATAGAGCCGCTGGCTCCCTTCGGTTGCAGTGAGAGCCCTCCATTAGACGCATCAAACCATGCCTCGCATCGCAAGGGGGACTCGCCTTTCCAGTGCAGCAGAGCCGCAGCTCCCTTCATGCAGCAAGAGTCCCTCCAACAGTCGTATTCCAGTTAGCGTCATTTAGGGCTCTCCCCTCCGGGGCAGCACTCCCGATGCAGAGTTGCGAACCCCCTACGGAGGCTGGGAGAAACCTCCAAGGCGAAAAACCGTGCCTCGCATAAACCCGCAATGGCATTATTGGGACTCCCCCTTCCGGTGCAGCAGAGCCGCAGCCATCAGTCACGTCTCTTTGCATTCTCAGCATTGAACTAGGGCTCCTCTTCCGGTGCAGCAGACCCACAGCTCCCTTCGGTCACAGTGAGAGCCCTCCATCAGATGCACCAATCCACGCCTCGTACTCAGCCGCAAGAGGGACTCTCCCTTCCAGTGCAGCAGAGCCGCAGCTCCCTTCGGAGGCAGCAAGAGTCCCTCAATTTGAAATCCGGCATCGTGCTCCTCTCATAAGCGGCACGGAAGGCACTCCGGTAAGACGTTGTGAGCCGCAGCTCTCGTCGAACACTGCACGGGCTCTCCTGGTCGCTCTGCATTCTTCTTCTCAACACGCATAGTTTGGGGGGCAACTAAATTTAGCTCTCTGGCTGCTGTCCTATGCCTTTAAGCTTATTCTGGGGAGTTATTTGGGTTCGGGCTATGCTCCGGACCCCTCCCCCAGGACAGCGCGAAAATATGCCTACTATTCACCTTCAGATTAGATGTAAGAGTGAACTCATGAAATGTGGTTTTATTAACCAAGTTCGGGAGGAGCACGATCAGATAATCATCCAATTTGGCACAGGTGCATCTCATTTAGCTAATCATCTTAACTAGCACACAATCGTATATATATCCAGTCTTCCTACCTCCTGTCCCACGACAGTTTTTCGGCATCCCTCCTCCACCCCAACTCCTCACTTCTAATCTATTTATCCCAAATTAGGGATAGGGGGAGTTATTTGGGTTCGGGCTATGCTCCGGGCTCGGACCCCTCCCCCTGGACAGCATGCCAAAATAATGCCTACTATTCGCCTTCAGATTAGATGTAAGGGTGAACTTGTGAAATAGCCAAATAGCCAAAAATACATTGTATGGTTCAAAATTATTGATTTTTCTTTTATGCCAAAAAACATTAGGATGTAAAGCAAAGATCATGTTCCATGTTATATTTTGTAAATTTCTTACTGTAAATATGTCAAAACTTAATTTTTGTTTAGTAAAATGCCTTGCTAAGAACTTCATTTGCACAACTTTAAAGGTGATTTTCTCAATTTGTTTTTTTTTTTTCAGATTCCAGATATCCAAATAGTTGTATCGCAAAATATTGTCCTCCTAACAAACCATACATCAGTGGAAAGATTATTTATTCAGCTTTCACATGATGTATAAATCTCAATTTCCAAAAATCAACCCTTGTGACTGGTTTTGTGTATGTGTAAATACAGGTGAACCTGTATTTAATGTCATCTAGGTATTTTTGTTTGTTTTACTTTGTCGTTTTTATGATTTTTGAGGATCCATACACAAACTCTCACTTGCATCTGTTTTGTTTAACCTCAAGTGACATACATTTGCAACAAACTACTGCAGATATTGTAGACTCAATGTATTTGTTTTTATTATTTGCATTTAGCATTTGCTTTTCTCTGTATGTTCACGCTCATGTGCACTTTTAGGTCCTGTTTCCCAAGAAGACTCCTGTGAAGATGAAACTTAATTTTGAGTCTTTATGAACATCCATCTCCTGTCACAGGTGAGAGAGGGAAACGTACAGAAATCTGAACTCAATCACATTGATAGTAGTTTTAAGATATCTGCTCATTTCAGCTTCAGTGTGCTCTGACAGAACGAGGGATTTCTGACGTGAAGATAGAGATGATGATGATGATGATTATGGGGGAAGCTAAACTCTCTTCTAATCAGCTTTGATATTTATTTACATGCTGTAATTTTCTCCATTACTCAATGTTAATCACAATAAAGTTGTATGTGAAAATGTAAACTACTGATTCCTGATTGCTGATTTCAAGCCATTTGTATTGTATAAAGTGTAAGTACCTGACAATATGGGGGCAATGTTATATAAGTGAAATTAATATATTTACATTTACATTACATTTACATTTAGTCATTTAGCAGACACTTTTATCCAAAGCGACTTACAAATGAGGACAGTGGAAGCAATCAAAAACAACAAAAGAGCAATGATATGTAAGTGCTATAACAAGTCTCAGTTAGCTTAAATGCAGTACACTTAGCATGGTCTTTAAAATAATATAATTAATAAAAAAAGAAATCAGATAGAAAAAGAATAGAGCAAACTAGTGTTAGAGTTTTTTTATAATTGTATAATAAATGAAAAGAAAATAGAATACAAAAATATTAGAAAGGCAATTAATATGTTTTTAAGAATAGAATTAGAATAGTAAGTGCTAAAGGTAGTTAAATATAAATATATATATATACATATATATATATATATATATGGGTCATTCCTGGTATGCGGTAACATTTTGGCTTCATAAGTGTTGGAAAAAGAGTTACATGATTTTTAAGTTTTTTGCATTCTACCAAAATAGTGTTATGTTTAACTATTAGGAATGGATATTAGTCAAGCTCGGGGACTCAAAAAATAATAATTATGGGTAGATTGTTCAGACACTGGCCATGAACATATTCCACCCTGTTAGGGACATATAGATAGTTACCACAACATGTTAATAATGTAAATGTTACACAATAATAAGCTTTTCTTGGATAGTACTGTATATGTCCTTTATGCCCTCTTTTTTTTTTTTTCGAAAAACAATAACAACAATTATTGATGAATAGAATATGTCTTAATAATTAACAACAGGTAATTTTTGTGCTAACGTTTTGTCAATAGGGTTCTAAATAAAAAAAAAATTGCTCAAAAACATATATATGCTGTTAGTGCTCCTCACCTCACAAAATAAGACAAAAGTATGTAAACATTTAATGTTGCTATGAAATTATTATTTAAAATGACTTGTCTAACAGGGTGGAACGTAGTATAATAGGGTGGAACACCAGTGTTAACAAGTTCGTTAACGTGGGACAAGCTTTCCATCATTATCCTGCATGGTTTCCCATCTGTAATGTGTGGACCTACATCTATTAGGGGTGTCCCCGTCTAAAGATTTTCATAGTCGAATCAGACTTTTCAAATCTTGCTGATATTCGACTGATGTTTGGCGGCGGGGCAAAATACATCAGTCAAGTCAGACATTCGACAGCCATAATTACTGATGTTAACACACAGGGAAAATTTATAACAAATGCCTCGCAGATACAAACGGTGAAAATGAAGTTTTGATTAAAATATAGTTAACACTAAACGTCAGCGAAACCCTAACAATACACAATTTTTACAATAGTGCTCTCATTATAAAGTCAGCCTATATGTGTCACAGTGTCTGGGTTGTGTTCCCTGGGGTTCCACTAGGTGTCCTCAGTTAACACAGTGTTTATCATATTATCACTTCCTGTCTCCTTATTTGGTCACCTTCCTCCTTGTTTAGTTAATTGATTGTTTCCCACCTGTCTCCTGTTTCCCCATTATCCTTTTGTGTATATAACCCGGTCTGTCTTAGTATGGGTCACAGAGTCGTTGTTTATTCATGTCCGTCAGTTCGTGCCCTTGCCTTGTCTTCTTGTTTAGTTTATGTTTTGGATGGATGTTTCCTATTGACCCCTGCCTGGAATGTTTATGCTGTTTGGATTACCCCTTAATAAAAGACTTACTTGCAATTGGTTCTATCTCCGTGCTTCATTGGATCCCGGCCGTGACAGAACGACTCCGTCCTTCTAGGAACCAGCGGTATGTCGTCTTTCCGTTCCCCAGCCAAGATGGCGGAGCGGCGAGCCAAGTATCTTCGGTTGATCGCCCTCCGCCAAGAGGGAAATGAAGTGGGTGCCCTGGCTCAGGTGTTCTGGTCCCTGGCCGAGGGCATGGGCTACAATGATGCGGCCCTCAAGGACTATTTCAATGGCGGGCTCGATGATCCAGTGTCTCAGGAGGAGATGGCGCAGTTAGAGACACTGGAATTCTGGGAATTCGTGCGCTACCTGCAGCATCGGCTTCGGTGGGATGCCCCAGCCACTTCTGTCTCTTCCGGCGGGTTGGTCGTCAGCCCAGCACCACTGCCCAGGATTGCAACCAGCCAAGCGCCACAACCCAAGATGACCGCCAGTCCAGCACCACTGCCCAGGATGGCTACCAGCCAAGCGCCACAGCACAAGATGGCCGCTAACCCAGCGCCAATGCCCAAATTGGCCACCGTTCCAGCGCCACAACCCAAGATGGCCGCCAGTCCAGCACCACTGCCCAGGATGGCTACCAGCCAAGCGCCACCATCCAAGATGGCCGCCAGTCCAGCATCACTGCCCAGGATGGCTACCAGCCAAGCGCCACAGCACAAGATGGCCACTAACCCAGCGCCAATGCCCAAATTGGCCAACGTTCCAGCGCCACAGCCCAAGATGGCCGCCAACCCAGCGCCAATGCCCAAATTGGCCACCAGTCCAGCGCCACAGTACAAGATGGCCGCCAGCCCAGCGCCAATGCCCACTTTGGCCAACGGTTCAGTGCCACAGCCCAAGATGGCCGTCAGCCTAGCGCCACAGCACAAGATGGCCGCTAACCCAGCGCCAATGCCCAAATTGGCCACCGGTCCAGCGCCACAGTACAAGATGGCCGCCAGTCCAGCATCACTGCCCAGGATGGCTACCAGCCAAGCGCCACAGCACAAGATGGCCGCTAACCCAGCGCCAATGCCCAAATTGGCCACCGTTCCAGCGCCACAGCCCAAGATGGCCGCCAACCCAGCGCCAATGCCCAAATTGGCCACCAGTCCAGCGCCACAGTACAAGATGGCCGCCAGCCCAGCGCCAATGCCCACTTTGGCCAACGGTTCAGTGCCACAGTCCAAGATGGCCGTCAGCCTAGCGCCACAGCACAAGATGGCCGTCAGCCTAGCGCCACAGCACAAGATGGCCGCTAACCCAGCGCCAATGCCCAAATTGGCCACTGGTCCAGTGCCACAGCACAAGATGGCCACCAGTCCAGCACCACAACCCCAGATGGCCGCCAGACCAGCACCACAGTACAAGATGGCCGCCTGTCCAGAGTCATGGCCCAAGATGGCTGCTTGCCCAGCGCCGCTGCACAGGATGAGAGTCTCAGCTGACCCTTCAGAGTCGAGTCAGGTGCCCGTGGACCCTCCGGAGTCGAGTCAGGTGCCCGTGGACCCTCCGCAGTCGAGTCAGGTGCCCGTGGACCCTCCGGAGTCGAGTCAGGTGCCAGTGGACCCTCCGGAGTCGAGTCAGGTGCCCGTGGACCCTCCGGAGTCGAGTCAGGTGCCCGTGGACCCTCCGGAGTCGAGTCAGGTGCCCGTGGACCCTCCGGAGTCGAGTCAGGTGCCCGTGGACCCTCCGGAGTCGAGTCAGGTGCCCGTGGACCCTCCGGAGTCGAGTCAGGTGCCCGTGGACCCTCCGGAGTCGAGTCAGGTGCCAGTGGACCCTCCGGAGTCGAGTCAGGTGCCAGTGGACCCTCCGGAGTCGAGTCAGGTGCCAGTGGACCCTCCGGAGTCGAGTCAGGTGCCAGTGGACCCTCCGGAGTCGAGTCAGGTGCCAGTGGATCCTCCGGAGTCGAGTCAGGTGCCAGTCACCGCTGATCCTCCAGAGTCAGGGCTAGTCACCACTGATCCTCCAGAGTCAGGGCTAGTTACCGCTGATCCTCCAGAGTCGAGTCAGGTGCCAGGGAACTCTCCAGAGTTAGGGCTTATCACCGATGACCTTCCAGAGTCAGGGCTTATCACCGGTGACCTTCCAGAGTCAGGGCTAGTCACCGATGACCCTCCAGAGTCAGGGCTAGTCACCGATGACCCTCCAGAGTCAGGGCTAGTCACCGATGACCCTCCAGAGTCAGGGCTAGTCACCGATGACCCTCCAGAGTCAGGGCTAGTCACCGATGACCCTCCAGAGTCAGGGCTAGTCACCGATGACCCTCCAGAGTCAGGGCTAGTCACCGATGACCCTCCAGAGTCAGGGCTAGTCACCGATGACCCTCCAGAGTCAGGGCTAGTCACCGATGACCTTCCTGAGTCAGGGCTAGTCACCGATGACCTTCCAGAGTCAGGGCTAGTCATTGATGACCCTCCAGAGTCAGGGCTAGTCACCGATGACCCTCCAGAGTCAGGGCTAGTCACCGATGACCCTCCAGAGTCAGGGCTAGTCACCGATGACCCTCCAGAGTCAGGGCTAGTCACCGATGACCCTCCAGAGTCAGGGCTAGTCACCGATGACCTTCCTGAGTCAGGGCTAGTCACCGATGACCTTCCAGAGTCAGGGCTAGTCACCGATGACCTTCCAGAGTCAGGGCTAGTCATTGATGACCCTCCAGAGTCAGGGCTAGTCACCGATGACCCTCCAGAGTCAGGGCTAGTCACCGATGACCCTCCAGAGTCAGGGCTAGTCACCGATGACCCTCCAGAGTCAGGGCTAGTCACCGATGACCTTCCTGAGTCAGGGCTAGTCACCGATGACCCTCCAGAGTCAGGGCTAGTCACCGATGACCCTCCAGAGTCAGGGCTAGTCACCGATGACCCTCCAGAGTCAGGGCTAGTCACCGATGACCCTCCAGAGTCAGGGCTAGTCACCGATGACCCTCCAGAGTCAGGGCTAGTCACCGATGACCCTCCAGAGTCAGGGCTAGTCACCGATGACCCTCCAGAGTCAGGGCTAGTCACCGATGACCTTCCTGAGTCAGGGCTAGTCACCGATGACCTTCCAGAGTCAGGGCTAGTCACCGATGACCTTCCAGAGTCAGGGCTAGTCATTGATGACCCTCCAGAGTCGAGTCGGGTTCCAGATGACCCTCCAGAGTCAAGGCTAGTCACTGTTAACCCTCCAGAGTCAAGGCTAGTCACCGCTGATGCTCCAGAGTTAGGGCTAGTCACCGTTGACCTTTCAGAGTCAAGTCACCGGTGATCTTCAAGGACTGAGTCAAGTCACCGGTGATCTTCAAGGACTGAGTCAAGTCACCATTGATCTTCATGAGCAAATGCAAGTCACCAATGGTCTTCATGAGCAGTGTCAGGCCAGCACTGATCTTCTGGAGTCAAGTAGAGACACCATGGAATTACCAGAGTCTCGTCCTCCCGTTGATCCGGCCGCACGGAAGTGGTGGGCTTCTGATCCGCCCTGGGGGCTTTGTGCATCGACCACAGGGATGTGGTGGTCTTCTGCTCCGCCCTGGAGGGCTTCCGCTTTGACCACAGGGGGGTGTTGGTCTTCTGCTCCGTCCTGGGGGCCTTCCGCCCTGACCACATGGTGGTGGTGGTCTTCTGCTCCGCCCTGGGGAACTCTGGCCTCGACCACAAAGTTGTGGTGGTCTTCTGCTCCGCCCTGGGGGGCTTCCGCTCTGACCACACGGACATGGTGGTCTTCTGCTCCGCCCTGGGGGGCTTCCGCTCTGACCACACGGACATGGTGGTCTTCCGCTCCGCCCTGGGGGGCGCTTGCCCTGACTACACGGTTGTGGTGGTCTTCCGCTCCGCCCTGGAGGGCTCTGGCCTTGACCACAAGGGTGTGGTGGTCTTCTGCTCCGCCCTGGGGGGCTTCATGTTGTTTTTTCCTTTGGTTTTTGTGTTAATGTCTGTCCCTGTTCCTTTCTGTCAGTCTGGCCCTCCGTCCCTCCCCCTGAACCTCCTCCTGTCCTCCTCCCTCCTGGTCTTTCTGTGTTGTGTTTACATTCTGGTGCCTGTTCCCCATGTTTTTCTTTTCTGGCCCTCCGTCCCTCCCCCTAAGCCTCCACCTGTCCACCTCCCTCCTGGTCTCTGTTTTGTGTCTGTCTTGGAGCGTCTGGGAGCCGCTCCGTAGAAGGGGGGTACTGTCACAGTGTCTGGGTTGTGTTCCCTGGGGTTCCACTAGGTGTCCTCAGTTCCCACGGTGTTTATCATATTATCACTTCCTGTCTCCTTATTTGGTCACCTTCCTCCTTGTTTAGTTAATTGATTGTTTCCCACCTGTCTCCTGTTTCCCCATTATCCTTTTGTGTATATAACCCGGTCTGTCTTAGTATGGGTCACGGAGTCGTTGTTTATTCATGTCCGTCAGTTCGTGCCCTTGCCTTGTCTTCTTGTTTAGTTTATGTTTTGGATGGATGTTTCCTATTGACCCCTGCCTGGAATGTTTATGCTGTTTGGATTATCCCTTAATAAAAGACTTACTTGCAATTGGTTCTATCTCCGTGCTTCATTGGATCCCGGCCGTGACAATATGACAGTATGTTCTGCATTTCTGTTTTGAGCTGCGTCCGGTGAAGATGACCAGTAAAGTGAGCATTTGACGGCACGTTTTTAATCAATGGGATTAAACTCATAATTTCATGTAGAATACGCTTTGTTATTTATACAACATAATGTTAATATTAGGACTGATATGCTATCTACAAAAAGAGCCCGAATGCACATGAACATATCTGCGGGGCTCTGAATGTGAACTCCTTTTGTGGACGCGTTCTTCACAAAACAATGTGCAGAAACACAGCAGCTAAACTAAAAAAATTCACAGCGTTTTATTATAAAGGTGTTCTCATTCTAATGGTATGTGTGTGTTTGACCATCCCAGTCATAGTTATTAATATTCTGCTTTGTAGTTTGACCTGCTTGTGCTGTGCGCTGAAGAGATATCACCGTAGTACTACAATGAAGCGCTTGACTCAAAACCAAATGCATTTTATATCAGGTAAATAATATATCCACGATATATATAGACCGGCTGAAATGTTTTGAAATCACTTGTACTCTACCTGTTCAAAAAAATCCAGTCTCTGCCTGTGTCAGTTTGAGTCTTGGTAAAGTCCTGCCGCCAAGATGCTCCTCCGTTGGTCACGGATTGTCACCGGTGATCTTCAAGGACTGAGTCAAGTCACCTCTGATCTTCAAGGACTGAGTCAAGTCACCTCTGATCTTCATGAACAAAGGCAAGTCACCATTGATCTTCATGAGCAAATACAAGTCACCAATGATCTTCATGAGCAGTGTCAGGCCAGCACCAATCTTCTGGAGTCCAGTAAGGACACCAGGGAATTACCAGAGTTTCGTCGTCCCGTTGGTCCAGCCGCACGGAGGTCTGCTCCGCTTTGGGGGGCTCTGGTCCTGACCACATGGCTGTGGTGGTCTTCTGCTCCGCCCTGGGGGCCTTCCGCCCTGACCACATGGCTGTGGGGGTCTTCCACTCCGCCCTGGAGGACTCTGGCTTTGTCCACAACGACGTGGTGGTCTTCTGCTCCGCCCTGGGGGGCTTCCGTCCTGACCACACGGTTGTGGTGGTCTTCTGCTCCGCCCTGGGGGGCTTCCGTCCTGACCACACGGTTGTAGTGGTCTTCTGCTCCGCCCAGGGGGGCTTCCGCCTTGACCACACGGCTGTGGTGGTCTTCTGCTCCGCCCTGGGGGGCGCCACATGATGTCCTTCATGGATTTCTGTTTTGTGTTTCTTGGTTTCTGTTATGTTTCTGTCTGTTCCCCTCAGTGAGTCTGGCCCTCTGTCCCTCCCCCTGAGCCTCCACCTGTCCGCCTCCCTCCTGGTCTGTGTCGTGTCTTGTCGTGGAGCGTCTGGGAGCCGCTCCGTAGAGGGGGGGTCCTGTCACAGTGTCTGGGTTGTGTTCCCTGGGTTTCCACTAGGTGTCCTCCTTTTTTTACGGTGTCTGTCTCCATATCACTTCCTGTTCACTTATTTGGTAACCTTCCTCCTGTTTAGTAATTGATTGTTCCCCACCTGTCTCCTGTTCCCTCATTATCCTTCTGTGTATTTATACCCGGTCTGTCTGAGTCTGTGTGACGGAGTCCTTTTTTAATGTGAATGTTAATTCATGTCCGTCAGTTCTTGCCCTTGCCTTGTCTTCTTGTTTGGTTTATGTTTGGATGGATGTTTTTGGTTTCGACTCATGCCTGGACTGTTTACCCTTTGGATTTGCCCTTTAATAAAGTCACATACCTGCACTTGGATCTCTCCGTGTTTCTTGTATCACCAGACGTGACAATTGGTGTTAGACAACACGTTTCAGGACCTACTCATTGTTGAAATCATACTCTAGATTTAATACTGTCACATGGAATTGATGTTGATGGTGTTGAAATTATTCAGCCAAGTGATGATATCTCAGATCATTATTTAGTTCTGTGCAAACTTCATATAGCCAAAATTGTAAATTCTACTTCTTGTTACAAGTATGGAAGAACCATCACTTCTAACACAAAAGACTGCTTTTTAAGTTATCTTCCTGATGTAACAAAATTCCTTAGCATATCCAAAACCTCAGAACAACTTGATGATGTAACATAAACTATAGACTCTCTCTTTTCTAGCACTTTAAATATAGTTGCTCCTTTACGCTTAAGGAAGGTTAAGGAAAACAGTTTGACACCATGGTATAATGAGCATCCTAAAGAGAGCAGCCCGAAAAATGGAGCGCAGCTGGAGGAAAACAAAACTAGAGGTATTTCGTATTGCTTGGCGGGAAAGTAACATATCCTACAGAAAAGCATTAAAAACTGCTCGATCTGATTACTTTTCTTCTCTTTTAGAAGAAAACAAACATAACCCCAGGTATTTATTCAATACAGTGGCCTCAACAAGTGTTGACATTTCCCAACACCACAGCAGTAATGACTTTATGAACTACTTTACTTCTAGAATCGATACTATTAGAGACAAAAATTACAACCATTCAGCTGTCAGCTACAGTATCACATCAGACAGTGCACTATAGACCCCCTGAGGAACAGTTCCACTCATTCTCTACAATAGGAGAGGAAGAATTGTATAAACTTGTTAAATCATCTAAACCAACAACATGTATGTTAGACCCTATACCATCTAAGCTCCTAAAAGATGTGCTTCCAGAAGTCAAAGATCCTCTTCTGACTATTATTAATTCCTCATTGTCTTTAGGATATGTCCCCAAAACCTTCAAACTGGCTGTTATTAAGCCTCTCATCAAAAAACCACAACTTGACCCCAAAGAACTAGTTTATTATAGACCAATCTCGAATCTCCCTTTTCTGTCCAAGATACTAGAAAAGGTGGTATCCTCACAATTATATTCCTTCTTAGAGAAAAATGGTATATGTGAGGATTTCCAGTCAGGATTTAGACCGTATCATAGTATTGAGACTGCTCTCCTTAGAGTTACAGATGATCTGCTCTTATCATCTGATCGTGGGTGTATCTCTCTATTAGTTTTATTGGATCTTAGTGCTGCGTTTGACACAATTGACCACAGCATTCTTTTGCATAGACTTGAACACTTTGTTGGCATCAGTGGAAGTGTATTAGCATGGTTTAAATCGTACTTATATGACCGCCATCAGTTCGTAGCAGTGAATGAAGATGTATCCTATCGATCACAAGTGCAGTATGGAGTACCTCAAGGCTCAGTACTAGGGCCGCTACTCTTCACGCTTTATATGTTACTCTTGGGAGATATCATCAGGAAACATGGTGTTAGCATTCACTGTTACGCAGATGATACTCAGCTCTTTTTTCCTTGCAACCCGGTGAAACACACCAATTTGAAAAACTAATGGATTGCATAGTCGATATAAAAAACTGGATGACGGGTGATTTCTTACTGCTAAATTCTGAAAAAAAAAGAGGTGTTAATTATAGGACCTAAAAACTCTGCATGTAATAACCTAGAACACTGTCTAAGACTTGATGGTTGCTCTGTCAATTCTTCGTCATCAGTTAAGAACCTACGTGTGCTATTTGATCGCAATCTTTCCTTAGAAAGCCACGTTTCTAGCATTTGTAAAACTGCATTTTTCCATCTCAAAAATATATCTAAATTTCGGCCTATGCTCTCAATGTCAAATGCAGAAATGTTAATCCATGCATTTATGACCTCAAGGTTAGATTATTGTAATGCTTTATTGGGTGGTTGTTCTGCACGCTTCCTATCAAGCATCGTATAGATTTTAAAATATTGCTTATTACTTATAAAGCCCTGAATGGTTTAGCACCTCAGTATTTGAATGAGCTCCTTTACATTATAATCCTCTACGTCCGCTACGTTCTCAAAACTCAGGCAATTTGATAATACCTAGAATATCAAAATCAACTGCGGGCGGCAGATCCTTTTCCTTTTTGGCGCCTAAATTCTGGAATAACCTACCTAATATTGTTCGGGAGGCAGACACACTCTTGCAGTTTAAATCTAGCTTTAAAGACCCATCTCTTTAACCTGGCATACACATAACATACTAATGTGCTTTTATTATCCAAATCCGTTAAAGGATTTTTAGGCTGCATTAATTAGGTAAACCGGAACCGGAAACACTTCCCATAACACCCTATATACTTGCTACATCATTAGAAGAATGGCATCTACGCTAATATTTGTCTGTTTCTCTCTTGTTCCGAGGTCACCGTGGCCACCAAATCCAGTCTGTGTCCAGATCAGAGGGTCACTGCAGTCACCCGGATCCAGTACGTATCCAGACCAGATGCTGGATCAGCACCTAGAAAGGACCTCTACATCCCTGAAAGACAGCGGAGACCAGGACAACTAGAGCCCCAGATACAGATCCCCTGTTAAGACCTTGTCTCAGAGGAGCACCAGGACAAGACCACAGGAAACAGATGATTCTTCTGCACAATCTGACTTTGCTGCAGCCTGGAATTGAACTACTGGTTTCGTCTGGTCAGAGGAGAACTGGCCCCCCAACTGAGCCTTGTTTCTCCCAATGTTTTTTTCTCCATTCTGTCACCGATGGAGTTTCGGTTCCTTGCCGCTGTCGCCTCTGGCTTGCTTAGTTGGGGACACTTCATCTACAGCGATATCGTTGACTTGATTGCAAATAAATGCACAGACACTATTTAACTGAACAGAGATGACATAACTGAATCCAATGATGAACTGCCTTTAACTATCATTTTTGCATTATTGACACTGTTTTCCTAATGAATGTTGTTCAGTTGCTTTGACGCAATGTATTTTGTTTGAAGCGCTATATAAATAAAGGTGACTTTGACTTTGATTCGCTTGCTGCGTGAGGTGAGTGTGTATACTGATGCACTGCCAGCCTATCAGTGGTAAACTCAGTGGCTACTGGCAACTGTACGGTGAATTCCCGCGACAAGTCAGTAGCTTTATTTTTGGACCGGGCCGCACGCCATACCTAACAGGTTAGCAACCATGGTTTTGGGAAAAGCACCCCAGCTCGGCTGTGAGAAGTCGCAAATGATCTTCATCATAAAACATATCTTGCGATCTTACGCTTAAAATATATAGAACTGCACTAAGCAGTTGCACATAGTTTATGCACAATCTGTTTTGCTTTAACATAGCTCATGAAGTCAATGAAAAAGCCCTTAGAAATGTGTTTTTTACAACCATGACATAATGCAATATTTATGGCATCACGGTTAAATCCAAAGCATCTTTAAAGGGGTCTAAATTGTTATTTATACAGGCTTGTTAAAACAAAGCATGACATTATGTTGGCAGAAATATCCACATGAGGTTGTATGTAAACATTCCAGCTATTTTCTCTGGACCATTTTTCTGAAAGTTAGAATAGCATAGTCATGAGTCGAGTCTGCATCGTGGCAAAAACTGTGTGAAATAAAACAAATACAGATAATATTAAAAACTAGTGAATAAATATAATGTTCGCTAAACATTTCTAAGCTGTTGCTCAGCATGAGACACTATTAGATGGCTCAAAATGACATTTAGGTCCATGTCATCTAGTCACAGACTGGTGCTGCGTTGTTGTCCTTGTGGGTTGGATCTGACTTAGAGGAGATACGTATATTAATCATCTAGCTTGAGAAACTATTGAAATACAGTGATGGCATGATCATTAAGCTATGTGTGTGCCCTTTCTGTGACATATCAGGAAACAACACTGTATAATGACATGGGTATGACACAGGTATTACAAGGAGAGGGTGACTTATGAGGACATAACCCATGTCCCCATTTTTCAAAACGCTTATAAATCATACAGAATGAGTTTTTTTGAGAAAGTACAAATGCACAAAGTTCCCTGTGAGGGTTAGGGTTAGGTGTAGGGTTGGTGTAGGGCCATAGAATATACAGATTGTACAGTATAAAAACCATTACACCTATGGGATGAACACACTTTACACAAAAACAAACGTGTGTGTGTGTGTGAGGGGGGGGGGGTTAGAGAGCTTTTCCAACTTAAACATTTCATTTGAAGAATCGTCCTACCTGTGTTAGAAGGAAGACTTTCTCCTGAAAAAATGTAAGAGTAATTTTATTGATTTATTTATTGTTTTATCACCAATGTATTAATAGTCATGTTACATATTTTATTTAAAAAAATTTATATAGCCAACATATTATGTGTGTCTAAGTGTATGCACCAACTGTTTAAAATTGTTTATTAATTATTGACCTTTAAACCAATATCTTTCTCACATCTCCCAGAGTGAGAGAGAGCAAAAATCCCCTGCCTTGGAACGCAACCGGACACCAGGTGGAATTTCACATCTGGATATCATTAACAGGTCATGGGGTTACATCTGGTTAGGTCATGGTGTCAACACAACGTGGGTGGGCTACAAGGGGGAGGGGGGGAGTTCACAAAGGTCAAGGTCATCAACCATGTTGACATAAGCCATATGGTATTGACTACTTACATGCACACTTCACAAGATCACACAGCTGGATTCGATTAAGTTTGCGAGGTTTGTGGTATAAAAATTGTATTAGTCTGCTATACATTATGCAATAACCAAAAAGCATCGAAAGTTACATAGAAGCAGTTATGAAGGCATCAAGAATCCATAGTTGTAATGATTATTATTTCATGCTTTTACAGTGAACATGCTCTGTGTAGTTTTGTTTAAAATATTTAAAATTGTATTTGCTGAATGCTGCCAGAAAATGAGAAAGCATTATAATGGTTGCCTTTCTATTTCTAATAAAACAAAAGCAATTGTTGTAATACTTTTTGTATACATTTTAATTCTTCTGCTTAACAGTTCTATCGGATTAACGCTTCTTAGTGTTGACTTAATAACCACAACTGTTATTTAACTGTTACTCTTAGCAATAACACTCTTTACTGCTCAAACACGTTCAACCACAGCAACTCCATATACAAGACTGAACTGAACTCAAAAAAAACCTGCGCTAACCCCCAAAATGGTGCTCTTCGCACATGCACAGTAGAAAAACATAACAATCTCCTCTTTTTTTCTCTTCTTTTTTATGCATAACTAGTTAACATTGATTTAGTTTGAATGACTAAACATTGGCAAAACATAAGAAAATCATTGTTAAATCATTTCAGTCTTTAAGTTGACAAATGCCTGTGCTGAGAGCTTTCAGAAGGCCAAGTGCAGATGCCCCTTTTTTGTCAAGCTAGCTGCTCTTTGATCTGCTGAACAGTTCCACTTGCTGATTTCTAGGCGCAGTCTCTTTTCAGTAAAATATTTTGTGGATTTGAGAGCATTGAGAAGGGAATTATTGTCTGTTATACACACAATGGGGAAGTTGTTGCATGAGCAGTCACCAGTGGTAATCTCAGAGTAGAGTGTAGCGAGGAAAACAGCACTGTCAATCCCATCTGCAAGTGCCAAAGTCTCTCCTGCTAAGGTACTCTGTACAACTCTCCTGATGCATTTTGACTGCCTTAAGAAAAATGAAATGTCCACCCTGTGTTCCACCATCTGGAAGGTTTCCCATTGAGGAATCACTGTACACCACTAATTTAACAGAACTGTCTTTCCCTAGGTACTGGAACCTCTAAGGTGACCTCTTCTGATTTTAGTTTTCTAATGAGTTTATTTGCACAATGCAGGGTCTGAACAGTATCATGTTTTGTGTTAGATGCCAAGATGGATATGTCACACATTATGTCAGGTCTACTTTGCCTGGCAACCCACAATATTTGTCCAATCTTTGATTTCAGAATGTCCATCTCAACGTCTGTCAGTGAAGCTTCACGTTGTGTTGCTCTGGTAGAGTCCCCTGGATGGGTTGTATGTACGTTCCTTGTTGTACATGTATTTCATTCTCCAGAGAATGTACTTGTATTCCAAAATAGTTGAAACTGTCATGCTCTTCCCGTCCAATTTGAAAGTCATCTTTCAATTGAGGAATAATATTTGTGGAGAATGCATCTGTACACTTTGCAGGAATCATCCAGCCAGTAAAATAATGCTAGATTTACCTTTGACACTGTGGCACCCAGTTGTTGCATGGTGTCTTTCACCCTATTATAACACAATAAAGCAGGATCTGTTAGGCCAAAAACACATTTTTTAACTTCAATATAATTTCTTTGCTCTGCGTTTCTTTTGGTGGGCGAATGTAAATGTCTCTGGTTAACTCTTTACCTTGTAAAAAGGTTGCTTTAATGTCCATGGAGTTTTGCTGCCATTTAATCTGACATGATCATTTTTAGAAAATATGATCATATTACCCCAATTTTACAGTCTCTGCACTGACTACCTATTAAGTTCCGTATCTGTTACAAATTATCATTACTTACCTATAAGGCCCTAAATAGTCTAGCTCCTGCATACCTAACTAGCCTTCTACCACGCTACAATCCATCACGCTCCCTAAGGTCACAAAACGCTGGACTTTTGGTAGTTCCTAGGATAGCAAAGTCCACTAAAGGAGTTAGAGCTTTTCCACATTTGGCTCCCAAACTCTGGAATAGCCTTCCTGATAATGTTCGGGGTTCAGACACACTCTCTCTGTTTAAATCTAGATTAAAAACGCATCTCTTTTGCCAAGCATTCAAATAATGCATCTCTTAAATTGTGACTGCAGTTGTATCTGATCAAATGCACATTCTTATTCTTTAGCTTGGGTTAAACTAATTTATTTTACTTTGTTGGAACAGCAGCTATGCTAATGATGTCTCTATTTGTTTCTATGTTTTGCCACTGGATGTTACTAGGATTTACACAAGCTCCAGTCTGGATCCAGAACACCTGAGAAGAGATGATGCTGATCCTCAGAGGACCTCAGATGATGCTAACCCTGAATCAACAAACAGAACTAACAAATATTGCTACAAGTGTGACTGCACCATATAATTACTGCTGTTAATAATGTTCATCGTCTGGCTGACTACGTCCTGTATTAATTTTTCAGAAAAATCCTGTCATACGTGCACAAACTGACAGTCACCACTTATAAGCTACTACCCAGCAAGCAATTTCGCGTCTAATAGACGTCTAAACACAGCCCAGACGTCTAGGCTAAATCGAGGCTAATTTTGGGCTGTCAGTGAAAATCTAATAGACGTCTAAACATACCCCAAGAATAGACAATCAGACAGCTATTGAACGACTATATTTATACGTCCAATAGACGTCTAATAGACAGGCAATATGGGTCTAGGCTAAAACAAGGCTGATTTTGGGCTGTCAGTGAAAATCTAATAGACGTCTAACCATAGCCCAAGAATAGACTAGTCATCAATTACACTACATATACATGTAATAGACAACAAAATGAGGCATAAGGATTCTTTTCACTCAAATATAACAGGTTCTCATAAATGAAAATCCATCCAAACTAATTGAATATAAAGGGATTTATTTTGAACAATTATATAGACAACAACAACTTGGACAACATTCAAACATAAAAATGAACAAATAAAACATTGGAAAAATATGTAAAACAAATTAAGATATTAAAATTTTTAAGAATTAACTGTTTACTTTAGATCCATAACCCCCACCCCCTGCCCACCCTGGTGCTTGTTTGAAATGATTAGAAATAGCATTTTTTATTTCACATTCCGTAGCTGATGGAAAGCTGGTCATCACTGCGTCTGCCAAATGAGAAAAAGGAAAGAATTATTGCTCAAGAAAAACATTGTTGACAATCATTTTTAACTAATTAGTCAATCACTTTTGCTAGGATGATTTAATAGACAGAGTTAACAGAATATAGATTGAGACTATATAATTTATATCAATATAGACAATAATTTATATCAATATTATAATTAATATCAATAATTGAACATTTTTGCTCGCGTAATGGTGATGCAATACGGCGTGTAACGATACGCGTATTGAACAATTCTGTACAAGGCATATATATATATATATACACATACATATATAGGCTATATACACACACACACATACATATACATATATATCTGAAATTTTCTTCTCGAATGTTTATTTTTATCAAGCTCATATATGCAAGTTCAGTAATTTCACTTAAATGGCAATGAAAATGACCTATTAATTTTCATTTAAGTGAAATTACTGAACTTACATATATGAGCTTGATAAAAATGAACATTCGAGAAGAAAATTTCAGATGGCACTTAGAGGCTTTTGCATCTGAACTCATATATATATATATATATATATATATATATATATATATATATATATATATATATATATATATACACACACACACACAGAGAGAGAGAGAGAGAGAGAGAGAATCACTGTTAATTATAATTTGTAGGCTTTACCTGTCCAGCATTCTTCTTGTACTGTCTTTGAAATTTTTTCCTCCAATTTTACACAACTGTGTAACCTGTACAACACAAGCCAATGTCAGTACTTGACAGGTAGTATTACAGTATATGCTTCATTTTCAAAGTATTTACCAACCTTAAAGGTTGATGCCCATTGACCTGCAAGTTTTCCATCACTGACCCTATAAAACTCTTATTTCAGCAGATAAAAATTTTAATACTGCTGGATACTTTTTATAATTTTTCAATTTAAATCTATTATTTTATAATTATTGCCAATTCAAAACGAATTGTTTCAACTCAATCTTAATGTACAATGATATTGTGGTTTTTTTTTTTGCCTCATAGTCTGATAGTATGCAACAAGCCATGGTTCAGTCATAAATTGCATATTATATTTCAAATTAATTTTAGACTGTCAAAGATGAGCATTTTAGTGTGGAAAAGTTGCTTTGGAGTGTTTTTTGGTTTGTTAGTTTTTTACCATTGCTGCCCGTGTATTCCCACTTTCAAGCTGCCTCTCTAAGTACTCGAACTCATCTTCAGTGCCCAAGGTTGACATGTGGAACCCAGTTTCTGGTTCCACAATTTTCCCTATTCTTCACAGTTCATCTTTTATTTCTAAAAGTTTTGTCAAAACCTTTTTTTGAAATCCTAAATGCAACAAAGGCATTGTGTTAATTTAAAGTACAATAAAAAATTGCATCACAATACTGAGGTATGACAACTCCTAAACATCAATAACAAAAATTTTGAATGAGAATTTTAACAAATCACTGCCTTCTCATCTATATTGGACATCAAGGAAAAGAACTGTAGCCAGCTATCAACCAGAAGATAAAAGATAAAGTGAAGAATCTTTAATTACTCCCACGGTCATGATTCAGGAAAATTGCAAAAAATATTATAGTAACAATGTATTGATACTTACTTTTGTCTGTCATTGGAAACATGTCTTTCTTTTCTGTAAAAAAAAAAAAAAGAAAGAAAAAGGAAGCAAAAACATGTAACCGACATGGCAAAAAGCTCATCTCATAAGTATGTCCATACTAACCTTGGGGGTTTCTGACTTGAGGACTTCTGGATTGGCGCTCAGTCCTGGAAGCTGCAATTAAGTACCAATATACTATTATTCAGACCGTTCTCCTCCCAAGGCGTCATATACTGACCCTTTTGACATTTCGTCAACATCCTACGCACATGGCACCCTCTAGCGTCAATATTAGAAGCAGATAAAAATGGGCCAGAAGGCGCCTCCTAGCGGTCTAACCCTAACCCTAACCCTAACCTTAACCCATAATCTGTGTCTCATATTGACGCTAGAGGGTGCCATATGCGTAGGATGTTGACGAAATGTCAAGAGTGTCAGTATATGACGCCTTGGGATGAGAATGCGTTATATTATTTGGACTATTCAGATCAGAATCTAATCAGGTCTATGGTCACCTCCTAAAAAGGCCATGCACAGAGAAGTCCAAATTAAACAATTCCCCATCGCAAGTACACATTGATGGCCTAAGACACGAAACGAGCGGTCTGTGTGAGAAAATGAACAGTATTTATATCATTTTTACCTCTTGTACACAGCCACGTGCAAGTGATATGAGGGCTCGCGTGCTTCCAGGTGTGTGATGTGTCCGCGTTCTGGCTTAATTTGCGCAAGCGCCACACTTAGACTAAGCCAGCCCAGAATGCGCACACACCGAAGCAAGCGCGCCCTCAGATCAGTTGGACGTGGCTGTGTTATAAGAGGTAAAATGATATAAATACTGTTCGTTTTCTGACACAAACCGCTCGTTTCGTGTCTTAGGCTATCAGTGTGTACTTATGGTGGAGAATTGTTTAATTTGGACTTCTCTGTGCATGCTCTTTCAGGTGGTGACCATATAGACCTGCATTATATGACTGACCGACAAGAACAGTTTGACCTAAAAATATAAAAATTTAAACTACTGCGGAAACAAAGACACCTACATCTTGGATGCCCATAAGGTAAGCTAAAACATATCAAAATTTAATTTCAAAGTGAACTATCATTATAAATCATTCTTTATCACTTACTCATATAAATCTAATAAACATAAAAAGATACTTATAGGCGTAGTTCACTTAAAAAAAAAAAAAAAAAAAAAATGTATTTACTCACTTTCACTTGGTTCCAAACCTGTATGGCTTTCCTCTGTTGAACACACACAAAAAAATATATTTTGATGAATGTTGGTAACAAGATTTAATGGTAGTCATTGACAAGTGTTCTGTATATTCAATTGCTGTACTTTGTTGACTGATTGCAGGATAATTTGCAATAACAGTGTCTTTAAATCAAATAAAGTGGATTACATCACTCCAGTTCTGAGGTTTTTACACTGGCTATCTATCTGTATAAAAAATACATATTAAAAAAACTACAGTTGGTTATTAAATTAACATTTTAAGGCCAAAGTAAATTTCTAATCTTCTGATGAACCATCCAGAGCAGACCTCTCAGGACATCTGGGACAGTCAGCTACTTTTATATCTCCAAAGTCAAAACAAAACATGGAGAAGCAGCATTCAGATTTATATCTGAAACAAATTCACTGAAAACTGAATGTATGCTGCATATTTTAATTATTTACAAACAAGTTTAAAGACTTTATGTTTGCCACTACCTTTTATTAAATGGAGAGGATTTTTTTTTAATTTCTTTTCATGTTGCACTATGCTGCTGTTAAATTTTATGTAAAGTACTTACAAAATTTGCTTTAAATCAACTCTAATTTAAAAACAAAAATATACTGGTATCTTTATAATAATAAAAAATAGTAATGATAAGTTTAATAGTTTCATTCTTACCACATTCATTGAATTTAGATACATTTGCAATAACACGTGCAGGTAACGTTAACTTTTTGGAGAAAAGTAGTGCAATGTTAATGTTAAAATGTCACGGTTTCTACACATTATAACAGCTAACTAATTTAAACAATGAACATATCAAAAATAACACACATACTTACAAGATCGAAGTAGAAATGTGAAGGTTTTCACTCAGACTGTTGCTCACCCGTTGCTCTCCAACAGCTGCCTCGTGTAAAATAAAATGGCGGAAATGTTTATCGCGTGATCTAGTCGCGCAATGGCAGTAGTCTCAGTAGTGTTTCGATTGTGCCATCTAGCGGATGGGAAATGCAATTGCATTTGATTTGATTTTTTTTATCGTAGATTGTGTATGAATGTTTGACAGAAAATATATATTAAGCTGTGTAAGCGAAAACATTTCAAAGACTAATATTCTAGGTCGCTGGTCTGAATCTGGGCTATAGCCAAGCCGTACGTAGACCAGATTGCCTTGATTTTGCCAGGTGGGCTAAAGCAGACCGCATATAGCCCGTCCAATTCGGAGCTAAATCGTGACTACAGATCGACCATGTCGTGAAATGACATATTGAACCTTGATATCATACCACTGCGAACATGATTGAATATTAACCATTTCATGCACTGCCTGGCAAAAAAATACAATTAATCAGTTTTGACTAAAAGTGGGCTACAATAGCCGGGTCTGAATACGAGCTAAATCGTGGCTACGCACAGCCTACACATATAACATGTAAAATAAAGTAAACCAAACAACTTGTAATCACGGTAGACTTTGCTTAGATGATGGAATATCATACATCTCACAAGTTATTTAAAAAAAAATACATTTATCCAGATTAAATGTTATTTGGGCTAAAAGTGGGTTACACATAGCCGGGTCTGAATACGAGCTAAATCGTGGCTACGCACAGCCTACACATATAACATGTAAAATAAAGTAAACCAAACAACTTGTAATCACAGTAGACTCTGCGTACATGATGGAATATCATACATCTCACAAGTTATTTTGCAAAAAAAATAAATTTATCCAGATAAAATGTTATTTGGGCTAAAAGTGGGTTACACATAGCCGGACTATATCGAGTCTATATTTAACCCAGACGTTGAAATGACGGCTATTGCTTGCTGGGTACTAAATATTGTAGAAACTTAATTTTCTGTAAAGTTGCTTTGTAATGATTTGTATTGTAAAAAACACTATACAAATAAGCTTGAATTGAATTGAATTATGAACTACATGTAGGTGAATCTTTGGGAAGGTATTGAGTGTTTGTTTCTTCAAAGCCTCTAGCTTTAGGCAGAACTCCAGCAGTTATTTCGTTTAGTGTGCACACACATCTCGTGGAGATGAACTTCTGCCCTTCATCTGTCACTTCTTCAAAGATGTCATTACTCTTCAAGGTGATGAGTTCTTTATTTTTTGCAGCCATTAAGAGATCATCATGTACTATCAGTTTATCATTCTCATTGTAGTCAGTGCTCAACTTAGAAGGTTCAGATGGAATCGCCTGAACACTGTCCATCTGTTCAAGATCGACTGATCCAGTTGTCCCAGCAATTTCCTCAGGCTCACTGTACTTCTCCAGTTTTGTGTGTGGATCATCCACCTTTCTTTGTCTAGACTGATGCACCGGAACATAGGTTCTGCCATGCCTGAAAAATACCACCACAACATCTTAGCCTATGACCACACCTGGACCTTTCCACTCATTAAAATCTACCCGCTTATAACAAACTTTGTCCCCCATTTCATATTTGTTATGAATGGGCCGCAGTTGCTTACGAAGAGCTCTTCTGATTCTCTCTGAGCATTCGGCTTCTGTGAATGCTTTTCTCATAGCATGTAGTGTTGTGATTTGCTTAGCTATCCAAGTACTCTTGTTTCCATAGCTGGGGGCTTATCAGTGAGAACTGAGGGTAGATTTGGGTTCTGTCCAAACGCTAACTGGTAGGGACTATAACCATGGACATGGTTATAGTCCATTAGTGCCCAATCTAGGTCTGTCTTCCAGACACAATTGTTGTCCCTCTTCACTTATAGAAAAATTTCAGTGAGGGTCTGATTGTGCATTTCTAAAAGGCCATTGCTCAATGAGCTGTGTGCTGCAGTTGTTTTAACTTCAGTGTAAAACATTTCAGCCATGTCCTTCATTTCACCATTGCTAAATTCACTTCTGTTATCACTAAACATCACTTAAGCCCTAAATGTGGGGGAACCAACCTTTAGAAGAGTGTGTTTCTGACTTTTATGTTATCGATGGAAAAGTACAGCTGTTAAGAGTTTATTACCTTGACTGCTTGACTGGGAATGGGGATATAAAGTGGAGGACTGCCCTACCTTTGTCTGTCACACTCTGCAGTGACCTGTGCTACTGTATGACTGTCTGACCTTCTTGCAAGAATAAAAGCTTTCTTTTTGAATTATAACTGAGAGTGAGCCTGTCTCTTATGCTGATGAGAGTTGATTAATTTTGCCCCAACAATTTGGTGTCAGAACGTGGGATTCTTTGGATGTGTCTTCTGGACCTGTGAGCAGACGATGACTGATCATCCTGGACAATAGAATTCAGCCCTACCATGCATGAACTAAGCAGGCTGCTGGCAGTGAAACTGGTGGCTATGAGCTGGCATAAAGTGAGTGGAAAGCTGCAGAAAGAAGACTGTTGGAGAGAACACTGTGAATGGGGACATCGAGATAATGCAGACACTTTTTGAATGGACTTATGATATCTTAAGTTATCTATCTTAAGATATCACACAAATTCAGCACAAACTCCACGATCATCTTTTTCGATGCATTCACTCTTTACAAAGGTAAATATCTCTAGCCACTAGGCCATCTCGGGCATCAGTAGACTTCCCTTACTGATAACGTCTTGGATTGATTTTATGTTTTCTTGTGCAGCTGGATTTTGGACTCATAAAAAAATAACAATATTGTTTGTATTTGCCAAAACTGATTTACTGAAGTCAAAACAATAGACGGAATAGGCTTTAATGCGATTGTCATTTACTATGAGGTGAGAGGATTGCGCAGCCTTCCTCAAACAGTTATGCTCATGATTTCTGATTTACTTAGGGCATTCTGCATGAGGGTTACTGTGAATGGTGTTTTTGATCATATTTAAGTGATCAGCACTGCTGCTGATGTATCAGTCAGTTATTAGTCAAGAAATGGGACAAGGAAGGTCACATATAGGACACATGCCCAATATACAGGATGGGTGGCATCCCTATGCATCAGCAGACATGGCGTGACTCAAATGATCACGTGTAAAGTAACAAGGAAAAGAAAAAAAATACTTTAAAAAAACCAACCATATATAAAACAACAATGGTCACATTTCACTTTGGGCCTTATGCCTGTTTCACACACAGCAGTGGCTTTAAAACTACATATTTCTTTACAAAGACAACTATAAAAAAAAATTAGAAGTTGGTCAGTTATAAACTTGAAAGTTTTGAAGTCTTGAATGATTGTTAAAATGGGGTTTCGCATCTAAATTGTAAGAAACAAAAAAAGCTCCTATCATGTAATTTCAGACATGCTCAAAAATAGAATGTGCTGTTTATAGTTATTTTTTATATTTTATAGTACATATGAATACCCATAGGCACTTAGCCAGATATGCGCTATTAACCAAGTTAAAGTTTTGTGTGTGTCCCCTAGACCAGGGGTTTTCAAACTGTGGGTCGCGACCCACTCGTGGGTCACGGAATGGAACAAGGTGGGTCGCACAAAGTCACTTGGCTGCAGCTAATTTTGCGTTTCAATGACACACAGACACTAACACAGTTCAGTCTAGGGCTGCACGAATGTGACGAGTGGGGCGGGGCCTAGTGCCATGGGAACAGAGCTAGGCCGGTGGAGTGATTGGGAAATGAGCAACACTCACCGGTCTCAAGAACCACGGAGGAGATCGGAAAGATACAAAAGAGGAGCGATGACAGTGAAGGACGAGAGAGGACCAGGCCTGGGTTTTATTTTGTGTTTGTTTTTTATTTGTGCACGGCAGTCATCCGAGAGGGGCTGTCGCGCTGTTTTGTGTTTATTTGGTTATTAAAACTTTGTTTGATTGTCCGCCGGTTCCCACCTCTTTCCACGAAGGAGTCATCGAGGCGGTGGGCTGGAGTGAGTTCGCCCCCCCCCCCCCCGGCAACTCACTCCAGCCCACCACATCGAGCACCCTCGGCGGCAGACTCCTTCGCCCTGCTCGATGGCACTGCGGATTCACCCCAGCGGCGAAGGATCTTCGGCAGCGCGCCCCTCCTTCCTCCCTGGCTTCGGCACCAGTGTAAAACATTAAAATCTTCACAATCACAGGAAGAAGGAGGCGGGAACTGGGAACCCACTCATCACAACGATATAGCCCACCAACATTAATAATGAACTGCAATATCCTTAGTGTGATTTTCAAATTGCAATTAAGTCCGTGTGCGTTGCGTGTTTTGAAGGTCTCAGAGCAATGTCATTAAAAGGTTCAATCGGTCTTTTTTTACCTATTTCACAATTATTTTAATCTCCAAACTGTTTTAGATAGTTCTGCTTTGCTTCTTATGCTTTTCTAAAAAAGTGTTGGATTGTGCTCCGTTCTCGCCGACACACACGGAAGGATCATGAATGCAACAAAACACAGCAGCGCAGATCACTTGTAAATTTGTAGTGAAATTTTCAGTTGTACTCTAAAATAAAATGGTTATTTTTCTTAAATACTTAATTTCTGTCATAAAAATTTTAAGTAAGATTAGGTTTAAAGTAATTTCACTCGTTGTTTTTTTTTTTTTTTTAATATTTTGGTGGGTCGTGAAATATATTACACTTGTCTAGGTGGGTCGTGGAATGGAAAAGTTTGGGAACCACTGCCCTAGACTACATAAAAACATGGACGTAGTGTCCGTGACGTCACACGTAGACTCCTGAAGATTATTTTTGAAGCTCAAAGTGTACAGAGCGGGCCGTCGCCATCTTGGGAGCGCGCCATCGCGTGACTCTATAATTTTGTACTGTCTGTTACATTTTGCAATATTTTATAACTTCACAAGGGGCTTTCTCTTTGCCGGGTGGGGCCTTCTTGTGCATGTTGTGACAGTGAATGGTTCTTATAGGGTATTTGTAACAATCTCTATCCAAACAGACATTACAGACATGTTTACAATGGTGATTTTGGATTTTTGAGTACCCTTTACAGCAGAATTTACACACGTAGTAAGCGCCTATGAATGCTGTCGAATTGAGAATCATGTAGTAATGTTCATCTTGCAAATAAAGAAACACGGTTTTAGGATGAATTTCTGCATTATTTTTTTATGTTTCTAACGCGCCTGCATTAGCCCTGTAAAATACAACAATTTTAATGTCTGGGAGAGTTTCAAACTTTGCTATATCATGAAGACCGATCTAGTCTTGAATCGAAAACCCGGCATCATTCTGAATGACTGTTGCCCGACTTTCTAATTCGCTCTCGGGTAATTGCAGTTCGAGGAAGACATATAGACATATAGATAGGCACAATTTATCACCGTTATTTACAGGAGTGAATCGACTTCAATCTCTGCGGTATCATCTGAAAATAACTGATCGTCGCTCTGTAAAAATCTTTTCAATTTTCTGGATGAAAAGATTAACGTCGTAATTATTACCATCTGTTGAAATGACGTTAACGGGAGATTTCAAGCTTTCAATATTCAAGGTTAAATTAATCACTCTAGAGTCCCCACCGATAGTTCTAGCAAACGATGCTATCTCCTAAATTTTATTGTGTTATAATAAGTAAAAGGCTGTTAAATCTGTAGACCTTATTTCACGCATAATGGTAAATGGACTGCATTTATATAGCGCTTTCAACAGACCACATGGCCATCCAAAGAGCTTTACAACTTGCCTCACATTCACACATACATATACACACACTCATTCATACACCGACTGCGGTGTCAGCCATTCAAGGTGCCATCCAGCTCATCGGGAGCAGCTGGGGTTAGGTGTCTTGCTCAAGGACACCTTGACACTTGGTCAGGTGGAGCCGGGGATTGAACCACCAACCTTCTGGTTTGTAGACAGTCTACATGAACCACTGAGCCACTGCGTGACCGCTATTGAATGTAATTTCTGTGAAAATGTGTATACTGATCTATCAACTGCTGTAATATATCACACAAGTTATGGGGCAGCTCTGTGTGCATTTCTATACGGATTTATTATTTTGCACTCCTGACATAAATTACTAAATAACTGTCACTGCAACAATGTTTTATCAAACCACTGGTCAAATATCGAAGCTAGAGTCTTTAAACTTTCAATTGATGCACAGTTTGTCCAGATCAAGTAAGAGAGTGATGTTTAACATGCTGTGAAAGTGAAACAATAATAAACTGGGGACGTCGCTGATCTTAAAAAGCAGTAGCCCCAAGACTGATCACTGAGGCACACCTTTGGTTATTTTGAGATAGCGAGATGTGTTGCCCTCCGCCTGCACACACTGAGTTCTGTCTGTAAGATGATTATCAAACCAGCTGACAGTTTGTTCAGCAAGTCCAGCTCTACACAATCTGTGCTTAAGCACTGTGTGGTCCACTGTATCAAATGCCTTAAAGATGTCAATAAAAAGGGCTGCACAAAGCTGCTTGTTATCTACAGATTCAATAAAGTCATTTAAAACCTCAAGAATTGCCGAGGTTGTACAACGCCTTGGATAAGACATTTTTATTGTTTAAAAAAATCCTTTAATTAATCACTGACAAGGGAGTCTAATACCTTGACCAGAACAGACAATTTAGAGATTTTTTTATTTATTTGTTCTGCACGGATCACATGGATAAAGTACAAGGAGGGGAACGAAACCCAATTGGGTTTATACAGAGTTCCACTCCACTTGCATGAATAAACAGAAAAAGGCACGCAGACAAATAAGTTGAATAATAAAAAAAGAGGGGAAAAACATTTTCAGAAGCATGATTATCCTAATGAAAGTAACTTAAAGTTACAGATGTTAAAGGGTAATAGTAAAGGAGAATCAAAAGTAAAGAGCAGCATATGAGAGTCAGCAAGTCTATAGTATACTGCAGAGTACTATAACAAAAGCTGTCATTGTAAAATCAAAAGATCTTTCAATAGTTTTTTTAAAGACAAGTAAAGAAGACATGGATCTTAGGGACAAACTTAATTTACTCCATTGTTGAGGACCCCTAAAGCTGAGGTCAGTTTTATGACCTGAAGTTCTAGAGAACGGTAAGACAAGATTTATTTCTCTATGCCTTGTTTGATGGATATGTACGGTGGCCCAGTAGTGCACAACACAACGACATTAAAAAAGCAAACATAAGCTCACAACACAACGACATTAAGCCACAACACAAATACATTAAGCCACAACACAACAAAATTCTCACAACACAACGAAATTAAGCCACAACACAACGAAATTCTCACAACACATCGAAATTCTCACAACACAACGAAATTCTCACAACACATCGAAATTCTCACAACACAACGAAATTCTCACAACACAACGAAATTCTCACAACACAACGAAATTCTCACAACACAACGAAATTCTCACAACACAAATACATTAAGCCACAACACAACGGAAATGCTCCCGACCACTAGGGGGCAGTTGGTCTGCAGAAACGGGCAATAGACTACATATTTCCTGTGAAATCTCAGGGCAAATAAAAGAGTGCATTACCAGCTGCAAACTTTTATCCATAAATGATGAATATTAAATAATATTTATACATTTTGCTATAATACAACAAATTAAGTATACCACAGCAATATAATTATTTAATGAAGAGTTCCATTAACATCTGTGAGGGTGGTTTACACAGCTATTACTGTGACCCGTTTTGTGAGGCTCCTCAAAGGTTTTTCACACTTCTCCACTGGATGTAGAAACTCGATCTAAGTGGATTCAAATTAGTAATGTTAGATGTAAGGATTTCAACATCACTTCTGATACTTCAGTCTGCAGGCGCCTCTTCAAGAATGACAACAGCATGCAAATCTACACTAGGTAAGATCTAAACCTTTATTACTATATTAATGAGCACAATGTAGGCCTATTGTGAATTTTTTAATTGTCATTATTTATTTTTTATCGGTGTGGTTGCCTGTTTGTTTAAAAACCTCTTCCGTGGATCAAGACAATACGTGTTAATAGATGATTAACCCAAAAATAGAAAAATAAAGCTGTCATCATATACTCAACATTATGTCGCTGTAAACCCATATGGCTTGCTTTGTTCATAGGCATACAGAAATGTTGTAAATAATGTTACCGTCAGTCAGCTATCTAGATAGACCCCACAGAATAAATTCAGAACAGTTTAGAATGACACGAGGGAGAATAAGCTACAACCCGAATTCCGGAAAAGTTGGGACGTTTTTTAAATTTTAATAAAATGAAAACTAAAAGACTTTCAAATCACATGAGCCAATATTTTATTCACAATAGAACATAGATAACATAGCAAATGTTTAAACTGAGAAAGTTTACAATTTTATGCACAAAATGAGCTCATTTCAATTTTGATTTCTACTACCGGTCTCAAAATAGTTGGGACGGGGCATGTTTACCATGGTGTAGCATCTCCTTTTCTTTTCAAAACAGTTTGAAGACGTCTGGGCATTGAGGCTATGAGTTGCTGGAGTTTTGCTGTTGGAATTTGGTCCCATTCTTGCCTTATATAGATTTCCAGCTGCTGAAGAGTTCGTGGTCGTCTTTGACGTATTTTTCGTTTAATGATGCGCCAAATGTTCTCTATAGGTGAAAGATCTGGACTGCAGGCAGGCCAGGTTAGCACCCGGACTCTTCTACGACGAAGCCATGCTGTTGTTATAGCTGCAGTATGTGGTTTTGCATTGTCCTGCTGAAATAAACAAGGCCTTCCCTGAAATAGACGTTGTTTGGAGGGAAGCATATGTTGCTCTAAAACCTTTATATACCTTTCAGCATTCACAGAGCCTTCCAAAACATGCAAGCTGCCCATACCGTATGCACTTATGCACCCCCATACCATCAGAGATGCTGGCTTTTGAACTGAACGCTGATAACATGCTGGAAGGTCTCCCTCCTCTTTAGCCCGGAGGACACGGCGTCCGTGATTTCCAACAAGAATGTCAAATTTGGACTGGTCTGACCATAAAACACTATTCCACTTTGAAATAGTCCATTTTAAATGAGCCTTGGCCCATAGGACACGACGGCGCTTCTGGACCATGTTCACATATGGCTTCCTTTTTGCATGATAGAGCTTTAGTTGGCATCTGCTGATGGCACGGCGGATTGTGTTTACCGACAGTGGTTTCTGAAAGTATTCCTGGGCCCATTTAGTAATGTCATTGACACAATCATGCCGATGAGTGATGCAGTGTCGTCTGAGAGCCCGAAAACCACGGGCATCCAATAAAGGTCTCCGGCCTTGTCCCTTACGCACAGAGATTTCTCCAGTTTCTCTGAATCTTTTGATGATGTTATGCACTGTAGATGATGAGATTTGCAAAGCCTTTGCAATTTGACGTTAAGGAACATTGTTTTTAAAGTTTTCCACAATTTTTTTACGCAGTCTTTCACAGATTGGAGAGCCTCTGCCCATCTTTACTTCTGAGAGACTCTGCTTCTCTAAGACAAAGCTTTTATAGCTAATCATGTTACAGACCTGATATCAATTAACTAGATGTTCTCCCAGCTGAATCTTTTCAAAACTGCTTGCTTTTTTAGCCATTTGTTGTCCCCGTGCCAACTTTTTTGAGACCTGTAGCAGGCATTAAATTTTAAATGAGCTAATTAAGTGGATAAAAGTGTAAAATTTCTCAGTTTAAACATTTGCTACGTTATCTATGTTCTATTGTGAATAAAATATTGGCTCATGTGATTTGAAATTCCTTTAGTTTTCATTTTATTAAAATTTAAAAAACGTCCCAACTTTTCCGGAATTCGGGTTGTAAAACCCCAGCTAAAATCTTTTTACAGACCTACCTTTTTTCCACTTGTGTGTCAATACATTATACATTTTTAAGTATCCTTCAGGTTCAGTGTAGGCAAACAAACTTTTTACATTGTTTGGTGTGTATTTTCTGAAAACATGTCTCATCCAATATAGATTTGAGAAGTAGATTCATTTAATGGCCTTTTGGAGAATTATTGAACCTGCATTCCACATGGTTCGTGTGACCAGAGCAAGGACAGCTAAAGCGAGGAGAGAAGTTGGAATAACAAGCAATGCAATGGTAAATATTGATATTGTATTGTTTGTGACAGAGAAATAAAATGTTATATTTATTTTCACTTTTTGATGCACACGTTACATGCATGTATCATAATTATTTAACATTTATTTTGACAGTGTCAGTCTCTGCAGCCCTTCGATGAGTTCCCCCTCTTCATGGTCCACCTTTCAGTCGATCTTCCACAGAGAGATCTGGCCTTACACAAAAAACTTGGGATGGATTCATTTGGTTTTATTTGTACAGACTACAATATAAAATGTAAATTAAATATTATGTAAGTGCAAATATATGTAATTTTAATATGTTTTCTTGCTCACCAGTGAAGTGTAAACATGTAAATATCCACAATTAAATTTTTTAAACTTTGATACAGTGGTAATAGTTATGTTAAATACAAATACTAATAACTATGACAGTGTAATGGTGTGTTACTATATTTTTATAACACTACTATATTTATAACACTTCTGCCACTTGGAGGACTGATAGGTCAGGCAGATCACTGGTGACATCACTGTAAACATTCTCCTGAGATGAAAAACAAAGGTATAGTGTAAATTGACCATTAAGAAAAATAAAAAATTTCCACCATCATTAAAAGTTGCATGCATAATGAATAAGAGCCATAATCATTATGATTGTGTTTTTGTCTTTTTTCTGTTATGGCTAATCAAATAAGCATGTTATACATTATGAATAAAAGCAAGATATGAAAAGATGATGTATCAATATTAGACACTTTACTCCTACCTTAACCACTCAGTGAGTTTCCTCTCTTGAAAACAGGAACACCATCCCACTGACAGGACCTGGCTTGACTCTCTAGGCATACCAATGGGGCGTGTTAATATTATTAATCAAAGTTCATTATGTCATACATTAATGAATTTGATAATTCTCTTACTTCCCATTGTTGTAGGTTTGTGCCAGCTCTGCTCCCTTGAAATATCGGTGTTTAACTTTCAACACTGCCCACTAGTGGTCGGGAGCACTTCCGTTGTGTTGTGGCTTAATTTCGTTGTGTTGTGAGAATTTCGTTGTGTTGTGAGAATTTTGTTGTGTTGTGGCTTAATGTATTTGTGTTGTGGCTTAATTTCGTTGTGTTGTGAGAATTTCGTTGTGTTGTGGCTTAATGTATTTGTGTTGTGGCTTAATGTCGTTGTGTTGTGAGAATTTCGTTGTGTTGTGAGAATTTCGTTGTGTTGTGGCTTAAGGTATTTGTGTTGTGGCTTAATGTCGTTGTGTTGTGAGCTTATGTTTGCTTTTTTAATGTCGTTGTGCTGTGCACTACTGGGCCACTGTAGATATGAGTATCTGAAATAAAAATAAAAAAGTGTTGTAATGTTGGTGGGAAATCTTCTCTCTTATAAATAAACTTATGAATAAATATGCATGATAAATAAACATTGACTTTCTCAATTGATAAAATCTTATATCTGAGAAATAGAGGTGCAGAAGGAGCATATTTAGAAGAGTAGGAAATCATACGCAAGAACTTCATCTGAATTTTAGCAATTTTTGCGAGATAAGTGGGAAAAGTAGCACCCCAGACAATATTTTAGAGGATCTTGTACAGACTAGATCAACATGTTTGGACCAAGTTAAACCTTCGTCTATCAGGACACCGAGAAATTTTGTTGAAGCCACTTGGGTAACTGGAGCTCCACCAATTTCTATACAAGCATGTTCTTTGGGGTAGCATTTATTAATATTGTGAAATATCATAAAATTACATTTTTTGACATTGAGCGTTAGCTTGTTAGTGCAAAACCAATTTGATAATATTTTTAACTCGTCATTAACATGTTGGATCAAGGTGACAAAATCCTTGTGTACTGCAATGAGATTGGTGTCATCTGCAAATAATATGGGTAGAAAATGATCACAACAAAGGAATAAATCATTAATATAAATTGGAAACAATAAAGGACCCAGAATAGAACCCTGAGGAACCCCAAATGAAATTTTAGAAGTTTTAGAAAAGAAACCATTGAGATTAAGAAATTGTTCTCTGTTAATAAAGTAATTGCGAAACCAAACTAAGGCAATACCCTCCACTCCATATCTATTAAGCTTAGAAATCAAAATATCATGTGAAACAGTGTCAAAAGCCTTACTTAAATCAAGAAAAACACAGAGAGCAAATTTTTTATTATCGAGGGCATTTGATATATAATTTACAAGCTGTATTAATGCATGTTCTGTTGAATATTTTTTTCGAAACCCATATTGATGTTTGTATATAATGTTATTAACAATTAAATGTTTATTTAATCGTTCATAGACGAGTTTCTCAAATATTTTAGAGATACAGGGCAGAATGGATATGGGACGATAATTGCTAAACACCTTTGTATCACCTGATTTAAAAATGGGAATAACTTTTGCAATTTTAAGAGCTTGGGGAATAATTCCAGATTGAAACGATAAAGAAATTACATAAGTAAGAGGTTGAATAATATGATCAATGGTCTCCTTAAGGAGGATACTCTTAATGTCATCGTGGCCAGGGGCTTAGTTCTTTAAAGAAAAAATAATATCTCGGACCTCCTGCGTAGTTGGGTGATCAAGATTAGGGAGGGGAGAGTACCACCCATTTATTTGGCTACATGGATCATTATCAGTTTTCTGGATATTGTGTGCTAAATCAGAACCAATTTTGGTAAAGAAATTATTGAAGCCATCAGCTATATCAATAGGATCTGATAGACACCTATCATAGTCCCTCATCTCTGTGGGTGCAGATGCAGCCTTCCTATTACGACTCAGTACCTGATTTATAATGTTCCAGGTTGATTTAATGTCATTAGAGACTCAATTAAACTGGT
The DNA here is from genome assembly GCF_963082965.1 of Carassius carassius. NCBI lineage: Eukaryota > Metazoa > Chordata > Actinopteri > Cypriniformes > Cyprinidae > Carassius > Carassius carassius. The sequence continues at coordinate 2,477,339 of NC_081755.1, read as the reverse complement.
CGGCATAAAACTTTTTTTTTGTCGCCTTAATTAAGCTTGTGAATTGGTTCCTATATTTTTTGTATGTTTCTAGGTTATGAGGAGTAGGCTTAGTGACAGACTTGCGATACAACAGATTTTTCTTTCTACATAATTTCCTCAATTCACCGGTAAACCAGGGTTTGTCTCTAGCTACTTTGGATTTCACAGCTGTCAGAGGAAAACTGGATTCCAGAGCAGAATTAAAGAGAGTCAAAAATAAATCATAGGCTTTAATAGCATCCTGCAACAACATGACCTCATCCCATATGATAGAGCTGATGGCTAATTTGAATATTCCAATATTTTTAAGGGTGAAATTTCGATATTTTACATGCACATTATTAGTAATACCAGCTCAAAAGACAGAATGTATCATTTGAAAGACTGGTAAATGGTCAGACACGTCACACCATAACAGCCCTGATGACACTTTATAGTCACATGAATTAAACAAAATATTATCTATAAGAGAGGCTGAGTGTGTGGTAACCCTGGTAGGTTTTGTAATTAAAGGGTAGAAATTTACAGAATACAGGGTATTAAGAAAATCATGTGTAGCAGTGTGATCAGCATGTAAGATATTCAAATTGAAGTCACCGTGTAACAAACAGAGCTTATGTTCCTTTGAAATAATATCTAAGGTTGAATCAAGTGCATCAATGAAGGTATTTATATCTGAAGCAGGTGGTCTGTAAATGCACCCAACCACAATGCTTTTCCCTTTAAATAAATAACATGAGGGAATTTCAACAAATAGAGATTCTACTAATGTTAGGTTGAAGTCATTACTTAAATCCTTTCTGAGAATATAATTAAATGAATCAGACACGTACAGAGAGACTCCTCCTCCTCTTTTCATTTCTCTACAAGAGTGGATAGCATTATAGTGTGATAGATTATAGAGGTTTGATGTGTCATTATGGAGCCATGTTTCCGTAAATGCTAGAGCTGAGAAGGAGTGTGACAAGGTAGATAAGAAGGTTTTAAAGTGATCGAAGTTTTCTCTGAAGCTACGTGCATTCACATGAATCGTAGAGAACGAGGTTTGATCAAAATGTGTAGGAGACAAACAAGGCAAGAAATTAAACTGCTCTTCGGTATAATATTCACATGACAAATTAACAGAGTTCAGATAATTGTTATTGGAGTCAGGATTAAAAAAGGTTTCATAAATTCCAGAGTTGTTGTCAATGTTCAGCTCAAATGGGTTCAGAGTCCGTGAATCTATTACGGGTGCTGCGTGTTTCCAGTCACTTGTTAAGAAACTAGAGTCAATTGATGTCATAATAAAGAAATGTTAAGGTAGTACCTGGTAAGAACGACATCACACCAAAAAGACTCACGTTCCACCAACACATCAGGGTTAATCCTTTCAATCACGAAACCCGAACAATCCATCAGCAGCAGTGGAAACAGGAGTTCTTGAGACTGAAATGATTCATTTATATTCAACCAGTTGATTTAATTCCCGTATCGCCAAAACCTTCACATCCTCTGGTCGTAATCCATTCGTCTTAATCCACACTTTGCAGTTCTGGGTGCATGTCGACTGAATCTTTCCATTTTTACGTAGTAATCTAGCGTCCTTAGCAATATCGGCATTCTTCTTAGTGAGATGTTCGTTGAGGTAAACTTTCGTGCCCTTCAATTTCCCCCCTTGTCTCAACAGCGCGACTTTGTGTTTGTGATTCACAAAGCGCACAATGATGGCAGGAGGCCCAAGGATCGTTGAATGACGCTTCTTAGGTAGCAGGTGACAGGCAGAAAAGTTTTCACTCTGAACCTCAATATCTTTGCTCACCAAGAATGAAACAACCTGCAACCAGAAACAACCAGATCTATTTGTAGTTAATTAAAATAGAAGAGTCACCACCTTTTAACGGGAACCACAAAGGCTGATTTCCAGATGAAAGGAATGACATTTGTGTTCAAGCACAGATTACCCCGATGCGTGCGTCCTCAACGCCCCTCATCTCACACGTGTCAGTTTTTATGAATAGATTAAATGAAACAGGACAAATTTAATCTTGACAAACTATATATAATTATAAAGATCTAAGCCTCAAGCATCGACGACAGATCGCTGTTTTTCAATGGAAAGCTTATAAAGCTTGTACTCATTATATAACGAGTCATAAACACATCCACAGCTGTAAATCCAGGTTTAGTTAGAAAAGGAAGGGTCCACTGAACGACATCTTACGAGGCACGTTTGGTTCAACGAAGCAATAACGTTCTAATATGGATCATAATTCCTTTGTTTACGTTTCAGTTCTTCAGCGACAGAACTGTTTGTGTACATTATGGAATAACTCACACTAAGAAACTGCGTCTTGGTAGTAAAAAAACAGCATGGTTTTGTAGCGTACAGTGTCACAAACAGAATGAGACAAATCACCCAGGAAAAAAAGTGAATGAAAGATAGGCGAAAGACAGTTTATTTGAATTTGGCGCTCCCTCGTGACGCGCTCTTACGCACCTGTCAGCTGATGGAGGCGGAACTTACAGTGATCGCATTTCCTTTGTTTGTTTTATTTTTATTTATTTTTATTTTTATATATGTGAGAGTGTGTTTTATGTTGAATGTGAATGTATCTGCATGATTACCATCTGTTTAAATGCAAATCAGCCCAAATCAGCTCGCTATTACTGTATGATCACGGCTATCAAAGTGAACTGCATTTGTGTTATTACCATCTGTATAAGTGGCCATCAGCATTTATATGCATTGTAATTCATTGTAAATGCTGCATTTCTAGCAATCTCAGGATTTTCTGTAATTGGTAGGGATTGCACGACTACTGATTTCTACTAGTCGATTTTTTATTTAAAAAATACTCGAGTTACTCTACTTGTGGTTCATGCTACGGTAAATAAAAAAAACATATATATATTTTTTTTATCAATAAATGCTTATTAATTCATAGCTGTATGCAACAATTACATATGTTAATTGTCAAAACTTTATAATTATGACATTCCATATTAACATTTTCATGTAACAGCCAGTATTTGTATCTGTATTTGTGTCTGTAACAATCAAAACATTTTTGATTGACATTGATAAGTTGATAAGACATTATGGCTATCTTTTTTTTCATAGTTATCACTTTACAAGTATGTCATGTTAAACTAAAATAATAATTAATTTCTTAAATAATATTTATCATGCAAGCAGAGAGATGTCAAGACAAACGTTTAGTGATCATTTGAACACGACTGAATCAATTCAATGCACACATTTTCATTACGCAGAACTCTTTAAGCGAGTCTATAATGTTTAGTGAACTTCACTAAACAAATGTGTGTGTGCTGCGCAAACCACGAAAAGTTAAAGACGTAGAGCAAGTAGAAAATGTATTCATATCAAAGCTGATTATTACCTGCTAGAACTGGTTTGGTTTTTGAGAGACTGAGATGGCTGTTTGATTGGTGAGAGCGCTGTGCTTAATCCATTCATTGTTATCATATCGGAGCATAAGGTTTAAATAATTGCCTTTTAAACATATACAAATAATAGAACATGTATGATGTATTTATTATAGGTGATATTACTCTTGCAAAGCTCTGATTTCTGAGAGATGCACGGAGAGACAACAGCTGTGTTTGATTTGCGTCTATTCATTCATAATGTTTACATTCATACACTTCACACTCGTGACTTTAGAGGTCTGTTGTATAATATTGCGCTGATCCCCTGACTCAACTGTTATCTAGCAAACTCCAGACTGTGCCAGTTTCAGCCTCACATTATCACAGTATTTAGGCAGAATTATTCTGAATTTATTTGTCTGTTATTTATTTTTTAAGCCATTATCCGTACCATTCCGAATAAGGAATTTGGCTTCTGGCTCACCCCTAATTATAACATTACATATTTTAAGTTTACATGCAAAATAGATAAGGTCATAGAAAGTAACAGCTACACGCAATTTTGTAATCCTAAAATTCATGTCCTACTTGCAAACTCTTTGTACGCATTATGGAAAACGCATGCTCGACTAATCGATTGTTTCTGACAGCACCGACTAGTGGTTGAAGTAGTCAATCACTGGACTACTCGACTAGTCTATGCCAGCCCTAGTAATTGGAAAACAAAGTTAAATCTTTTATTTTATTATTATTATTATTATTTTTCTTACTCAAATTATTATTATATTTTTCTAGTGCTCAAATAAATCACTTATATGATGTCTAAGTTTCTGTCTAGTGTTTTATAATTGAAAAAACTATGCAGTGGTATGTTTAATGACTAAATAGTTTGTAGAAGCCTTAAATACAGTTGGTAAATATTTTTTTATATTAGTAGACATAGTCTGATAAAAATATTTGCAGGAGCCACATTTTTCATGATTTTCAGATTATTCATTTTATTCAGATTTGAAATAGAAACTCATGAGACATGTGACTTTCAACCCATTACTTTTCTAGCTAGCTCCAGGACTGATTTCATGTATTTTTATATCAAATAAAAAAAAGATTTAAGTGTGGTAAAAAAAATTCAAGGCACTTCAGTGTCTATAACTTTTAATATTTTTGAGTATTATCAAATCTGGTTGATAAAAAGTAAAGCGAAACCGAAACCAAAGTGTCTTCTTTCCAAAGACACCAAAATTATGTTTGTATGTTGAAGTAGGAAACTGAAAGGAACACTTTCAGCTGCGAGTCCCATAATGGGGGGTCAGGTTAACAGGTTAAATGCATGGTAGTAAAATGTGCTGTTAACTTCAAAAAGTAGGGATCCAGTTTATACGGGCCTGCAGATTTTGTCTCGTCCAAATGCTTTAGCGCTTTTTTTTTTTACATCTGAAACTGTAATAGGACTGAAACTAAAAGACTTTCTAAACTAAAGAGGATGCAACTCTTCCTCTTGTAAATCAAATAGCTAAACATTTGCAACAACCAAAGTCACTTGCTCGGGTTCTTTTTATTGATTTAACTTCTGCTTTTAATACCATGCAAACTGACATTCTTTTAGAACAACTTCATAGGATGCATGTGAATGGTGGGCTCATTCACTGGATTAGAAGTTTCTTAACTGACCGCCCTCAGAGAGTCTTAATGATTGGGGTCTACTCAGGTGAGCTTGTTATAAATACTGGAGCACCACAAGGCTGTGTGTTGTCACCTTTGTTGTTTTCAATTTATATAAATGATATGACTGTGCACAGCACCAATGTTAGTTTACTTAAATATTCTGATGACATGGCCTTGGTAGGATTTCTCACAGAAAATAATGCAGCACATGAGGAAGCTTATTTTAGCCAAGTCACTTTATTGCAGGATTGGTGTCAGACTGTTAAATTGGAAATTAACGTTACTAAAACAAAAGAACTTATAATACAAACGAAACCAAGAGGGGCCAGTAACATCAACCCTGTTGTACTTAACAGCCAGCCTGTTGTACCTTAACAGCCAGGAAGTAGTTGAAAATTTTAAGTACCTGGGTACAATCATTGATCGTACTAAGTTTTAATGTTAACTCAGAGAGTATTTTTAAGAGAGCTAATCAGCGATTGTTTTTAATTAGAAAACTGAGGAGTTTCAGGGTCAGTCAGCATATTCTTGAGATGGCATATAGGGGCCTTGTAGAAAGTATTTTACAGTTTAATATAACAGCTTGGTATGGTAATCTGAATGTGAAAGATAAAAACAAGCTTTCTAAAATTGTTAATACGGCAGCGAAGGTGATTGGCAAGTCACAAAGGCAGCTTGGGGATGTATTCGATAAGGCGGTACCCAGGAAGGCCCGACAGATATCAACAGACACCCTACACCCACTAAACCCAGAGTTTGAATTGCTTCCATCTGGCCGTAGATTCAGGGTCCCAAGGGCGAGCCGGAACATCTATAAGAAATCTTTTATTCCCCATGCCATACAGGAACTTAATCTAAACTGAAATTGTTTAAAAAATGTGTTTATTTTAGATCGAAATCTATCTTATTTTAATCAGCTGCTCTGTTTTCCATTTTCTGTTGTTGTATGTTGATGGTGGTAGTATTGTACTCTTAACTATGTGTATTTTAATGTAAGTTTAAATGTGGTGTCATTGATGTATTTCTGTTCGGAGAAGTCGAAGACAAATATCCACTAAGGTGGACAATAAAGTCTAATGAATGAGGACTTAAAAGAAGGCTCCAAACCAACAGTCTCCACTGTAGAGGAATACTCATGTTGGGTATTGAGTGAATCAAATAAAAAATCCTGAGGCTATGAAATGCTCAATGAAACAATCAAATATTTTGGTCTTATCCATAAGTTTTTGATAGTCTATCATGATGCTTTAAGGAAACTCCTTGCCTTTAATGTTTTCTGATAATGATTTGATAATTAGATTAGATTGATTATTCATGTTATGAGTGGTTTGAGAAAGAAAATGATCAGCTTTGGCTTTTCTAATTTTTAGAGTACATGCATTATGCAGTTGCCTGAAAACCAGCCACTCAGAGTTCTGATTAGATTTTATGGCTTTTGCCCATGACACATTGCGCTCATGGAGGATATTTGCTAAGTCGGGAGAGAAACAAGAATTGTTTCAACCTTCAACTCTGTATTTCTTTAGTATAGCATACATATTAATTATATGCACTAGCATAATTTTTTTCCCAGTCATAATTAGATAAATCGTTCTGGATCGGAGAAGTGCTTCATATTACGCTTTACTATAATGCATGGTTTGATTTAAGGTATTTTAGTATTTCTAACGGTTGCTACAACACAATGGTCACTTATGTTATTTGCAAATATGGAAGCAGTTGAGTACTTATGAGGAACGTTAGTTAGAATCACATCTATTAGCGATTATTTTTCCATGTTTTTAAAGTTATTTTCAAAGTTCTCTGTGTTTTTTTATTTAATGGTAAAGTTATTTCCTAGTTAATTGTTTGGTAAATGTATGCAGTAGGCTTAGCCTACAGCCATATCGCTGGCAGCCATATCACCCTGGAGCCCAAGACCGGTTGCCCACTGAAGCTAAGCAGGGCTGAGCCTGGTCAGTACCTGGATGGGAGACCAACTGAGAAAACTAGGTTGCTGCTGGAAGAGGTGCTAGTGAGGCCAGCAGGGGGTTTGTGTGGGTCCTAGCGCCCCAGTGTAGTGATGGGGACATTATACTGTCAACAAGCACCGTCCTTCAGATGAGACGTTAAACCGAGGTCCTGACTCTCTGTGGTTATTAAAAATCCCAGGAAGTCTTTCGAAAAGAGTAGAGGTGCGACCTCGGCATCCTGGCTAAATTCGCCAATTGGCCTCTGACCATCATGGCCTCCTAACAATCCCCATATCTGCTGATTGGCTTCATCACTCTGTCTCCTCTCCACCAGTAAGCTGGTGTCTGGCGGGCGTTCTGGTGCACTATGGCTGCCGTCGCATCATCCAGGTGGATGCTGCACACTGGTGGTGGATGTGGAGATACCCCCAGACTATGTAAAGCGCTTCGAGTTCCTAGAAAAGCGCTATATACATGTAATGAATTATTATTATTTAAAAACGGAGGTGCCGCTAGTTGTGGTTTTGTTTTAACGGTTAATGTTTTATAACACTAATAAAAAAATACCAAATTTTTTTGTCATTTGAGGTGCTTTTGTTTAGCATCGGTTACTTCATATTATTTAAATGCAATCATGTTTAAAATCTGTTATTCTGGATGTTAACTTGAACGTATATTTACAGGAGCAGGAGCAAACCCCAAACAATCACTTGACTTCTTAAAACCTCCAATTTTACTGGTGACACTTGAGGATCACTTCTCATCGTCCTGATCACAGTCTCTTTCTGAGCGGTCGCGTTCGGTTACGCACATTCCAGGCCATGAGTGTCTACTCCCAGGCTCATCTCGAGAGGACTCTGAGCTGTTCCCGGTCTCCACCCTCTACGTCAGTGGGATCCGCGAGCCGCTTCTCTGATGCTTTCTCAATGCTCCCATTGCACGTCTTTTAGAATCCAGAGCTGAGGACAACTGAACCACAGGTCGCCTTCAACACGCATTTAAATCCAAGGTATCCAATTTAATCAGGCAGATTACAAACAGATAACAAACTGTTTTTTTCAACTATATTCAGTATCAATAAAACTTCTGTCATGACAAACTTTGAGCCCTCAGCATTTCTGGCAACTCCTAGGGAGTCACTCTCAGTCACACGTGACGTCACAAGAATTCTCCTCCAAAGCATCAGACAGCAGCTCCCTCTATCGGCAGCTAGACAGCTACCAACAGCACCACCACAGCAGCGCCTCAGGTGGACGAGCCCGCAGCTAACAACAGCACCACCACGGCATCGCCTCAGGTGGACGAGCCCGCAGCTAACAACAGCACCACCACGGCATCGCCTCAGGTGGACAAGCCCGCAGCTAACAACAGCACCACCACGGCAGCGCCTCAGGTGGACAAGCCCACAGCTATAGCAACCAGGACGCTTCTAATGGCAGCTGCAGCGATGCGCTGACTTACTGATTGGCTCACCCATTTTCAGGGCTGCCTCTCTTCTAACTGCAGTCGCCTTCACACCTGCGTGTTCTGTGATGGAGCCCATGCAAGAAACTCCCGCTCTCATAACCCTACAACACCAGCAGACTGACTTGCAAAGCACCTCCTATCAAGAACCTGATATAGTTAACAGGCCACTAGCAGAAGAGGCTAAATTAAATCAACTTATCTTCTCTCCACGACATTTGCATTCCAACCATTAACTATATCATCATAACCCCAGAATACTCATTCACTTAGCAAGCCACAGAGCTTAGCTAGCCAAAGCCAATACCACTAATGCCAAGTCTTGCATCAAGAATCTGGTGAAGCTTCTGGGAAGGTGCCATTAATTCACCATGAGCCACGTTCGAACCTACAATGGATTCTCACTGACAACCACAGACTTCTTATGTTCTTCACCTCCTCGAAGACTTCAGATAGTTGCACCTTCATCTGCACCACCATAATGAGGATATCCACACCAATCTACATTTTCACTGAACTCTGCCTTCCATTATCAGAGTAGAAACCTCAAAGCATCACACTTCATCTGAGCTAGACAGATGTACTATGCGTCAGCCAAAAAAACTTCTAGGCCACCTTAAAAATGCCATCCAGATAAAACCTCAAGGGAAATCCTTCGCGTCAGACATTCTGTCAAAAGCAGAAACCCTCCCTTCCCCTTCGACAGAGTCACGTTAAATAAACATGCAATGCAAATGTGCCTCCGACAACAAATGGAACAACATTTCATTACATAACATCAACATCTCTCATCCCGGCTGCATCCAACTGTATACTGATGCAACACCCTAAATAGACTTCAGCAGTTAATATGGTGGCATCACCACCATATCAGCAGTTAAAAAAGCGGGCGGGTACGTGTTTAAGAAAACAGTCTCGTGCAGAGCTCTAGTTCATACCTTTCAGATAATACTGGAAATACACTGCAGTGTATAATTTAGTTCTAGTTCTACGTGAACAAGTATCTAAACTTGATTGAGGATTATGTTCTTTTAACATCTGAATGGGAAACATCACTTTGATCAGTGTTGGTGCCACTTTGGAATCATTTAAAAGCTTAAGTTACAAGAGTGTTTATCATCTTACTCTTGTACATTGCCATACGAGTGTTGATGAGCTTGTCAGATTACAGTCAGACACACCACGTACCAGCATCAGCTAAGAGAAATGTGTGTGATAGAAGCTACATGTTCTTTTGAAAAAGAGAGTATGGCCTGATCACCCAAACTATTATTCAATTTATCATTTATAATAATAATCATCATCATCATCATACCTATTTTATTGATTCATTTATTGATTAGTCATTTATATTATATTGTTGTTCTTATTACCGTGTGGTTTCAAGAGCTGTTTGTCTTCATGAATAAGAAACTCTAGGTTATTGGGATGTTGTGAATCAGTTTGGTATAACAGTACTTGTTGAATTTGTGCTGAAACATACAGAATAAAAACTACTCAAACTCTGTTCCTTTTTATCATCACTTCATCTCCTGCTTCTGCTCTTCACTGGCTTTTTCCAAAGTCAACTTCTTTTCTGATAGAAGACTGTTAGTAGAGTTTTGGGTATTTGGTTAATAACAGGTTTGGCTATTAACAACTTTGCTGATGAGTTGTTCTGTTACCAGACAAAACTGATATTTTCTGATGGGATCTGGCGTCCGGAGCTGGATCTTAAATATCTGGTGTGGAGGCATGATCTAACACGCTAAGCAGACATTTGTAAGCAAGTAAGATTTTTGGCAGATTAATGTAGGTGCAGTTTGAACATGAAAAATGTACATTATTACATAATGATGTCCTGGCTGCTTTACCTCAAGACGCCAGTACAGATGCAGTCATAGTGTGCTTCCTCTTATGTTTGTGCTCTTCTGAATAAACACTTTCGGAACATTTAAATTTACATTTACATTTATATTCATGGTTCTTCGAACATGCTTCCTAAGCAAATGACTCGATGAAAACTTGATGTGAATAAGAAAAACAAGTGCCAATCTAAGAAGTGAACAGCAGTAGATGCAGATGCAAATGGCAAAGAGTGGCAAAGATTTACTGCATTGCTATATGCACTCCTAATGTGAATATTCACATTTCAAAAAAAAATTAGCATAATCTAGAAACAGATCATCTCCTCATGTCGGACCAGATGCAGGACGGTGTTTGTGTGCTTTCAGATAGCTCTGACAGGCAATACAACAACAATATGCAAATGTGTGTTGATATTGAGAAGTATGCAAGAAGGGAAAGAAAAGACAAATTTAAAAATGGTTGGTGCAACACAAGATGGAAATAACATGCAGTAGGCCTACGCCAAGTAAAATTAGCTGCCACCTAATTTGAATTCAAACGTGAATACAAATCTTAATGTAGTTAAGGAAGATTGTACCTCAATTTTCTTTCAGGAGAGCTGACAAACCAATCCAGTTTGGTGGACTTTGCTATTGTTGTTAACACTTAATATTCAGTGTAAGCATGTCAACATGAAATTCATTCTTTAAATTGCTTTGTCAGAGAATGTACCATTTTAATAGCATTGACATTTTGATATCATAAATCACTGAAGTTACAAATGATCATTATTTTCAGTGAAAAGGAGTTCACTTTTTTTGTTGTTAAAATATGTTTAAGAAAATAATAAGTGTTTTTTTTATTTATGTATTTGTGTGAGTGTGTAAACAAGTTTGAAAGAAATAAAAGTGGGAGGAGAACTAAGATCATGTGACTCTGATGTAACTTGAACTAATATATTTCTCCCAGGAACAACATTTGTTCAAAGCTCCTCAAACAAGCAGAAATAATCTTTAATCGTCCTGAAATGAACATGAGAGTTTTCTACAAGAGTCTGTTGTCTTTACTGGGTAAGTAAAACATACAATCATATCTCATATCTTAATGACCTACAGTCTGTTTTCAGCTTCATCTTTCATAGAAAACACTTAATAGACACAGACCCTAAATTATACTTGAATGTGTTGTTCATGTTATCTAAACACCCTGAAACAAAATCATTTTGTTTGAGAAGCTAAATTATACAAGATACTAATACATGTTTTAGTGATTATACTAATTTTTACCCAATAATAAAAAAAAACCCACAAAATATATGTTTACACTCATAAGATCAATCAATTTAAGTTGCTAAATAATAAGCATCATCCTGTGTTTCTCATTCTAAGGTTTTTTCTCAGTTCAGATGAAAGCAGATACAGAAGGTGAGATTTGTGAAATTAAACACTACTGCATCTTTTTTTAGTGAGTTTGTGCTGCTGTGAAATATTTTCAGTCATGTTGAAAACCAATTAACTTAAATATTACAATCATGTATAGCCCTGCTTGGCTAAAGAATTGTAATTGTTAGTAAGTTTTTCTCTTGAATGTATTCCAGTGAACGTAGCAAGATGGGGAACAGCTGTTCAGTCAACAACATTTTATGGCTGGTATGCCCAAAGGGCTGTGGATGGGTCGGGCTATTTCTGTTCTCGTACAAATGAACAAACTGACCCATGGTGGAAGCTGGATCTGAAGAACATGTACACTGTGAACAGAGTGACCATCACTAACAGATTAATGTGCTGTGTAAACTGGATAAACGGGGCAGAGATTCGGATTGGAAACGATTCTTCGGTTTTAGGCAACCCAGTGTGAGTCTCTCTGATATATTCTTACATGCAGATTTTGGACAGTTGGTATCTTCATGCATACATATGTATATGTGTGTGTGCTTCATTAATGGACTATTTGCAGGTGTTTAGACTATGTTAAGATTGCTATTTGAAATTCAGTAATTGAGTGGGATGTCGATTCAGTGAAGGATTTTTCTTACTGATTCTAACTGGTCACACTCGTTTTTTTATAATTTGTTATAATTTGTTCCTGAATCAGACTAGGCTTGTGCGTTTTTTTATTTAAAAGAAGCAGATCAGGTCAATTATTATTGTATTTTTATTTCTTTCTCACGTCACACAGGCAATTCACTTAGCAATACGCCTCCTGTGATCACATTGTCGCAGAGCCAGCAAGTCTCACGCAATTTATACTTTTCTCACCCTCTCAAGCCAACTCAACTGATATTTCTAGGGAATGCAAATATCTTTGCGAAAGAACACAAAGTTTCTTGAGGGAACACAAAAGTTTTGTGAGAGAACGCAAAACATGTGAAAAATATGTTTTCCTTCCATCCCACTTTTTTTCTACTACCATGTCCGTCTCCGTACATTTGTGTTTGCGCTTGGAAGTTGCAGAGAGCTTTTATTTACAATGTGTTTTCGTAGCCAATCACAGACATCTGTTGATTTCCTAAACACCTGTGATTAGCCATTGCATTCACTTACCTCTAAATGCCAGATTTTTTTTCTCCTGCACACGTGCGAAACCTCTCACTGTAATGCAATGTAAATAAGAGATTCATTGATTGACATTGGCCTTTTTAAAGCAAGGGCAATCTGTGCATTTTCTAGGCTAAATATAATTTGAACATATATATAACAGTTCATTAAGAAATTAATATTGTGCTATTTTAGACACAATGTTGTCTGTTTTGCTCAATTTTGCCAACCAGAAGATAAAGACAAATCATAACTGATCATTCCCGAGCAAGCAACAGCGGCATTTCATTTCTTAATCCACGTTTTTAACGAACTGGGTGAACCATTTGGCACATTGAACCATTGGCCATAGTCACGTTGGCTTTGAAGTGGCGCTGCACAGACCGATCAGTGTGTGACATATATGATATATATCATATCACCTTTATTTATATAGCACTTTAAACAAAAATTATTGCGTCAAAGCAACTGAACAACATTGCAAATATTGAGACTCATGACATGAGACTCCTGCAAATATTTTTATGAGACTATGTCTACACCCCCCACCCCCCAAATATATATATAAAAAATATTTACCAACAGTATTGAAGGCTTCTACAAACTATTTCAGTAAACATACCACTGCATAGTTTTTTTTCAATTATAAAACACTAGACAGAAATTTCATCATATAAGTAATTTATTTGAGCACTAGAAAAATACAATAAGAATAATTTAAGAAAAATAAGAATAAGAAAAATAAAAAAAGATTTAACTTTGCATGCCAATTGCAGAAAATCCTGAGATTGCTAGAAATGCAGCATTTACAATGAATTACGATGCAAAAAAGTGCTGATGTGCTGATGGTCACTTATACAGATGGTAATAACACAAAATGCACCATAAAGTAAATAATCCACTCTCTCTATTCATATAGACGCGTTCACTTTGATAGCCGTGATCATTCAGTAATAGCAAGCTGATTTGGGCTGATTTGCATTCAAACAGATTGTAATCGTGCAGATACATTCACATTCAACATAAAACACACTCTCACATATATAAAAACTGTTGAAAAATAAAAGAAACAAAGAAAAAGGCGATCGCTATAAATTCCGCCTCTATCAGCTGACAGGTGCGTCAGAGCGCGTCACGAGGGAGCGCCAAAATTCAAATATACTATCTTTCGCCTATCATTTGTTCATTTTTTTTTTTTCCGCTGGATTGTCTCATTCTGTTTGTGACACTGTACGCTGCAAAACCATGCCATTTTTTTACTAACAAGTCGCAGTTTCAGAGCGTGAGTTATTCCATAACGGACACAAACAGTTCTGTCGGTGAAGAATTAGGATCCATATTACAACGTTATTGCTTCATTGGAACAAACGTGCTCCATGAGATGTCGTTCAGTGGACCCTTGCCTGTCTAACTAAACCGGGATTTACAGCTGTGGATGTGTTTATGTCTTGTTATTACGATGAATCTGGTATGTACAGTGTTTCCATTGTTCATGTTTTTATGTGTACTGCTTACACAAATGTAGCATATATAAGCTTTCCATTGAAAAACAGCGATCTGTCGTCGTTGCTTTAGGCTTAGTTTAATGACGTGGGAAAGGAGTGGCAGGAAGCAAGTGCGAGTTAACAATATTTTATAATCAATGATATAGTACTTAAAGAAAAGACAAGGATGACACTGAAGGGAATAGACAATTCAGGATGATGCAAGTGGGTGAAGGATCCGGATGGGGTAGATGAGTTGGCAGCAGGAGAGGGTGACACAGGAACTGCGGGGAAGTGAGCCGAAGGTAAGTGATGATGCTTGTTGGTGATGTGCGAAGAGTGGACGGGGTTCCGGGGAGACACGGAAATCCAACGCAGAAACACACAAGAAATCAAACATCAGAATACGTACATGAAACAACGCTCTCACAAACACAAGACGCTAGACAGGCCAATATATAGGGATGAGTAATGAGTGACAGCTGTTGCTGATAACAATTAGCGGAAATGCCCACAAGAACAATCAGTGCTGACGCATAACACACAGACTTCACCCACATAGTGAAAAACCCTGAGATCACGGTGTTCCCAGAAGGGCCTACCTGCTGATTGTAATCATCAATAAGGGAGTGATCCAGTATGTCCCTAGCAGGTACCCAACTCCTCTCCTCCGGAACGTAACCTTCCCAGTCCACCAAGTACTGGAATCCTCGTCCCCTCCGTCTCGAGTCCAGAACCCGATTTACCTAATAAGTTGGCTCCCCATCTACGAGACGCGACGGTGGGGGAACTGGGGTAGGCGGATTAATACGTGAATAAAACATGGGTTTAATTTTGGACACATGGAAGGCGGGATGAATCCTCCTGTACGCTGGAGTTAGTTTGAGGCGGACGGTCACCGGACTAATGATCTTGGTGACAGGAAATGGGCCAATAAATTTTGGAGTTAATTTATTAGAAACAAAGCGAAGCAGAATGTTGTTTGTAGAAAGCCACACTTTTTGACCCAGGACGTATACGGGAGGCTTCGACCTTAGTGCGTTCCCTCATCTGGAGCAGAGTCTCGCAGGCTCTGGTCCAGGTGCGGTGGCACCTCTGGACAAACACGTGAGCAGAGGGGACCGCGACTTCAGACTCCAGACTAGGAAAACCGGTGGCTGGTAACCTAAGGTACACTGAAACGGAGAGAAGCCGGTGGCTGACACTGGTAATGAGTTGTGAGCGTACTCCACCATAGAGTTGTTGGCTCCAGGAAGAAGGATTCTTGGAGACTAAACATCGCAACGTTCTCTCTAAATCTTGGTTGGCTCGCTCAAACTGCCCGTTACTCTGGGGATGATAACCCGAAGACAGACTAACCGTCACTCCTTACAATTTGCAAAACTCTATCAAAAATCTGGATATAAACTGGGATCCCCTGTCAGAAACCACGTCTACCGGGAGGCCATGTAACCGAAAGACATGATCAATGACAGTGATCGCTGTCTCCTTGGCTGTAGGTAATTTGGGCAAGGAAATGAAATGTGCCGTCTTCGAGAACCGGTCCACTATGGTCAAAACGACCGTCATGCCATTAGAGGGTGGGATGGCGGTAACAAAATCTAGAGCGATATGTGACTAGGGTCTCAAAGGGACAGACAGCGGATGACAGAAGCCCATCTGGAGGTCGGTTAGATGACTTACCACTGGCGCAAACTGATCAAGCCAAAACAAAATCGTGGACGTTGCGAGCCATAAGTGGCCACCAGAATCATTGCTTAACTAAACCCTTGGTTGGGCTTATCCCTGGATGACAAGCAACATTAGAGCAGTGACCCCACTGAATAACCTTGGACCGTAACTCTTTCGGCACAAATAAATGATTCGGTGGGCGGAGGCGTTACCCCTTTTAAGGCCGTCTTGATCTTCGATTCGACCCCCCATATGAGTGCTGAGGTGACTATTTTCTCAGGTAAAATACATTTGGGAGTCACCGGGCGTTCGGAAGGATCAAAAAGACGTGACAAAGAATCGGGTTTAACATTTTTGGAACCCGGGCGGTACGACAGAGCAAAATCAAAGCGGCCGGAAAAAGTGCCCACCGAGCCTGCCTGGAATTGAGTCTTTTGGCAGTTCTAATGTACTCTAAATTCTTATGATCGGTCCAAACAATGAAAGGTACCCCTGACCCTTCCAACCAGTGACGCCACTCCTTTAAAGCTAATTTGACAGCCAACAATTCTCTGTTACCAATGTCATAATTGTGTTCAGCAGGAGATAAATGATGTGAGAAAAACGCGCAGGGATGCAACTTATCGTCTGAGGCAGCACATTGGGAAAGAACTGCACCTACTCCCACCTCTGATGTGTCGACCTCCACCACGAACTGCCGTGTGGGATCAGGGGCTACTAGGATGGGAGCCGAAATGAAGCGACTCTTGAGGTTGGTAAATGTGGTTTCGGCTGCACTAGACCACCTGAACGGAGTACTGGGGGAGGTCAAGGCGGTCAGAGGTGAGACTAGTTGGCTGAAATTACGAATGAAACGTCGATAAAAATTGGCGAACCCCAGAAACCGCTGTAGGGCCTTACGGGAATCTGGACTTGGCCAATCTACCACAGCCTTAACTTTGTCAGGATCCATACGTATTCCCTCGGACGAGACGATATACCCTAGGAAGGGAACAGACTGTGCATGGAATACGCATTTCTCCGCCTTGACAAAAAGACCATTCTCTAGTAATCTCTGGAGCACTTGTCTGACGTGTTGCACATGTTCCTGGAGAGATGAAGAAAAAATCAGTATGTCATCCAGGTAAACATATATAAACTGATCTACCATGTCTCTCAACACGTCATTGACGAGTGCTTGGAAAACCCCTGGCGAGTTGGAGAGCCCGAACGGCATCACCAAATATTCAAAGTGCCCTCTAGGAGTGTTAAAGGCGGTTTTCCATTCATCCCCCTTCCTGATGCGGACCAAATAATAAGCACTATGTAAATTCAATTTTGTGAATATGGATGCTCCCTGTAACCTCTCGAAAGCTGAAGACATCAACGACAAAGGATAGGTATTCTTTATTGTGATGTTGTTCAGCTCTCGGTAGTCAATACAAGGTCGCAGAGAACCATCCTTCTTATCCACAAAAAAGAATCCCGCCCCCGCTGGAGAAGAGAAAGGGCGGATGAACCTCGATGCCAAGGAATCAGAAATTTATTTCTTCATGGCCTCCCTCTCCGGAATATAAAGAGAGTAGAGTTTGCCCTTAGGCGGAGACTTACCTGGAACTAAGTCTATAGCACAGTCATAGGGACGATGCGGAGGAAGAGAAGCAGCACGGGACTTACTGAACACCTCCTTCAGGTCCAAGTACTCTGTGGGCACGTTTAATAACACCATGGTCTCCTCCTGGAAGACAGAAACAGGCACAACAGGACACGCAGAAACCAGACAAGACCCATGACAACTTTCACTCCACAAAGTGACTGTGTTGGAACCCCAATCCACTCGTGGATTGTGTTTGACCAACCAGGGGTGACCTAAAACAATGGGAGCGACAGGGGAGTCCATGAGGAAAAAGGATATGGTTTCGGTGTGGTTTCCAGAGGTGAGCAGAGTTATAGGTTCCATGTTGTGAGTGACGTGGGGCTGTTCCTGGCCATTGATTGCGGTGACATGGATAGGACGAGACACGGGAAGGACAGGAAGGTTCAGGTGACGTGCAAGGACAGTGTCAATGAAATTACCTTCGGCTCCAGAGTCCAGAAGGGTGTGACAGTCATGAGTATGGTTCTCCCTCCGCAGTTTCACCGGAAGGAGAGTCGAAGATGTAGTTGAGGACTTCCCAGCGGAGATCCCACCCGATAGTAGCCTCAAACTTACTACCGGGGCTGGCACTTTTACAGGGCATGAATGAAGGGAATGACCCGAGCCACCGCTATACAAACACAGTCCCTGGGACCTCCGCCTCTCTCTCTCCTTCCGGGATAGTCGAGCTCTACCCACCTGCATGGGCTCATGATCGTAGATGGGACCGACCATGTTCTCTCGACTCGAGTGGCCCCGTTCCTGAGAGACGTGAAGGCGTGATTGGATTGATGAACACGGTCGGCCAGCCCATGCAGGAATCGATCCCACTGCGCCTCCTCGTTCCACTGGCACACGGCCGCCAGTGTGCAGAATTGGATGGAGTAATTCGCCACCGACGATTTCCCTTGTCGGAGCTCCGACAGTTGGTGAGCGGCCTCCCTGCCGGCCGCGGCTCGATCAAATACTCTTTTGATCTCTTCGGAGAGGGCGTGGAATGATGTGCAACACGGATGACGATTCTCCCACACCGCCATCGCCCATAAGGCGGCCCTGCCAGAGAGTAAAGTGAGAGCAAACGCGACCTTGGACTCTTCCTGTGGCGAAGGTGCGGGGCTGCAATGCAAAGTGCATGGAACATTTGTGCATGGAACATTTGTTAAGGAAAGTCTTGCAAAAGTTAGGCTCACCAGAGTAACTCTCTGGCGCCGGAAGTCGCGGCTCTGGCTGGAAGTGGTCCTGGGAAACCTCCCGGGGGATGGGCGGTGCAGGCGGTGCGCTTGGATTGCGCCTCCGATGTTCACAATGCTCTCCTGTTGCTGATCCATGCAGTTGACGCTGTGGTGGATGAATTCTGAGAGTGAAGTGGTGCTCGCTGCTTCCATGTTGGTGAGAGCGTTCTGTAATGACTGGGTGAAAGGAGTGGCAGGAAGCAAGTGCGAGTAAACAATATTTAATAATCAATGATATAGTACATAAAGAAAAGACAAGGATGACACTGAACGGAATACACAATTCAGGATGATGCAAGTGGGTGAAGGATCCGGATGGTGGAGATGAGTTGGCAGCAGGAGAGGGTGACACAGGAACTGCGGCGAAGCGAGCTGAAGGTAAGTGATGATGCTTGTTGGTGATGTGCGAAGAGTGGACGGGGTTCCGGGGAGACACGGAAATCCAACACAGAAACACACAAGAAAGCAAACATCAGACTACGTACATGAAACAACGCTCTCACAAACACAAGACGCTAGACAGGCCAATATATAGGGATGAGTAATGAGTGACAGCTGCTGCTGATAACAATTAGCGGAGACGCCCACAAGAACAATCACGTTGACGCGTAACACACAAACTTCACCCACATAGTGAAAAACCCGAGATCACAGTTTACCAACCGTAACACTAAGATCTTTATAATGATAAAAATTTTGGCAAGATTACATTTTTCCCGTTTTATTTAATCTATTCATAAACATTGACACGTGCAAGTGAGGGGCATTGAGGACACCCGCGTCAGGGTGCTGGCTAACAGGTTAAATAGTATCTGTCCAGTCATTTGCAATCAAGTCAATGATATCGCTGTAGATGAAGTGACCCCAACTAAGCCAGCCAGAGGTGACAGCAGTAAGGAACCAAAACTCCATCGGTGACAGAATGGAGAAAAAAACCTTTGGAGAAACCAGGCTCATTTGGGGGGCCAGTTCTCCTCTGACCAGATGAAACTAGGAGTTCAATTCCAGGTTCCAGCAAAGTCAGATTGTGCAGAAGAATCATCCGTTTCCTGTGGTCTTGTCCTGGTTGTCGTCTGAGACAGGGTCTTTACAGGGGATCTGTATCTGGGGCTCTAGTTGTCCTGGTCTC
The DNA here is from genome assembly GCF_963082965.1 of Carassius carassius. Taxonomy (NCBI): domain Eukaryota; kingdom Metazoa; phylum Chordata; class Actinopteri; order Cypriniformes; family Cyprinidae; genus Carassius; species Carassius carassius. Next base: position 2,457,370 of record NC_081755.1, on the reverse strand, counting down.
CGCTGTCTTTCAGGGCTGTAGAGGTCCTTTCTAGGTGCTGATCCACCATCTGGTCTGGATATGTACTGGATCCGGGTGACTGCAGTGACCCTCTGATCTGGATACAGACTGGATCTGGTAGCTATGGTGACCTCGGAATAAGAGAGAAACAGACTAATAATAGCGTAGATGCCATTCTTCTAATGATGAAGCAAGTACATCGGGTGGTATGGGAAGTGTTCCCGGTTCCGGTTTACCTAATTAATGCAGCCTAAAAATCGTTTAATGGATTTGAATATTAGAAGCACATTAGTGTGTTATGTGTAAGCCAGGTTAAAGAGATGGCTATTTAATCTAGATTTAAACTGCAAGAGTGTGTCTGCCTCCCGAACAATGTTAGGTAGGTTATTCGAGAGTTAAGGCGCCAAATAAGTAAAGGATCTACCGCCCGCAGTCAATTTTGATATTCTAGGTATTATCAAATTGCCTGAGTATTGAGAATGCAGCGGACATGGAAAATTATAATGAAACAGGAGCTCATTCAAATACTGAGGTGCTTAAACCATTCAGGGCTTTATGAGTAATAAGCTAGATTTTAAAATCTATACGATGTTTAATAGGGAGCCAGTGCAATGTGGACAGAACAGGGCTAATATGGTCATACTTCCTGGTTCTAGTAAGAATTCTAGCTGCAGCATTGTGGACTACCTGGAGTTTGTTTAAAAAACAAAAACAAAGAAAAAAAATTATGCATTTAGCAGATGCTTTTATCCTAAGCAACTTACAATGCATTCAGGCTATCAATTTTTACCTATCATTTCATGGGGTACAAAGGACAGGAAGCAATTGCAAGTAAACAGGGCGGGGCAGGCTGATTAATCGAAGAATGAAACAGGCTTTATCTTTGATACATGAAAGGCGGGGTGAATTCTCCTGTATGCTGGAGGAAGTTTAAGGCAGACTGCCACAGTACTAATGATCTTGGTGACAATAAACGGGCCAATAAATTTGGGGTCAAATTTATTAGAGACGGAATGGAGAGGAATGTTCTTAGTAGAAAGCCACACTTTCTGACCCACGACGTATACGGGAGTCTTAGACCGCTGGTGGTCGGCTTTAGCCTTGGTGCGCGTCCCCACTTGGAGTATAGTCTCACGGGCTCTAGTCCAAGTGCAATAACAGGGTACCACGACTTTGGTTTTAGACTGGGAAAAATTGGTGGCTGGTATCGTAAACTACACTCGAACGGAGATAGGCCCGTAGCTGATACAGGTAACGTATTGTGGGCGTCCTCCGCCATAGACAATTGTTGGCTCCAGGAGCAAATCTTGGTTGGCTCTCTCGGTTTGACCATTGCTCTGGGGATGAAACCCTGAGGACAGATTTACAGTCGCTCCAAACAATCTACAAAATTCTCGTCAAAATTTGGATACAAACTGGGGTCCCCTGTCGGAAACCATGTCTGTCGGGAGTCCATGTAAGCGAAAGACGTGATCTACGATGGTCGACGCTGTCTCCTTGGCTGAGGGTAATTTGGGCAAGGGAATAAAATGGGCCGCTTTGGAGAACCAGTCCACCAAATAACTGATTTGGTGGGCACCCGGGCGGAGGCTTTACCCCTTCTAAGGCAGTCTTGACCTTTGATTCGACCTCCCATGTGAATGTGGAGACCACTAATGTCTCGGGTAGTATCAATTTTAGAAGTAAAGTAGTTCATAAAGTCATTACTGCTGTGATGTTGGGAAATGTCAACACTCGTTGAGGCTTTATTTTTCGCTAATTTAGCCACTGTATTGAATTAATACCTGGGTTTATGTTTGTTTTCTTCTAAAAGAGATGAAAAGTAATCTGATCTAACAGTTTCTAATGCTTTTCTGTAGGATAGGTTACTTTCCTGCCAAGCAATTCAAAATACCTCTAGTTTTGTTTTCCTCCAGCTGCACTCCATTTTCGGGGCTGCTCTCTTTAGGGTTTTTCTTTACCTTCCTTAAGCTTAAAGGAGCAACTGTATTTAAAATGCTAGAAAAGAGAGAGACCATAGTTTCTGTTATATCATCAAGTTGTTCTGAGGTTTTGACAGCTATCGAATTCGGATACATCAGGAAGATTACTTACAAAGCAGTCTTTTGTGACAATGAGTAGGTCCTGAGACGTGTTGTCTAACCCCAATAGAGTTCAGAATGTCTATAAATGCTAATCCCAATGCATCTTTTTCATTTTTGACATGGACGTTAAAATCACAAACTATTAAAACTTTATCTGCAGCCAGCAGTAACTCGGATGTAAAATCAGCAAACTCTTTAATAAAGTGTGTATAGTGCCCTGGTGGCCTGTATACAGTAGCCAGTACAAACATCACAGGGGATTTATCATTAACATTTGTTTCTCTGGATAATGTTATATGAATCACCATTACTTCAAACGAGTTATACTTAAAGCCTGCCCTTTGAGAAAACCTGAAATCATTGTTATAAATTGAAGCAACACCTCCCCCTTTACCTTTTGGACGTGGCTCATGATCATAACAGTAATCTTGGGGAGTGGACTCATTTAAAATAATGTAATCATCAGGTTTTAGCCAGGTTTCTGTCAAACAAAGCACATCTAGATAATGATCAGTAATCATATTATTTACATTACATTTACATTTATTTATTTAACAGATGCTTTTATCCAAAGCGATTTAGAAATGAGATATTTACAAAAAGTGCTATGAAAGGGACCTGATACTTAATAAGCCAAGCTTTATCATTTGTTTATCCATATTGCATCTGTTTTTTATTTGTTGAACCTCAATTACATTGTTACTCTTAAATTGGTTTGGACGTATGTATTTTCTAGTTTGGGGAACAGACATAATCTCTATACTGTGAGATATCTAGGTGAAAGAGTCTCTATGTGCTGAGAATTAACTGTTTTCTGTGACGAGAGGCAGCTAGCAGACGGTCGGTTTAGGCAGTCTGTCTGCTTCCTGACCTGGGCCCCAGTTAGTCAAGTACAAACTCTAAGACTATGTGCCATATTTCTAGAGAGAAGAGCGGCACCACCCCAGGAGGGATGAAGACCATCTCTTTTCAACAGGTCAGGTCTGCCCCCCAAAAAAACATCCAATTGTCTATGAAACCTATGTTATTCTGCGAGCACCACTTAGCAGTAGTATCCCTTTGCTGTCACTAGTCATAAGTACCAGCGAAGTTAGGCATCAACCTGTACATACATATACACAACATACATACAATATGACAAGGGGGTAGACAGGACAGAAAGACAGGGGATTGAGGAAGAAATACAGCATAACATGAGGAGAGGCGAAGATAAATAAACAACCCCCAGACTATGCTCCTGTGGGGAGTACAGTGTGGGAACAGGAGAAACACCTCAGAAACATAAGCACAGAATCAGTACACTTTACAAAAAACACACGACTTGCTACAGGGGAGGGGAGTGGGGGGTGGAGGTAACCCAGCACAGGCAAGCAGCCATCCGGTCCTGCAGCAATTCTCGGCACTGGTCACAGAGCCGCTTGTCAGACTGACGGAACAAAGTGGCGTAAACGAGTGATGGGAAGGTGAATGCATATCTGTATATGTGTGTGTATGTATGTAAGAGTTCGTGTATTTGTAGGTCTGGAGAGTTGCCACGTCTGGCATCAAATCTAGGTGCCTCAGTCCACAGATTGTCATAGCGACACACAGCAAGTTGCCATGGAGACACCGTTGATCAGGTCCCAGAGATAGTCAGCAATCAGCAGGTATCTGTGGAAAAAGCCTTTGGACAGGCTTTGTGAGGCTTTGGACAGCTGTCACCATTTTCTGAATTCAGCAAAAGACCTGTTATCATGGTTCCGAATAGGTAGATATCTTCAATGTCCTCCACATAAAGAGCCGGCAGACACACAACCCGCCACCTCTCCCCATGCGTCCATCGTGTAGCCAGCTGCGAACGTTCTGGCAGGGCAGTCAGGTACCCCCAAACCCAAGCTTCTCGTCGATAAGATGGTGTCAATTGCGTCGAGAAACCAATTGATCAAATCCATGATTTTTTAGTTTGGAGAGCAGTGCAGAGAGAGTCTCTCAAAGTATAAGACAGTAGACAAGAGGAGCAGAGCAGGGAAGGTTAGGGAGAGGAGAGAGAGAGAAAATGTGACCGCCTTCGTTTAGAGCCAAAAGAAGAACTTTGACATCCAGCCATTGAGTCATGACAATCTGCTATGCATCTCATCACCACGGTACGCAGGGAGAGGACCAGAGCATATTATAGTGTCTCGCATTGGGCTTGCAGGGTCACACACCTCTTTAATGTTATTTTTAGTGATCTCCGACTGGCGAAGTCGAACATCTTTAGCGCCGGCATGAATAACAATCTTACTGTATTTACGTTTAGCATTAGCCAGCACTTTAACATTTACCAAGATGTCTGGCGCTCTGGCTCCCAGCAAACATTTGGTTGCTGTTGTCTCTATATTCATGTTCCGTACAATAGAATCACCAATAACTAAAGCACTTTCATCAGGTTTCTCAGTGGGTGCATCACTGAGTGGGGAGAACCTGATTAATGTTTTGATTGGAACAGAAGAGTGGTGTTTTGTCCCACAACTATGGAGCCTCACTGTCACCCATTTGCCCTGCTGCAGAGGCGCTGTTACCGGAACCGAACAATGTACAGGACTCCCTGAGCTAGACGCATCCAAAGCCATATCTAGATTCTTATATTCTTACTGTCCTCAATTAAAGTTTGGATGTGTGTCTCTTATTCTGAAATCTTCTCTGTCAGCCTAACTATTTTCCTGCATTTATCATATGTGAATCCCTCATCATCGACAGAGATAGATAAACTGGAGTAGCGAGAGAGGGGAGAGGAGAAAGAAAACAGCGATAGGCACGAATGGAAACGCTAATGACAAGCTAACTGACCCAAAGAATACAGGGAGACCATTTTCATTTCTATAGTCTAATTTATTCAAAAGTTATTACCATTTTTTTATATTTCATTATAACTTTTGACCACAATGTGGTGCTGCCACCAAAGATTTTGAGTACCTTCAGGGCATGGAGCCGAATATTTTTGTAATTACTTTCTTAACGATATGATAATGCTTTCAAAGAATACAGCATTTTAAAACATAATTCAAAGTGGCCGATGCCTAAAATGGCTGCCACAGGAAAATTTAAATAAAAAAGTATATCATTCGACTCGACATGACTCACTGAATCTAAAGAGACCAGTTGTGTGAATTTTGGCCAAACCATTAAGAAGTTATAAACAAAATGCTTATGCATTTTTCATATCTCCTGACCACTAGGTGGTGCTGCGTCGAAACACTGCAGATAGTTCAGGTCATGGTTATTATAACACACACCAAGTCTGGTCTCTATATGCCTAACCGATGCCGAGAGTGCTTTTCATCAAATTTGTTCACGTGTCATTCGAGAACGGTTGGACGAATCAACTTGAATTCCTTAACTTTTTGCCAGCATTTGCCGGACTAACCATCTAGGACGATTTCTAAAAAGTAGGTTTTTCGAAAAATTGAAAATTTGGGGGTTGATTCGACTTGGCATGAGCCAAGGATTCAGAGGGAAAAGGAATTTTTATTTTCTGGCTTACAGTTAAAAAGTTATTAACATAAAAATATTGAAAATTTGGACAAGTGGTGGCACTGCCATAGTCTTGCTGCGGAAGAAGAAGAAGAACAATGCCAACGATTACAACCTTCGGTGCTTGGCCCCTAATAATAAAAATCGTGTAAAACGTATATTACATATGTTGGAGGAAGTATCCAATTATGAAATTCACATTGTGTTGTAAAAGGAAAAGTTAATCATATTAAATACATTCAGTGATGAGAGAAGAAAATACAAGTGAAGAGTCATACTAATAATGAGCAACAAAAGGAACTCACTCTTTAATTTTTTCTCCAGATGTGCTACAGTTTCCTCTATTCCAGGAGGAGCAACCAATAGCTTCTCGTGTCCTGGGATGAAGGGACGCTATGTGACTGTGAATATTCCTGGGACCTTAAAGACTGTTACTTTCTGTGAAGTGGGAGTCTATGTGAATTATCCAGGTAATTCAGAGCTGCATAACAACCTGGTCTAAACCCTTTCCAGGTGAATTAGACTGGACCGGCCTGAAACAAAAGCTTTTGTAATGCTATTTGAACAGAAGGCTAGGGAGAGATTAACGCACTAGACCAGAGGAGGCCCAGATGAAATATCGGTCCTCCTGGAACATGATTTTAACTGTGCGGGACAGAGGCTTCGCTGTGATTTTGAGTGTCACATGACTATTCAATAGGTTACGTTTTTCACCACTGAAAATGAAAAGAATGTAATTTTGATCCAGATATGTAGATCTTCAATTTCTAACCAATTGTCATTATTCTCCTATTGGCTTACTATGTTAACAGACTTTAGTTAACTACCACAGTGCATTCTAGCTAACGAATAACTAGTTAGTTCAGTAATGATGTCTATGTCCTGCTCATACACAGATGCAGCCTTGCCTTTACCCACTCTTCCCCAGGAGGTTCCCACAGATCTTCTCCCAGATGAAGAAGGTAATCAGTATGTCACTGAGATTTTGCCTGTGAAAACCAGACTAAAGCATTATGAGATAAAGAACATCGCAGTTTGATTTCAAGCATTTATTTCACTATGATTTCAATCTCTGACACAACCTTGCACTGTTTTGTGTGTCATGTTCTTTTCTCTCATGGGCAGAAAAGAGATTCTCATAGTTCTCTGAATAGTGAACAGGGGTAAAAGATGTGTGATGTTAACATTCTGGAGTCGATTAACACATATACGCGTTATGAGTCATTTTCTCCTGATAACCCCGAAAAGAAGTTAAATTACACTTTCAGTTTTAATCGTACAGATAAGAGCAATACATCAATCGAATTTGTAAAGGGTCTACTTTTTTGTATAAAGATATAATAACAACCAAACTTTGTCCATTTATAAAATAAAGATAACAAACAAGGTGTGCTGTCTGCAGCCTTTGTCTGTGCTGATCTTCATTTAGACACGCATCATTAAAATCTATAGAAAGCTTGACATGTCTACTTTTAAACTAAACAAGTGCTGCCAAAAACAAATATTCTGTGATCAAGTAATCCATATGAAAACAAAGGGGTGTCCCATTCATTATCTTCTAATGCGACCATGCCCATGCGCTGAACGCTCTATTCAGATTATAATGTTTCACTGAAGCGCGCAGCTTGAATACGCCCATACAACAGAAGATAACGCAGTGAGACTGTTCAAGTCTTTTTATTCTACTGTTTGCTTTGCGATGAGAGGAATAAAACATAATTCATCCCAAAAAGATGTGATGTGGTTGAGGATTTGAGAAATGGATTTCCTCAGAAAAAAAAGAATGAAGCCCTTTATTCAGCAGAGATCATAAACATGAGTAAGTCTCTTATTATTTATTTATATACTTGTACTAGTTTTCACATAACGTGTAAACATTTTACTAGTTAGACTTTTTCCAAACTATAATTCCTGACTAAAAATTTATAATCAAGTGAAACATTATGAAGTTTCAATAACAATATACAATACTATACCATTCAAAAGCTTGATGTAAATAATATAAATGTAACAAATAAATGTAAATATATCTAATGTAAAAAAAAAAAATGCTGTTCTTTCAATTCATCCCAAAATATTCTCAGCTCTTTTCAACATTAATAATAATAATAATAATAATAACAATAAATAATAAAAAAGTGTCTTAGAAAATTTAGATCAATATATTGTTTTCTGTGAGTGAGTAAACAAGATGATTTTCACATAATTTAGAAAGAAAAATTCTAGGCTACAAGCTCCAGTTCTCAAAAGTCCTGGGAACCAATGTTCTCTATGTGTTTTATTGCCTTATTCAAGTGTTTTAACATTTTTAGTTTTTCACTAACCACGCATAACATTTTTAATAGGGTTCACAGGGACTGCTATTTAAAATGGAAAAACCTGCAGTGTTCTCAAAGATCAGCAAGTGGCATCGACATTCAGATGCAGAGAGAGTTTGTAACTGAGACAGTCTGAAACTGAGAGAAATAAAGCTCTCTTGCAGAGGGTCCCTGCTGCGACTGTGCACTTGGTGTTATAAAACATGCTCACACATATATAAAAACTGTTGAAAAATAAAAAATTAAAAGGCGATCGCTATAAGTTCCGACTCCATCAGCTGACAGGTGCGTCAGATCACATCACGAGCCGTCACGAGAAAGCGCAAAAATTCAAATATACTATCTTTCGCCTATCTTTCATTCACTTTTTCCGGTGGATCATCTCATTCTGTTTGTGACACTGTACGCTGCAGAACCATGCCGGTTTTTACAACTAAGACGCAGTTTCCGACCGTGAGTTACTCCATAACGAACACAAACAATTCTCTCGCTGAAGAAATGAAATGTAAACAAAGGAATTATGATCCATATTACAACGTTATTGCTTCGTTGGACTGAATGTGCTTCATTAGATGTCGTTCAGTGGACCCTTACCTTTCTAACTAAACCGGGATTTACAGCTGTGGATGTGTTTATGACTCGTTATTACGACGGATCTGGTATATACAGCGTTTTCATTGCTCATGTTTGTATGTGTACTGCTTACACAAATGTAGCAAATACAGTCTTTATAAGCTTTCCATTGAAAACAGCGATCTGTCGTCGATGCTTGAGGCTTAGATCTTTATAATGATACATAGTTTGTCAAGATCAAATTTTTCCCATTTCATTTAATCTATTCATAAACACTGACACGTGTGAGTAGAGGACGCGGGCATTCTGGTGCAGGTTAACAGGTTAATAAATCATCTGTCAGCTACAGCCGTGGTAGTTCTCTGACTAAATACTGATGTCTAGTGGTCAAAAGCAATAGTAATATAGTACACAATAGCAGACAAAGATTTCTGTTAGCTTAACTAGCTTAGCTTGTATGTTTGGTGCAGAATGGGTGCCGTAGGGGGACTAACTTCATACGCTTTCATAGAGCCCAAAATTGCTGGCGGTGCCCCTGCCCCCCTCAAAAACAATAAGTGCACGACACCCCTGGTGGGTAATATCTGTTCAGAGGCGCTACAGATACAGCCACCAAGTAGCCAAAGATAGATTGTATGGGTCAAAAGTATTTAATTTTTGCCAAAAATCATTAGGATGTTAAGCAAAGATCATGTTCCATGAAGATATTTTGTAAATATTCTACTGTAAATATATCAAAACTTCATTTTTGATTAGTAAAATGCCTTGCTAAGAACTTAATTTGGACAAATTTTAAGGTGAATTTCTCAATATTTTGATTTTTTGCACCCTAAGATTCCAGATATCCAAATAGTTGTATCTCAGACAAATATTGTCTGATCATAACAAACCATACATCAATGGAAAGATTATTTATTCAGCTTTCACATGATGTATACATTTCAATTTCCAAAAATCGACCCTTATGACTGGTTTTCAGAGGTGGAAAGAGTACAAAAATATTCTACTCAAGTAAAAGTACCATTACATTAATGAAATTTTACTTAAGTACAAGTAAAAGTACCAGTCTAAAAATCTACTCAAGTAAAAGTAAAAAGTAGCTCATTTAAAATTTACTCAGAGTAAAAATTACTTAGTTACATTTTAACAGTGGGAGGGAGTCAAAATGGGACAGGCCAAGGGTGTCAAACTCAGTTCCTGGAGGGCCACATTCCTGCACAGTTTAGATTTAACCCTAATTAAACACACCTGATCCAGCTAATCTAATCATTTAGGTTTATTTGAAAACTACATTATATGTGTGCTGGAGCAGGGTTAGGGCTACGACCCTCCAGGAACTGAGTTTGACACCCCTGGGATAGGTCTATTAATCTCAAACTAGTTGTTTTTAATTAAAGGAATCAGTTATTTAGAATAATAAAACATTTGGGCTGTTACCAGGCAAATCAGTATCAACAAACTCATCTTTTAATGCAGAGGAAATGCAGAAGTTTCATTGGAAGTGGCATTTAGATGTATTACACTGTTTAGTGCAGGACAAGAATGCATTTAACCTGCAGTTACAAATGCATGAATAATGTTTTGATATACAAGACATAAAATGTTGAATACTCATTTGAAATTATAAGAAATTAATTATTTAAAAAAATCAAAAGATACTTTAAATGTGAAATTAAAATGGCCAGTATGTGTCAGCAAGTCACTGTTAATAAGTGAGTCATTGCGACTGAACCGAATCATTTAAACGGTTGATTCATTCAGGAACGAAACACTGTCACGTTGCTCAGAGATGCAAAACTGTGCTTTGGTGGCTGTGTTTGAAATTATTTTCTGTTGTAGAAATAGAGCTAAAAAAGGCAATATGGTGTCTAAAACGCAAGTCTCTTAATTAACTTGTTTACTGATATATACTGTTTACTGTTATATATATGTATATATTCATTCAACTGACGTAGTTTCCAGGGAGCGATTTTTATTTTTTTTACTCAGTAATTAATGTGTTTTAAAATGTAGCGAAGTACAATACTTTAAACAAAATATACTTGAGTAAAAGTAAAATTACAGATTTAAAAAATTACTTTAAAAAGTATTAGTACACAAAAAAGCTACTCAATTACAGTAACGCGAGTAAATGTAATTCGTTACTTTCCACCTCTGCTGGTTTTGTGGTGCAGGGTCACATTTGTGTTTGACTATTGCAGGTGAACCTGTATTTAATGTCATCTAGGTATTTTTGTTGGTTTCTACTTTGTGTAGTTTTGTTCATGATATTTGAGGATCTTTACAAAAACTCTCACTGCATCTGTTTAATCTTAAGTGACATACATTTGCAACAAACTGCTGCAGATATTGCAGACTTGATTGATTTTATGTTTTTATTATTTGCATTTAGCATTTGCTTTTCTCTGTATGTTCACGCTCATGTGCACTTTTAGATCCTGTTTCCCAAGAAGACTCCTGTGAAGATGAAACTTAAGTTTGAGTCTTTATGAACATCCATCTCCTGTCACAGGTGAGAGAGGGAAACGTACAGAAATCTGAACTCAATCACATTGATAGCAGTTTTAAGATATCTGCTCATTTCAGCTTCAGTGTGCTCTGACAGAACGAGGGATTTCTGACGTGAAGAGAGAGGTGATGATGATGATGACGAGGGAAGCGAAACTCTCTTCCGATCAGCTTTGATATTTATTTACAAGCTGTAATTTTCTCCATTACTCAATGTTAATCACAATAAAGTTGTATGTGAAAATTGAAACTACTGATTCCTGATTGCTGTTTTCAAGCCATTTGTATTGTATAAAATGCATGTACCTGACAATGTGGGGGTAAAGTGAAATGTATAAACTTTTATTAATATTTTATGCAATAATTAATTTATTTTGTTACATTTTAGTTACCAATTCAGAGTATGGGTTACCAAGTGCTGAAATGTTTAGCTATCCATTCACATATGATGATAATATTTCTAAACACTAGATGTCAGCAGCAGCATGTTTACTGATGCTATGACAAACAAGCAAGTTTAATAAGTTTTAATATTGATGATAAAATATCACATGGTACACTGTAAAATTTATGATCAGTCAACATTTTTTATCCATTACTTTAACTCATAATTTACTAGTTTCACTAAATTTGAAGTAATATTAAATTCAACAAGACAACATTGGAAAATAAATACACAAGAGTTTTAACAATTAAAATTATCTGCGTGCATTCTTGTTTGGGTGGTTGAACAGTTTGCAGCTTTGTCTGGGTCGTTGTCAGTCTTACAA